>NC_072412.2:21009668-21311632 GCF_028858775.2 Pan troglodytes
TATGAGGGCTTCCTCCTCCTGGTAGAGTTTGTTTTTTGAACCTGATGGAAGCACTTTATGATGATCCCTTAGTGTGTTTGATACTGTTTTTGGTTTGTTTGCTCCAGTCTATTGAGATCTTCTAAATCTTGATCTTGTTATAAAACATATTATATGGGATTATCCATTGACTTGTGTGTTTTCATTTTAAAGAGAAATCTCAGGCCCATGAATTAAAACTCTAGCATATCATTGGAAACTCCAGTTGATCTTACTTTCATAATTAAAACTCTTTGGCAGTTCAATCAGTAAGAAATCTACAAAGCTGAATTATTAACTTTTTAATTTTTTAATTCACACCCACAAGTAAAATACTCGAGGAGACTTTGTTGAAAAGCTGATTGAAATTAAGGTGTCAGTATTCGTAGCATTCTGCTACTCCACACCTTATTCCTCCAACCAAAGGTCACAGTGGGTTAATTTCTCCAGCCTGCTGGTGGTGACCCCATGCTGGCTCCCAGGCCTTGCTGCTTCCTTTTGAAGGTGTTTACCACCCTACATTGAATAATTTATTAGAGAATTTTTTCTAGAGATTGACATAAACTCTTTAATATTACTCTTTTCCCTGTTTTCAATCTTTCATTACCTCTCCTGTTCTCTCCAAAATTGAAATACAATGATTGTGATCATATTTGCGAATCCTTTTAGTACTTTGAATGCTGTTCAGTGGGCCCTGGAGACTTGACTTTTTAGGATCAGCAGGTAATATTTCTTACTATTGTTATTTATTTTGACTTTCAATCCATTGAAGCATTTTGTCTTTTCAATTTTACGACCCACCGCAAATGTTCAGAAACATATCTGTCTTACTCATCATTTCTATAGTACCTGACACATAATGAGCTCTTAACAAACATTTATTTGTTCATGTAATTATTATTTCACTTAGTCCAGTAAGTGAAATAGACACGTAAACAAGTAATTGCAGTACACTGTGATAGGAGCGAAAAGTAGAGCTGTCTACCTGGCACAGTTGATGGTACAGGAGGAGCTGACTGGAGAAGTCTTGATGGAGGGAACTATTTGGGTTGGATTTTGAAGAATGAGTATCATTTTTTTCAAAATAAAATGCAGGTAGCAAAGGCGCTTCATTGCTGGATGCTATAACCTTCGGTGTACAGTGACAAGATTGGATTCGCATTGTTGAGGCTTGCTCCGGCTGCATGAGCAGTTTGTTTTCACGAAAAAGGGCAAAACTGCAGACAGCAATGAGATGAATGAAACTTCAATCAAATGTGGACTCTGCCTACCAGATTTGTAACCCAGTGAAGACTGTTTCAGCTGTGGGTCACCTTCTAAGTTTGTAGATATTCCCATTGCCTTAAACATGCTCTGTTTTATTTTATTCTATATTTTTTCATTTTTACTTGTTTTCAAGTAAATTGGTTCACATAAAAATCTTTTTTTTTCAACTTTTATTTTAGATTCAGGGGGTGCATGTGCATGTCTGTTACCTGGGTATATTGTGTGATACTGAGGTTTGAGGTACGAATGATTCTGTCACCTAGGTACTGAGGACTGTACCCAACAGTAAGTTTTTCAACCTTTCCCCTTCTCCCTCCCCCTCCTCTCTAGTAGTCCCCAGTTTCTGTTGTTGCCATCCTTATGTCCATGAGTACCAATGTTAGCTCTCACCTGTAAGTGAGAACATCGGGCATTTGGTTTCTGTCTAGCTCCATCCATGTTGCTGCAAAGGACATTATTTCATTATTTTTTATGGCTGTGTGGTATTCCATGATGTAAATTTACCACATTTTCTTTTTCCAATCCACTGTTGATGGGCACCTAGTTGAGTCCATGTTTTTGCTGTTGTGAATAGTGCTGCAATGAACATATAAGTGCATGTGTCTTTTTGGTAGAATAATTAATTTATTTTCTTTTGGAAATATACCCAGTAATGAGATTCCTGAGTCAAACAGTAGTTCTAAGTTCTTTGAGAAATCTGCAAACTGCTTTTTGCAGTGCCTGGCCTAATTTACATTCCCACTAACAGTGTGTAAGTGTTCCCTTTTCTCCACAGCCTCACCAGCATCCACATAAAAAAAATCTCAAAAATATCTTAGAATGCATATTTTACTTCTAAACCCAGTTTATTTTCATTAACAATAATATCAAATGCTTATTTCGAGTAACAACATCCTCATTAACTATACTTTCAAGGTTTAAATCATGTTTTCCCTTATGGAGTCTTGACCTGTGATGAAAAATTTACCAAATGGATTATAATATGCTTCTCGTGATATGCCTCTGAGCCACTGTCAGTCAAGAGAAAAGTGTTTCATATCATCATAAAATCAGATGCTCAAATTAACAGTCTCATCCCTCCCTTAAGTGAATGGTAACAGGATTGGTTTTCATAGATCAAGAATGTCACTTCAATTCAAAGTAATTTATAATGATAGTTAAAAAAATTAGTACCTGCATTCTCAAACCACCGGCAAAATGGAAAACACAGGCATTATAGGTTGACATTCAGGAGAACCTATACTTAGACGACCTAAAGATTTGCATCTGGAAGAAAATGACTGGAATAATCAGATGAAATAAAAGGGAACTATAGATGTTAATTGTCATATTAAAGTTACACCTGTTGAGGATGTCTTTTGGTGGGGTGAGGTGAGGACTCACCCATGATGTGTCCTATAAAATACTGATACGGGAATATGTTTACTGTCTTTTCTTCCGTTAGTACCTTAAAAAAAATTACTTTGCTTTCAACATGAACACTTTTCAAAAGACGACATGCAAGCTGCCAACAAACATGAAAAAATGCTCAGTATCACTAATCAACAGAGAAATGCAAATCAAAACCACAATGAGATACCAACTTACACCGGTCAGGATGCCTATTATTAAAAAGACAAAAAAACACAGATATTGGTGAAGATGCAGAGAAAAGGGAATGCTTATACACTGTGGGAATGTAAAGTAGTACAGCCTTCGTGAAAAACATAGAGATTTTTCAAAGAACTAAAAATAGAACTGTGTCCCGAATTGGTTCCTTCTAGTGGATTCTTGGATTAGCTGACTTCAAGCATGAAGCCGCAGACACCCGTGGTGTTACAGTTTTGTTTTGTTTTTGTTTTGAGACAGAGTCTCACTCTTTCACCCAGGCTGGAGTGCAGCGGCGCTATCTCATTTCACTGCAAGCTGCACGTCCTAGGTTCACGCCATTCTCCTACCTCAGCCTCCCCAGTAGCGGGGACTACAAGCGCCGACCACCAGGCTAGTTTTCTGTATTTTTAGTAGAGACGGGATTTCACCCTGTTAGCCATGATGGTCTCAATCTTCTGACCTCGTGATCCACCCGTCTCGGCCTCCCAAAGTGCTGGGATTACAGGGGTTAGAAGTTTTACAATTCTTATAGATGGTGTGTCTGGAGTTTCTTCCTTCTGGTGGGTTTGTGGTCTTGCTGATTTCAAGAGGAAAGCCACAGACCTTCACGGTGAGTGTTCCAGCTCATAAAAGTAGGCACTGCCGACCCAAAGAGTGAGCAGTGGCAAGATTTATTGTGAAAAAAGAACAATGGTTCCACACCCTGCAAAGGGACCCCAGCAGGTTGCTGACTGTTGGTTCGGGTGGCCAGCTTTTATTCCCTTATTTGGCCCCACCCACATCCTGCTGATTGGTCCATTTTACAGAGCACTGATCGGTCCATTTTATAGACTGCTGATTGGTCCGTTTTTACAGAGTGCTGATTGGTGCATTTACAAACCTTTAGCTAGACAGAGAGCACTGATTGGTGCATTTATAATCCTTTAGCTAGACAGAAAAGTTCTGCAGGTCCCCACCTGATTAGCTAGACACAGAGTGCTCATTGGTGTGTTTACAATCCTTTAGCTAGACAGAAAAGTTCTCCAAGTCCCCACCTGATTCAGAAGCCTAGCTGGCTTCACCTCTCAGAACTACCATTCAGTCCAGCAGTCTTACAACTGGGTATCTACCCAAAGGAAAATAAATCATTATATCAAAAAGATATCTGTACATGTATGTTTATTGCAGTAAAATTCACAATTGAAAAGATGTTGAATCAGTGTAAGTGTCCATCAGTGGATGATTGGATAAAGAAAATGGGGTACTTATACTCATGGACTACTACTCAGCTATAAAAAAGAATGAAATCATGTTGCTGCTACAGAACTGGAGACATTATCCTAAGCGAGATAACCCAGAAACAGAAAGTCAAATACTACATGTTCTCACTTATAAGTGAGAACTAAATGATGAGCACACATACACAGTGGAAAAATAGACATGGGAGACTCCAGAAGTGGGGAGGTTGAGAGGAGGGAAAGGGTTGAAAAATTATCTATGGGGTACGATGTTCACTATTCGGGTGATGGGTATGCTAAAGGCCCAGACTTCACCACTATGTAATATATCCATATAAGTAAACTGCACCTGTACCCCAAAAATCTATATAAAAAAAGAGTGTTGCAAATAAACAAACACTAGAAAAAATAATCCCTTTGCTTACAAAGTATTGACTCTACTGCCCTGGCGAATGGGTGAAGAGCTGTGCAACAGACAAAGTGAGTGATGATGCTGGCGCCATATTGAAACGGGACTGGAGAGAGTCAGGTTGCGGGGATGGAAAGAATAAAGGGAGAATACACGGCAGATAGTCTGAATTTTACATCAAAATAAGAGAGTGGCAGGGAAAGGAAGTCAGGAAGAAGAAAGAAAACAAATTAGGAGGAATGGCCCACGTTAAAGGCGGCTCTAGGCACTAGTGGCTGAATAAGTCAGTGGTTGACCATTTGCATAGAAGACATGTCACCTTGTCTTGCAGCCACTCCCAGAGATCAACTTTCATTTATGACACGTCAGAAGTGGGGAGGCCAGGGAGTAACTCGAAGGGTCAGGGAAAGCAGCCAGTGTTCCTAGTTGACGTGGAGGTTTAGCTGGGCAGAAGCTAAACTAAGGGGGTGTTGGAGAGGACGGCTTCCTTTAGCCCAAGCCGGACAGGACCCGTAGATAAACTGGCTTCTAAATGGCAGGGGTAAAGGGCTTGGTTGGGATTGACATGACACAGCTGCACCGAATCCTCCGCTCCCCAGCACGTGTGGTTTCTGAGGTCTTGCTTTTCCCAGAGGGCCTGGCCTGGTGGTAGCATTCTTTCTACTTCAGCACCTCGACCTTCTACAATGGCAGGAGGCCGTGGGCCCACCTCCCACTCGCCTGGAGCTGGCGTGGGCTAGGAATCCGGAATCTAAAACTGCCACTAGTCTGTTTACAATTCAGTCCTTTTAGGTTCAAATCCATTTCTGAACCTTGAAGAACTGGCTCTTTTAGAAGCATTCCTTCCGGTGCAGGAAGCAAAAAAACATAAATGCAATTAAAAAGATATTAATCTACTATTTATTCCTTTTTTTGTATTGTAATATTAATGTAATTTTTATCAATTATTACTTTTTACTGCTTTGATCAGAAGACTGTGTCCACTGTCTGCATATTATTTGGGGACAGTGTTATTGTGTGTTTCCTGTTTTGGCACATGGAGGATAGAAATATTAAAAAATGACCTGCTCTGCCTGTTAAACACGCTTGGTTGTCTCCTGGCTCTGGTGGAGATAACATCTTGAGCAAAGGCTTAGGGTGAGGACTGTTCCGAGGGTCTGAGTGATTGATTTGTTAATCATTTCTTCCTTTTCTGAATTGTCAACAGTGTTAGTGCTGGAGACAGAATGGCACACAAGGTGAAAAATCTGGTTTTGGTCGCAGGAAATTCCAGAAGCCGGGGGCAGAAAATGCAGCAGAGTTGTGGTTAGCCTACTGGTCTCCTCTCTGTTTTGGTGGAAATCAAAGCACAGTAGGCCTAGAAGGTTGACAATCCTGCCCAGGCGGTCCCTTCCCAGCCTTTATCTCTAACCATTTCCCAGCCTGCTTTTTGCTTTTCCCAGCTCCCCACAGGGCAGACTTTCAGGAGTAGTGTGAAACCCCTGAGAAGGAGCAATTGAATTGGAACAAATAAAACTAAAGTGGAAGAAGTTGTGGCACATGTGAAAATCTGGAGAGGGCAAAGGAAGTTACAAATTGTCGATTTAATAAGCCCAAGAAAAGTTACACATCCTAAAAACATATAAATTGCAATAACATAAAATGGAGTTTCCTTGCATGCAATTTCAGGTAATTCAGGAAAACAAAGAGATTTCAATTACTGTATGAGCAATTCAGCTTGCTTATTTAACAAGAAGAAGCTCTTACATTATTTTCTCTCCTGCAGACTCATCCACTTCTAAAAACAATCACGTGCTGTTTGTTTTTCTATTCAGCTCAAATGACTTGATTAATTAGAAATATATATCAAGAAAAGGAAATCACTTTGGTATCATTCATACTATGTAGTGAGCCCAATTAACTGATTCATCAAAATAGCATCTTTTGTGTATGGAGCATAATTGTAGAAATCATCAGCTTAAATTTTTAAGATGACTGACAATACTACTAACATAGCAAATCTCTACTACAATAAAGAGCATTTTATGTTGTCGCATTTTATACAGCATAGAGATTTATACTGTGATCAATAGCAGAACAAATGGATCTTGGGGCTGTAGCAGGCAAAAAACCGATATTTATTCAGACACCACTCACAATATCCCGCCAGAATTTCCTTAATGCCCGTGTCAGGGGATCCTAGAGAAGTGTACCATTTGGTCTGAATAGTTTGAATGGACTCAGAGATATTTAAGTCCTATTATCCAACCTATGTGCATGTCAAATGTAATTGACAAAATCTTTATATGTGGAATAGTGGTAAAATATCGAGAAGACACCAAAATGCTCTCTAGTGTGAAGACTCAGCCCTGTGACAGGAAGACTTCTGGACCTGACTCTGGACTCCAAGTCAGAAGTGGATTTGAGACTCAGACCCAAATCATTTTGCCTTTTTTTTTTTTTTTTTTTTTTGACACAGAGTCTTGCTCTGTCGCCCAGACTGGAGTGCAGTGGTGCAATCTCGGCTCACTGCAAGCTCCGCCTCCCGGGTTCACGCCATTCTCCTGCCTCAGCCTCCCTAGTAGCTGGGACTACAGGCACCCACCACCACACCCCGCTAATGTTTGTATTTTTAGTAGAGACGGGGTTTCACCGTGTTAGCCAGGATGGTCTCGATCTCTTAACCTCGTGATCCACCCTCCTTGGCCTCTCAAAGTGCTGGGATTACAGGAGTGAGCCACTGCGCCCGGCCCACTTTGTCTTTTTAGGTCTAATTTTCCACATCTGGATGAGAGCCCTAAGGTATCCTCAGGCTCTTAATTTCATGAGTCTATGAATTCTTGGCTTAATCAGGGTTTATGAGATGTTGCTGCCCACAGACTTCTCTCTTCCAGATTAGCAGAGCTGTGGAGGGAAGAATGTCTGTTTGATGTCTTTTTCCTTCACTAAACTGTAAACCACTGGAGGGCGGGGACAACGACAAACACACAGGTTATCACACACAGGGCCTCAATCAGCAACTGGCTTTTCTTCTTTTCTTTTTAGTTGATATGCAATAATTCTACATATTTATGGGATACAGAGTGGTGTTTCCATACGGGTATACAATGTGGAATGATCAAATCAGGGTAATTGGCACATCCATCGCCTCAAACACTTACTATTTCTTTGTGTTGTGAACATTCAAAATCCTCTGTCCCAGATTTTGAAAATTTATGACAAAGTCAATCAGCAGTCATTGAATGAAGGAATGAATGGCCGGCTGGGAACTGAGGGCAGAAGCACTGGCGGGAAGAGCCTCACATGACAATGAGGGTGTGCTGCTTTTTTTTCTGGCTAGAAAATGTTCTTGCTTGTTCTTTTAATGATGGACTTTTACTGGCCAAAGACTTAGATCCAAAGAGGATATTAATCTGAAAGTAACAAAGTGTGAGTTTTATAGGCTCTGGACAACTCAGGCCCAGCTGTTTCTCTTTAATGGGGATGGCCTTTCTCTCACTCACCATTCTTTGCCAGGGGGGTTCATGCTCTCTGACATTCCCTTGCAAGAAGAAGGCCTTTCTCTGTTGTTCTCTCCTCATTTTAGAATAGGTTGAGTTTTCTTTAAAAAACTAAGTCTCCCTTAAGGTTTTAATGGTGGCCCGAATGGAGACCTTATCATTCTTTGTTGAAATCTCCAACCTCTTTAGAAGTCTGGTTAAAATGTCTCTCTCTGCTCCCTGGCCTCTCTGGTTCTCCGAAATCATAATACCATCCTCTTCCGAATTTCTGTCACACCTGTGGTTATAGTACCTCTCCTCTGACTAATCACAGACTGATCTGGGGTAGGCCCCATCCCTTCTGCCAAACCCCACTCTGCTCCAGGGCAGACACTGGCTGTATTAATTTCGTATGCTTTCTAGCCCTTCCCCCTGCCCCTGTCTCTCACTGGCTGCTAGTAGGCATTTGTTGAACGTGTGACTGAATGATTTCTAGGGAAGTTGAGAAATGGACTCAGTCATATTCTATTATGCCAGGTAAGTCATAGACTTTTAGGGATAGCAGAGATCTGAGGGATGATAGCATCCAAGTTAATCATTTTATATTTGGCTTCCTTTCTTAACACATCCCTGTGAGGTGGAATTCCGGGATTTCAACAAGACTGCAAAGACAAGAGATTTTCAACTGCACCAAGAGCTGCAGTTGCAAACACCTTGTTCAGAAAGCAGTGTTGGAGCCTGTCTATTTCCACAGCACAGACATTAGCAAAAGAGACTGAGTCGATGTGGATCGTTTAAATTCGGAGAGATTTGTACATCAATTTTATAGCTGGTGTAGCCTCCTTCTTCCTCTCCCACAACTCCTACACTTAACATTTTACTTTACTATTGTTTGGTCTCCTGTGTCAAATAAAGCACCTTTTATATTTAATACAATAGGCCCAGTGTCGAGTTTGTCTAGTCCAAAGTGCTGTGCAAACATTAACCCATGCGACTCCCCTTGACCCCACGTTGCCCACCCTGTTTAAACACTACAGTTTTTCTAGATAACCACTTGGGGCAGTAGCTATAAAAATTATAGAAAGCACAGGAGAGTTTAAATATCTGCTAGGGTGTGTTGCCTACTGATGTTTCCCCTGATGTTAAAGGTCTTAAATCCTGATTGTTTACAGTTCAAAAGTCTTCCGGAGAGATGATTAAGGGCAAGATGCATGAAACAGGAAGTGGCTGGATGCCCTGTAGGAGACGAGGGCTTTTGATGATAGACTGTTCAAAATATTTCAAAATAGCGATATCCAAAGATTTTATGACCCAAGTAGAATTAAGCAACAAATTCTTGAGACTCTCCATAAATCAAAAATCACCTCCCCCCCAAAATAAAAATATCTGGCTGAGTTTTGGGGAGTGAAGATGTTAATTTATCTAGATGGCATGTTGACTATCCCTCGTTCTTGGGAGCCTGTGTTTTCCTCTTCCATCTGAGAGACGGAGCTCATCCCTCCTTTCTGCCTTTGGAATTTGTAATACATTGTAAAAGGTCCATTCCAATTCTATGACAAGGAATGGAATTTGAGGAGTTCACAGTTACTTTAGTTCTCTAACTTAAAAAAATTTTTACAAAAGAACTGTATTCCATTATCAGAAGAATTTTTTAAAAAATCAAAAATAGCAATTACAATGAAAATTTAACAGTTCCCCCAAATTCTTGTTTCCAATTTATGTAAAACTTTAAGCCAGTCGCTTCAGTTCTGTGGGCTTTTTCCTCATCTTGAGTACTCATGTTTCTTTATTTTGACTATTTGTTCAATATCTCAGTTACTGTAAAATTGGCTTAAAAATAATAACTGAAGGAAATAAAATTAGTAGTACTGGCCCCCAAACTTTGAAATTTTGTATGCTATCAGTATTTTCATCTCTGATGCTTTGCGGAGAGCTTATGGCAGCATATTCAGACCTTTGTTGCTGTCTCTTTGCCCTGTGTGCATGTAAGTGTATGTGTGTGTGTGATTGCATGTGTGAATCTTCCGCCTCATGGAAAACAGACACCTTCAACACACCTAATGGCTTAAATGTCTCTTATTTACTGTTTAAATGACAGTTTAATAGGAAACACTTTTTACAAAATATCTCAGAGTTAATGGTATTTTGAAAACAAATGAATTTTATCATTTTAGTCCTATTTTGTCCAATAAGTAAAATGTAAATGTGTGACTATCAGACAAGATAAATGGGAATTGCTCTCCACATCTTTTGAGCAGTCTTTTGTGGATTCAATGTATATTGTAGCTCCCTGCATGAAGGCTGATGGAGTCTCCGTGTTGAGGGACAAGGATGACACTAGCATCTTGAGCTCTTCCTGTTATGGTGAGAAATGGGCCTTGTGAGTTAAAGGCCCCAAGAAGTGAAGAGACCATAGCCGTGTCCAGACTTCCATGCATTCTCCATTGGCAGAAATGTGTGAATCAAAATAAAATACTTCTAAATTCTAAAATGACAAAGTTCTGATTTTCCTCCATTATTTCTCCAGTGCTTTTATTTTATTTTTTAAAGTCCAATATCAAGTTATTTCAAACTGATGTCTTGGTGCCACTGCCTTGCTTTTTCATATGTGCTCAGAGTGCAATTGACACGAAGAGGAGAGCATGACAAAACCTACGGCAAGGGCTGACATCAGATGAGATTTGCCGAATTAGGGACTACCCATCAGATTACTTCTGTATGTATGCAGGTCTTGTAAACTCTCAGGCAGATGCAGAGCCCAGCATAGTTCCTGGCACATACTGAGTTTCACATTTACATAACATTTTTCTACCTAAGAATGTTGATAAGTCAAGGAACAATGCCAATACTTATGAAATGCACATACAATAATATTTATATACAGAAATGTCCATGAATGTTAATAAATCTTCAAATAGGGATTACACAAATGTGGAAAAACAGGTCTTTTGCCTGAGAATCTCTTTTCACCGTGGAATAGCAGATGGTTTGTTCTGCTTTTCCCCTTGTGAGGCAAGTAGGTTTTTCCCAAGTTCTGTTTGTTAAAATTTTCATGCCTTTTCACTCTTTCAGAATAGGTTCTCTTATCATTTTTTTGCATAAAATCATAAAGTTATAAAACTGTAATTACCAAAATAGGGTTATAGCTTGAAACATGTTGAAACACCTTATCATGGATGACTAAACTGGTGGAAAATCTGGAAAAACATTGTATTAAATTTCTAGTTTTAAAAATTATTGCTTAATGTTATGCAGTGCAGCTATACCACACAAATCTAAATCTACTATGGGTCAAATCATGTTTTCAGAAAGGAGTTACATTAAAAGCCTGTTATAAAATTATTATGAGGAGTGACCTTAAATGAATGCCTTGCTTGTTAATTGAACAATAATCTAATTTCAGAATGGAAGTTAGTATGAATTCCACCGTATATGGCAAGGTGAGTGTTTCCAAACTCTAAATTTAGTACTATCTGAGTGAGGCTAATGGAAAAGTATCTTCCAAAATAACATGAAACATATTAGAACAGATTTTAGTGTGTTAAATCACAATAGACCTTTTAAACATATTTATGGAATTACATGCTACATAGTAAAGTCAGCATTTTCAGAGACCCAATGTTTAAGTTTGTCTTGAATTTTAAAAAGAAATTTCACGTTATTCAAAAATAGGTTTCAGCGGCTCAGTAGAGTTTGAGAAGAAAAAGCTAATTCAGTTACAAAGTTATACCAAGATGGAAAACATACTTTAATTCAATATGAAAAATTGCCAGAATTCTTTTTAGTGTGTTTGCATAACAAAAATAGCCAGTGCTATGAATTTCATTTTTGCCAAAATTATGACATTCATCAAGGAAGAAAATGGCACATGAACCATTTATGTGTGTGAATTTATGCTCCAAACTGTGAGGTAGTTTGGTGAGGAAAACTACTTTAGAGATTTTTCTTTCTCCAGCTGAGATTTTTGAATTCCCCATGATACTGTGTTATATAAAATAACTTTTTGAGTTGATGTCTTAAATTTGGAGAAAGCAAAATCTTTTTGTTTCTAATGTTACTTTTTTCTCTTTTTAGCTGTGTTGTATTTGTTTAGATGATGTATTTGTTGTGTTGATTTTAGAGTTTTTCCCTGCATCTTTTGTGGAGTAAAGATACTCTCCTGCTCTTCTTTTCTATTTGTTTTTTCATGACTTCCGAGGAAGGTGAGATGGCTGTTGCCATTGCGATGTAATGTTCAGTGTATGAAATGACAGTAGCAAACCTTTCCAGGGATGCTTATCTGGGGTGCTGTGACTTTCTCTGCCCCTTCGGGCTCCTGGTTCTTGATGGCAATGTTCAATGTTGTCTTTCAAGGATCTGTCTTAATAAGGCCTGAACGCATTCTTTAACTCAGGACTTTCTAATGATGACAGAACCACACTCTGACCTAGAAGCATGCACTGTTTACAAACATTTATCTCCAGCCTACGGACAAGCATAACAATGACAGCAGCAAGTAGTGGCCACAATGGCCAACATTCAGTCTATTCCTTTTAAGGAATTTGGGAACCATTAGTCAAGAAACTGTTCCTGTCCTGAGCTTTTCTGGAGGCCTTCTTCTTTCCACATATGTTAAACTCATCTCCATCCCCTACCCTTTCTAGCCTATGCTGTTTGCATTGGAATGGTCAGCTCCCTCTATGGGGGCACTTCTGCATTCATAAACACGTACAAAGTGCCTGGTTGGTTTGGGTGCCACGTGAGGCTGGAAGTAGCAGACGAAACATGGTTCCTATTCTCCAAAGCTTACAGAGGGTGGGAGGAGATACCCAGGGGACCCTCTGACTGCACAGCAGTGACACCCTGCAGGAACTGTGAGAGCACTAAGGAGGGCCAACTGAAAAAGCTGGGGTGTCAGAGGGATGATTGCAACAGTCAAACTGACCTCTTAACCAGAGACAATATAATGCTAGCTGTCAACTTTGCATTGTATTGTTGCAGAATACAACAATACATGGGTGATAGGAAAACAATTATCACCTGTTTAGGGCATTTTGTCTTGAAGGTCGCATTCTGGCTTTGTAAAAATATTGCTCCTGTGGTACCTTAAGAAGGCTATTTCACGGCTGCTTGTTTCTAAAAGGAAGTTTTTTTTTTTTTATTAAAGTATTTACACCCCAAGGATGAAATTAAAAATAAGGAAATTGGTTTCTGCTCAGGTCACTCAGCAATTGCTCAAAGAAAGCCTGAAGGAAGTGAAATCAGTGTGTCAAAGACATATCTCCACTCCCAGGTTCCTTGCAGCACTGTTCACAATAGCCAAGAGACGGAATCAACATAAGTGTCTGCCAGTCAGTGGATAAATGGATAAAGAAAATGTAGTATATGTACACAATGGAATAGTGTTCTGCCTTAAAAAAGAATGAAATCCTGTCATTTGCGGCCACATGGAGGAGCCTGGAGGACATTCTCTTAGGTAGAAAAAGCCAGTCACAGAAAAATAAATATCACATGTTCTCACAGGTATGTGGAAACTAAAAAAGTTGATCTCATAGACATAGAGAGTAAAATGATGCTTACGAGAGACTGGGGTGGTTAGGGGGAAGGGGGATGGGGAGATGTTAATCAAATAATAAATAATTACAGTTAGGAAAATAAAAATGTCCAGAATAGGCAAATATATGGAGACAGAAAGTAGACAAGTGACTGCCTGGGGTGGGGGATTGGGGAAAGGAAGAGGATAAGTGGTTGGGGTAGAGAAATGGGGACTGACTAGGCATGGGTATGAGGTTTTTTTTTTGAGTAATGAAAATGTTCTAAAATTGATTGTGGTGATGGTTGCATAACTGTGAACATACTAAAAACCACTGGATCGTACACTTTATTTATTTAATTTTATTTTTAAAATTAATTAAATTCTACAGTATTTATCTCCAGAATTAATTTTTTTTCCCATGAAGGTTGCAATACATAAGCTTAAGAAAGCCAAAGTTATTTTTTACCTTTGCCCATCTTTAATAACTAATGGTGAAACATATATGAGATACGAATTAATTTTTTGAAAGCACTGACTTCAATAAAAAGATAATGTTTATTTGGTCGGATTGTTGCCAACTCTGAAGGAGGCAAACCCAAAGTTTGGTCATTTAAAAAATTCTGGGCTGGGCGCGGTGGCTCACGCCTGTAATCCCAGCACTTGGGAGGCCGAGGCGGGCGGATCACGAGGTCAAGAGATCGAGACCATCCTGGCTAACATGGTGAAGCCCCGTCTCTACTAAAAAAAATACAGAAAATTAGCCGGGTGTGGTGGTAGGCGCCTGTAGTCCCAGCTACTCGGGAGGCTGAGGCAGGAGAATGGCGTGAACCTGGGAGGCAGAGCTTGCAGTGAGCGGAGATGGCGCCACTGCACTCCATCCAGCCTGGGCGAAAGAGAGAGACTCCGTCACAAAAGAAAAAAAAAACTCCAAAAGGAAAACAGAAGCAAATGAAACTGACCGGATGCCTAGAAGCAAACAGATTTTATTCGAATATCCGGTTGGATACACAAGTCTGGAGTGATGTGGTGAGATTCGGGGAATGAGCCTGACCTGGGCGCTGCTGGCAGGGATGGTGTTGCAGCCAAGGAACTGCTGGGCGGCGTCGGACTCAGCCCTCCTTGTCCACTGCCTCAGTGACCTGGCTACATCACCATCAGTGTCCTTAGCTATCAAATTAGAAAAACAGTCCCCAGTGTGAGGACTGGATGAGGTGGTGTTCGTACAATGCTGAGCAGAAAGCCTGGCAAATGGAATCTCCTCCACAAAAATCCTATGAGCCTAAATTGTTCCTCTCTTTTGGGTACTTACTGCTTCCTACCTTACGGTTTAACTATTTCATGTTCTATGTCAGCTTTTTTTTTAATTTTATTTTTTATTTTTGAGACGAAGTCTCGCTCTGTCGCCCAGGCTGGAGTGCAGTGGAGCAATCTTGGCTCACTGCAAGCTCCGCCTCCCGGGGATTCACGCCATTCTCCTGCCTCAACCTCCGAAGTAGCTGGGATTACAGGCGCCCGCCACCACGCCCTGCTATTTTTTTTTTTTTTTTTTTTCCAGTAAAGACGTGGTTTCACCGTGTTAGCCGGGATGGTTTCGATCTCCTGACCTCGTGATCCGCCCTCCTCGGCCTCCCAAAGTGCTGGGATTATAGGCGTGAGCCACCGCGCCCAGTCTCTGTGTCAGCTTTTTGAAGACAGGGCCTGTGTCAGATTCATTTTTCTGCCATCTACATCTCCTAGTAGATTAAATATTCTAGGAATATTTGTTGAATGAATATATGAAGGGTTGATTACAGATAAGCGCTGTTTAAATATTTTTACTATGTTTGGTAGGGACTTTTTAGGATGTGGTGTCTGGTACTGGCTGACACAGATGTATGAACTGAACATAGAATCTGAACATCATGAATATACTTGGAACAGCCTTGGGTGGTCGCAGATGTAAGTTTTACATTGTCTCAAATTAGAATCTGGGCAAATGTTGAAATAATCAATAAGTGTTGTGTCCCAAATGATAAATTCCTAACTTCTGTGGAATGGATCCCTCAACCTTGAGTCTTTTTTAAAATTTTTTATTTTTTTTTATTTTTTATTTTTGGAGATGGAGTCTGGCTCAGTCGCCCAAGCTGGAGTGCAGTGGCGCAATCTCGGCTCACTGCAAGCTCCGCCTCCCAGGTTCACGCCATTCTCCTGCCTCAGCCTCGCGAGTAGCTGGGACTACAGGCGCCCGCCACCACACCCGGCTAATTTTTTGTATTTTTGGTAGAGACGGGGTTTCACTGTGTTAGCCAGGATGGTCTCGATCTGCTGACCTCGTGATCCGCCCATCTTCGCCTCCCAAAGTGCTGGGATTACAGGTGTGAGCTACCGCGGCCTGCCAACCTTGTCTTCATAAAAACAGATTCAGGAAAGTATATGTTTATCCACTAGTGATGTATAAAGGAGGTCCATTTCTTTTTCATGAGAATAATTGTTATATATTGAACTGCTTTAAAATTTTGTTTCTTCTCATTGAAATTCCTAAGCTAGGCTACTGGCAGGGTATCCACATGTGGCCTTGTCCAGAGGTTTAAAGAACTATATTTTGCCGGGCTTTCGCCTAAAAGGAGATCCATGTAGACATTATGAATTTGTAGGCTACACTTAGGAAGAACATGTGCACCCATTTTGTTTGTTTGTTTTTTTGAGATGGGATCTTGCTCTGTAGTCCAGGCTGGAGTGCGGTGGAGCTATCATAGCTCACTGCAGCCTTGAACTCCTTGGCTCTAGCACTCTTCCATCCTGAACCTCCGGAATACCTGGGACTACAGGCTTGCACCACCAGACCTGCATAATTAAAAGAATTGTAGAGACTGGGTCTCACTGTGTTACCAAGGCTAGTCTTGAGCTCCTGGGCTCCAGTGATCCTCTCACCTTGGCCTCCCAAAGTGCTGGGATTACAAGCATGAGCCCCCGCACCTGGCCTTCTTTATTTTTTAAATTTTTTTTATTTTTGAGATGGAAGTCTCCCTCTGCCGCCCAGGCTGGAGTGCAGTGGCACGATTTTGGCTCACTACAAGCTCCGACTCCCCGGGGTTCATGCCATTCTCCTGCCTCAGCCTCCCGAGTAGCTGGGACTACAGGCACTCACCGCCACGCCCGGCTAATTTTTTGTATTTTTAGTAGAGACGGTGTTTCACCATGTTAGCCAGGATGGTCTCGATCTCCTGACCTCGTGGTCCGCCCGCCTCGGCCTCCCAAAGTGCTGAGATTACAGCCGTGAGCCACCACGCCCGGCCCTTTATTTTTTTAAGTAACAAATTTACTGAGATATAATTCACATACCCATACCATTTACCCATTTAAAATGTACAATTCAATGGTTTTTAGTATTTTTAAAGACTCGTGCAGCCATTACACTCAATTCTAGAAAATTCTTCTTCTTTTTCAGATATTAAGTCATTTATTGGCAAGCTCATTAAAAATGCAGTAAATGAAGGGCCCTGGGCATGTCAATCCTCAGGGCCATATTTTCCCTGAATGTGGGAGAAATCAGAGAGATATACACAGGATTTGGGAAGGTTATTTGATCTTGCTTGATAGCTTCCTAATATTTTATTTAATAGTTTTATAGAAGTATAATTGATGCACATAAAAACCGGTGCATATGTTTAATGTACATAATTTGATGAGTTTTTACATATGCACACACCTGTAATCCTCTTATTATTATTTTGTGTTATTATGGACTCAAGGTAATAAACATTATCAACCACTTCCAAAAGCTTCCTCGTTGCCCCTCCCTTGCTTTTGACAGTAGAATGCATAACATGAAATCTACCATTTTAGCACATTTTTAAGTGCACAGTGCAGTATTGTTAACTATAGGCACTAGGATGTACAGCAGATCTCTAGAACTTACTCATCTTGCATAACTACAACTTTACAGTCATTGAACAACAGCTTCCCATTTCCTCCTCCCTCTAGCCCCTGGCAACCACCATTCTATTCTCTGCTTCTGTCAGTTTGACTATTTTAGACACCTCATATAAGTGGAATCATGCAAGATTTGTCTTTCTGATACTGGCTTATTTCACTTAGCTTAATGTCCTCCAGGTTCATTCATGTTGTTGCAAATGGTAGGATTACTTTCTTTTTTAAGGCTGGATAATATTCCATTGTAAATACCTGTGAAATAATAAGAAATAGACATTTGGTCTCTGTCCCTGTTTCCTGGAGCACAGCTCCTAAAACCTTTGAAATCTCTGAGGTGGTGTCTTTTCCTATGCTAATGAGATGACTGGGTGGCTGAATAGCCTTGTGTTGGGGGTGCTGGTAGGCAGGGGAACCCACCACGAGATTAGAGGGGTGGGACTTTTAGCCCAGTGCCTGCCTGCTGCTCTGGGGAGGGGAGGGGGCTGAAGTTTGGGCTGAGCACTAATGGCCAATGATGTAATCAATTGTTGTATGCAATGAAGCTTCCATAAACCCCCCAAAGGACAGGTTTGGAGAGCTTCAGGGTTGCTGAATACACGGAGGCCCTGGGAGGGGCGTGGAAATTCCCCGCCCCTTCCCCGCACCTCGCGCTCTCCCATTTGGCCGTTTCTGAGTTGTATCCTTTATAATTAATGGGTAAATGTAATCAAGAGTTTTCCTGAGTTCTGTGAGTCACTCTAGTAAATGACGGAATCTGAGAAGGGGGTCATGAGAACACGTGCTTTACAGCTGGCGGGTCAGAAGCTCAAGTGACCTGACTGGATTCTGAAGTGGGGATAGTGTTGCGGAACCCAGCTCTCAACCTGTGGGTGCTGCACTGTCTCCATGTAGATAGTGTACGTAGACGGCGTCAGACGCGAGTTAAATTGTAGGAGCTGCTGGTGTCAGAGAATTGCTTGGTGAGGAAAAACACCCCACACATCTGGTCACAGGCGTGATCCGTGTTGAGTGTGGTGTCAGAAGGGAGGTGTTCTGGAAGTATTGAGAGTGGTGTGAGGACAGTAGGAGGAAACTGTTTTCTATTCGGTACGATGTTTTCTGCATCCGTTTATCCATCCATGGGCATTTGTGTGGTGTCTACCTCTTGACTATATGAATAGAGCTGCGGCTCACGTAGGAGCGAGTGTAGTCATTTTGATGGCTCATGGTCCCTGGGACACATTACATATTTAAATATCTGTCAATTGACCACTTTTTTTTTGTTTGTTTGTTTTTGAGACGGAGTCTCGCTCTTTTTCCCAGGCTGGAGTGCAGTGGCGCGATCTTGGCTCACTGCAAGCTCCGCCTCCCAGATTCATGCCATTCTCCTGCCTCAGCCTCCCGAGTAGCTGGGACTACAGGCGCCCACCACCGCGCCCGGCTAATTTTTTGTATTTTTAGTAGAGACGGGGTTTCACCGTGTTAGCCAGGATGGTCTCAATCTCCTGACCTTGTGACATGCCCGCCTCTGCCTCCCAAAGCGCTGGGATTACAAGGCGTGAGCCACTGCGCCCGGGCGACCACATCTTTATCTTAGCATTTCCAACCACAGCTTTTCCTCCAATACTGACATTTATATTTTATTGACTGAAATGTTAATTACATGTAGTTTCTTACAGTGCCTTTTATCAACCCAAAGGAGAAACTCAGATTGAAGTAAATTCAAGTCTTACTTAAATGTCAACCAGATCGCATTTTCTTTAATGGAAGTAGCTGCTATGATATCATCCCAGATAGTTTTCTCCATGCAGCTCAAAGTTGTCTTGGAGGTGTGTGCCACGGTGCAGCATCGCAGCCTTCCCATTCACAATCACCTTGTATATGGTTACAATCATCAAGTCCATCTTCTCATTATTTCCCTGAGCTTATGTTAAGAGCTACAAGTTACTATGTAAAATAAAGATAAAGAATTTTTTTTATATTAGTAAGAGTGTAAATAGCATGTCTCAAGTGATGCAGAGAAGGTATTTCTGAACTCAGAAAGAAATGAATTCACTGCAACTCCTTTGAGGGAAGGAAAGATGAGCATCTTACCCGTTTTGGTCAGATCCCACCTTTGCCAAACCGTGACAGCGAGCATCTGGCCTGTGGTGGAGGAGACCGGGTCAGGGCCATCCTGGAATGCCGTCTCAGATGCCGATTCACTCTTTCTTTCTTTTTCTTTTTCTTTTCTTTCTTTTTTTCTTTTTTTTTTTTTTTTTTGGCGTCAGCGTCTCACTCTGTCACCCAGGCTGGAGTGCAGTGGCACGATCTCTGCTCACTGCAAACTCCGTCTCTTGGGCTTAAACAATTCTCGTGCCTCAGCCTCCCAAGTAGCTGGGATTACAGGCACCCACCATCACACCAAGCTAATTTTTGTATTTTTAGTGGAGACAAGGTTTCACCATCTCGGCCACGCTGGTCTCGAACTCCTGACTTCAAATGATCCACCGGTCTTGGCCTCCCAAGGTGCTGGGATTAGAGGTGTGAGCCACCAGACCTGGCCCCGATTATTTCAATACTGGAGTGATTTTGGCTGTGACAAGCCCCCCGCAGTGCTATAGCTGGCACTCCTACCTTTTGGGAGAAGACACTGTATTTTAAATACAGGTCCTTGAAACATCTTCCTTGAAAACCTTTAGTCTGAATCCATCTGATTCCTGGGTAAGTTGCAAGGAGGCTATGTTTGCTGCATGTCTGATGTGGAATAAAACATTTAAAATTATATTGAGGCTTAACTGAATTTAAGTGTATCCACTAAGAAGGTGAGAACAACTTCTAAAAATAATAAATGAGAAGGAATTGGGGTGTGGGTGGGGGGAGGGGAAAGTCATATGGTTGGTGGGTACATTGTGTGTCTACTTGAACTCATGTTTTGTTTTCATTTTCAAACCAAGAAAATAAATTAAGAGAGACTGGTAATGGGAACTAATCTTAAATCCCCAGAAATGAACCACATTTTGAGTATTATTGCGTGCCCTCTCTCTTTTCCTCTCTCCCTTTCTCTCTCTCTCTAGGTCCCAAACCTGTTCTTTAATGTGATACATGGAAATGAGTGGTGCAGTTCATTAGCTCAGCCAGTAGAGGGAATGGCTCATTACCACGTGCAAGGCTTCCCCCAAATCTCCTCCTATGCTCCAGTGTCCTGTTAGTACAACTTTGCAAATAGATGCTGTCAAGGGAGTTCAGGGCCTGTGATGTGTGATGAGTTGACCTTCATCTTTTGAACTGTGTTCCTATAACTTTCTTTTTTTTTTTTATGGCTGTCTCTGATTTCTGTCTCTATTTCTGTGTTTCTGTCACTGCCTTCTTGACCTCCTTTCTGGGCATCTCCTGGTACATTCTTAGAGTGTCTAGTGTGCTCTCTCTGTGCCCACCAAAGCTAGAAACCCCTTAGGCACCTCTTGTTTTTCTAGAACACTAATTTTTCATAAAGTTTCTGTTCACAGAGGGAAAATACTGGAACATTCTCATTTATTGGATCCCTTATTCACTCTAGATGTGTAAGCCAAAACTTGTATTCATGGCTGAGACAAGTCTGCAAACAATTTTCTGGACTTTGAAGACCAGGCCGCCTCAAGTTTGGAGGTTTTATCTATTACCCATATAGGCATCACTGTCTTAATTTTAAAGTTCAACATGTGAGGGAGAAAATTCCCTATATCTTATTTTTCATGCTCTGACTTTGCCTCTACTTTTCGTTACTGTGTGTGCTTGAATGAATGTGCTGATTTTAACTCTATCTACGGGAAACCTTTTTCTATTATTAGACCATTGTAATGTTCAAGAAGCACTCACCAGGCTGAGCGTTTGCTCAAAGTCAGATTTTCCCCAAGTCAGATGTAGGAGAATTTGAGAAATATAGTTCCCAGTAAAAGTTGGCACTGGATTGCATCTCTAATTAACAATCCTGCTTATGAATTTGGATTAATATTTGATAAAAATTCATTTGGCGTGATCTAGCGCCTCCCTCCATCACGCTAGTTTGTTGAGACCATAGGCATGCAGATTTCATTCCATTGGTAGATAACAGCATAAAACATTTTCTATTTTTAAATGAGTCACCAAGAATCCTGCATTTCTGTAGATGATTTATCATATTATCTAGCCACTCGTGTGGAAATGCATGGAGGTTTGGTTTTATGGCAAATGTTGTTTAAAATATCAGGACATGTTCTTGTACCACATTTAAGGTCGTGGTATGGGAAGGCTGTCTGCAAAATATGAGGAAGTTTGAGCACACTGGGTTATTGTGGCTTAAACAACTTGAGGGTAATGAAAGCCACTCCTGTAGGGCTGCTTCTAGCCGTGCCAGCACCCTGCTAGAAGTGCCATGTGTGTTCTAGCACACTCCATGTGCTACATGCTGGCATGGGATTCTGACAAGAATGTTGGGGTAGGCACTGCTACCACTGTTGTACGAATGAGAAAACTGAGGCTGGGAGAGGCTGGGTCACTTTGCTCTCCTTATGCTGCTAGTAAGTGACAAAGCCAAGATGCACACCCACCTTGGCCTGAAACCTGAGCCATTCACTTTCTTCTCCACCCCAGGCTGCCTCCCGAACTCCATCATCGGAGTCCTTGGGTAATGACTGTCATCTCTTCATGGCTGTTTGGATGGCATCACTCACCTTTTCTTACATTTCTCTCTGAGCAACTTTCTTTTCTTTTCTTGTAGGTCTTAAATCCCTCTGTTCTAGTTTACAGACTCAGAGATGGAAAATATTGAGTATGAATTGCTAGTAAAATTGGTTTGTTTCATTTTTGGCTTTGGAAAACAAGGTGGATTCTTTCACCATGAGATCATATCCAGTGCATTCAGGGGTGAGACGGGGCCAGGGTTCTTTCAGGTGCGGCAGGCTTTGGTCTGTACCAGGGATCGAAGCACGCCAGGAGTTACAGGGTGCTGCAGAGGAGCAAATGAAAGGGCTACCGGCAGACACCTTTGCTCCCCAAATCAGATAGAAGAGACCTCCTACGACTATTGGGGTGCTTCCAGCATTGAGGACTCCTGCTTGGCAAGGTAGAGTAAAAAATGTGTTTATTAAAGAACTAGCGGTGGAACATAAATGGATGTTGAAATAGACCAGAACCAGGCGAAACAGCCCACCAGCAGATAGCCATAAAAATTAAGGTTACAAAACAGAACACATACTTTGCCCTGCTCCTCCATCTCTGAACTCAGGGTCAGGCCCTCGGCCTGAACTGTGCTTCCCAGCTGGTGTTTGCTTCACTCCAAACAGTCTTTCTAGGTTTCTCAGCCCAGGCTAAACCAAGGTGTCATTTCTCACCATCTCTTTTATAAGATTTATTTCATATTATTTGTGTTTGGGATGGCTGCCTTTGAGTTTTTCTAGACACGATACAGGCTCCTTTTTGACACGCTAGACTTCCTGGGAGGAGGACACAGGAGAGGAGTTGGGAGGTCAGGACAGAGTGGAGAAAGTGATTGCCTACATTTTCTGTGGAATTCTTAGCCTAGAGGCCTCAGAAGATTTTGCCCCTATTATACACAACACACCTCTTTCTTCTTCCCGTCATTCATTAAGCTCTTTGACGAGTGTCTTGGGCCCAAGACTCTGGCTCCATCTGAACCTTCTTCCAAAAAGAATGTAAATTTCCTTGTTCTCTGCATTGAGAGACTTCACTAAGTACAGACACAAGAAGCAAGGGCTGGGAATGTGATGATACAGAGTACCCAGATTTCACATTCTAGATGCAATGCAAATGTTGCTGGCAGAACAGGGGTCATTTTGCAGAGGCAGTTCATAACTTGCTTTGCCAGGATTAGTCATGGCTCCTACAAGTTTCCAGTTTCTGCAGGATCTTTGTGTGGGGATGCCAAGAGGGTAGATAGAATTTTAAGAATTTTGCTTTCATGTCAAGATAATTCAAGTAAGTTTTCTGTTTCCTTTCATTTTTTTGTAGCACGTAGAATGTCTTGGGATTTTTAAAGCACCTCTCCTTAACACCTATAGAATCTTCAATATAAAAATACTAGGAAGTCCTTAGATTTTATAAGATAGAAATAATTGTGAAGAAAATAACTGCTAATGAAAGAAGTAAGTTCATCAGGCTTTCCTCATAATAATAGAAAGCATTTAAGATCTTCAATATACTATAAAGATAATACCTGCTTGCAGTCTTTTAAAATCAGCAGTATTAATTTATGAGCATGAAATTAAGCACAGAGCCTCTCCGAATACAACAATTCATTATTATTATTGGTCCTTTGAAAGACTCTCTATAAATTCAAAGTCAGAGTCAGCCTTGGGGAAACATATTAGAATTGCAGCAGAAATATAGGTAAAAAATACAACTTTGTTTTTTGTACATCTGGGAAGATCTGGGCAAGGTAAATACACCAGGGCGTGCAATTCAGATGCAATTTATTGTTCTACCTCTTTAGTAGAAAAAGTGAAAAGGGGAAGAAGAATAATCATTTTCCTATATTTTTATGGTGGCTATAAATGTCTTCATAAATAGGGCACCTGTTCAAAGGAATTCTTTTTTCTTGTATGCAGTGCTAGAGTGATTAAGCCAATGGAAAAACTAAGGAAGAATAAAATTCCAAGATTCGATACTTTCTGGGGAGGAGGTTGGAAAGTCAGTGGCCTTTCAAATTTTAATCCCTTGTGATTTTGCCACTTACTGAAAATCCTTTTCTACTAATGAAGAATACATTAGGAAAAAGCCATGATGTTTAGTCTTCTTGCTGATATTTGGTACCAAGCTATGCAGCCCTCACAGAACCTCTAATGAAATATCTGCCATGGCTGATCGTGTGTATGTGTCTCAATGAGCATACAACATTGATCAGGGCCTCGGGTTTCTTTGGAGTGAAGTTCAGTGGGATAGAAAATTGGAGTTTCTGCTCACGCCTGTAATCCCAGCACTTTGGGAGGCCAAGGCAGGCAGATCACGAGGTCAGGAGATCGAGACCATCCTGGCTAACACGGTGAAATCCCGTCTCTACTAAAAAATACAAAAAATTAGCCAGGCGCGGTGGCGGGTGCCTTTAGTCCCAGCTACTCAGGAGGCTGAGGCAGGAGAATGGCATGAACCCGGGAGGCGGAGTTTGCAGTGAGCCGAGATCACGCCACTGCACTCCAGCCTGGGCGACAGAGCAAGACCCCGTCTCAAAAAAATAAAATAAAGTAAAATAAAAAAATAAAGAAAACTGGAGTTTCTGATTACATTGTGCCAGATATCTATTTTATGGATTCAGGTCCACTATTTATAGAACCAAGTAAAAACTGTTTTAGAATTCAGAACTTGGAAAAATATGTAGCTACCTTCAAACTAGTAAAGAATTTCTTTCCCTCTCTCATTTTCTCCTTCCCATCTCTCTCCTTCCTGTCCATCCATCCCTTTGTTCATCCATGCATCCTAAGTAGTGGGATCTGTGTAACTACTTGAGTTACCTTTTTGCTTAGTCTAGCTTGTAGAAAGCTTAGAGTTAAGGTTTATACTCAACTTCTTTAATAAAAATAGTAATTATAACAGCTAACATTTATTGAGTAATTACTAGGCCTCTTTCAATGTGCTAAGTAAGCACTTTACATACTTCCATTATTTAATCCTTAAAGCTGCCCCACTAAGTAGCAGCCAATGTGATCCTTATTTTCCAGATGAGAAAGCTGGCGTTTATGGAGGCACTTAGCTTGTGCAGGTGGCAGCTGGTTAGCAGTGGAGCCTGGGTTCAAATCCAGGTAGTCTCTCTTAGATCCTGTGCTTTTAACATGACTTGGAGCTGCCACTCTGTGCCTCTTCCAGCCTGGATCTTCTGTTACAGATGTCTTAACTCTGTAGTGCTGATCTTTTATTCTTATTTAATAGGTCAATTGTAAAAGGGCCATCTGTTTTAAAGTGCTTCCAACTTGTTTTAAAATCAGATGTAATGTAAAAAAGAGAAATGGAAGAACTCTTGTTACTACATAAATTCAGTGAGTGTTTCACCTGACTGGTATTTCCCCCCTCCTCTGTAATCTTTCAAGGGCTAACTCCTCTCCTTGGTATGAATTTTACGTGAAGCACCTCCTTCCTACTTCTCTATAATTATTTAGTTTTTACAAAATTATTATTGTTATTATTATTTTTTATCTTTTGAGACAAAGTTTCGCTCGTGTTGCCCAGGCTGCAGTGCAGTGGAGCAATCTTTGCTCACTGCAACCTCTGCCTCCCATGTTCAGGTTCAAACAATTCTCCTGCGTCAGTCTCCTGAGTAGCTGGGATTACAGGCGCCTGCTACCGCGCCCGGCTAAATTTTTGTATTTTTAATACAGATGGGGTTTCACCATGTTGGCCAGGCTGGTCTTGAGCTCCTGACCTCAGGTGATCCACCCGCCTTGGCCTCCCAAAGTGCTGGGATTACAGGCATGAGCCACTGTGCCCAGCCTAAATAATTATTTTGAACAATCTCATTAAAAATAAGCTTTAAAGTATATTTAAAGCTTCCCTCTTCCTTCTCTTCCTCCTTCCTTCAACCTTTTGCAGAGGAAATCACCATCCTGAAGTGGGAGTGCATCCCACCGATGCATTTTTGTGTGTGTTTTCTCCACAGAAGGATATATCCACAAGCAATACATACTATTTGCATGTTTAAAAATGTACATACATGATGCCATATTATTCTGCAACTTATTTTTTCATTTAATATATTTTTGAGATATATCTATGTAAATCTAATTCATTTATTTAACCTGCTATATAATATTTCATCATACAAATAAGTAACATTTTTTAAAGGTTATTTTTAAAAATTTCAGTAGGGTTTTGGGGGACAGGTAGTGTTTGGTGACATGCATAAAGTTCTTTCATGGTGATTTCTGAGATTTTGGTGCACCCATCACCCCCACAGTGTCCACTGTTCCCAATGTGTAGCCTTTTACCCCTCATCCCCCCTCCCACGCTTCCCCCTGAGTCCCCAAAGTCCATTGTAACAGTCTTTTGCCTTTGCATCCACATAGCATAGTTCTCACTTGTAAGTGAAAATATACGATGTTTGGTTTTCCATTCTTGAGTTACTTCACTTAGAATAATGGTCTCCAACTCCATCCAGGTTGCTGTGATGCCATTATTTTATTCTTTTCTTTGGCCGAGTAGTATTCCGTGGTGTATATATTTACATATATATCAATTCACATATATATATATCACATATATATCACATATATGTACATATATGTGTAAATATATGTGATATATATATAAAACAATTTATTTATCCCCTAGATTGATGGGCATTTGGGCTGGTTCCATATTTTTATTTTATTTTATTAATATTATACTTTACGTTTTAGGGTACATGTGCACAATGTGCAGGTTAGTTACATATGTATACATGTGCCATGCTGGTGTGCTGCACCCATTAACTCGTCATTTAGCATTAGGTATATCTCCTAATGCTATCCCTCCCCCCTCCCCCCAACCCACAACAGTCCCCAGAGTGTGATGTTCCCCTTCCTGTGTCCATGTGTTCTCATTGTTCAATTCCCACCTATGAGTGAGAATATGTGGTGTTTGGTTTTTTGTTCTTGCAATAGTTTACTGAGAATGATGATTTCCAATTTCATCCATGTCCCTACAAAGGACATGAACACATCACTTTTTATGGCTGCATAGTATTCCATGGTGTGTATGTGCCACGTTTTCTTAATCCAGTCTATCATTGTTGGACATTTGGGTTGGTTCCAAGTCTTTGCTATTGTGAATAGTGCCACAATAAACATACGTGTGCATGTGTCTTTATAGCATGATTTATAGTCCTTTGGGTATATACCCAGTAATGGGATGGCTGGGTCAAATGGTATTTCTAGTTCTAGATCCCTGAGGAATCGCCACACTGACTTCCACAAGGGTTGAACTAGTTTACAGTCCCACCAACAGTGTAAAAGTGTTCCTATTTCTCCACATCCTCTCCAGCACCTGTTGTTTCCTGACTTTTTAATGATTGCCATTCTAACTGGTGTGAGATGGTATCTCATTGTGGTTTTGATTTGCATTTCTCTGATAGCCGGTGAAGGTGAGCATTTTTTCATGTGTTTTTTGGCTGCATAAATGTCTTCTTTTGAGAAGTGTCCGCTCATGTCCTTCGCCCACTTTTTGATGGGATTGTTTGTTTTTTTCTTGTAAATTTGTTTGAGTTCATTGTAGATTCTGGATATTAGCCCTTTGTCAGATGAGTAGGTTGCGAAAATTTTCTCCCATTTTGTAGGTTGCCTGTTCACTCTGATGATAGTTTCTTTTGCTGTGCAGAAGCTCTTTAGTTTAATTAGATCCCATTTGTCAATTTTGGCTTTTGTTGCCATTGCTTTTGGTGTTTTAGACACGAAGTCCTTGCACATGCCTATGTCCTGAATAGTAATGGCTAGGTTTTCTTCTAGGGTTTTTATGGTTTTAGGTCTAATGTTTAAGTCTTTAATCCATCTTGAATTAATTTTTGTATAGGGTGTAAGGAAGGGATCCAGTTTCAGCTTTCTACATATGGCTAGCCAGTTTTCCTAGCACCATTTATTAAATAGGGAATCCTTTCCCCATTGCTTATTTTTCTCAGGTTTGTCAAAGATCAGATGATTGTAGATATGTGGCATTATTTCTGAGGGCTCTGTTCTGTTCCATTGATCTATATCTCTGTTTTGGTACCAGTACCATGCTGTTTTGGTTACTGTAGCCTTGTAGTATAGTTTGAAGTCAGGTAGCGTGATGTGTCCAGCTTTGTTCTTTTGGCTTAGGATTGACTTGGCGATGCAGGCTCTTTTTTGGTTCCATATGAACGTTAAAGTAGTTTTTTCCAATTCTGTGAAGAAAGTCATTGGTAGCTTGATGGGGATGGCATTGAATCTGTAAATTACCTTGGGCAGTATGGCCATTTTCACGATATTGATTCTTCCTACCCGTGAGCATGGAATGTTCTTCCATTTGTTTGTATCCTCTTTTATTTCATTGAGCAGTGGTTTGTAGTTCTCCTTGAAGAGGTCCTTCACGTCCCTTGTAAGTTGGATTCCTAGGTATTTTATTCTCTTTGAAGCAATTGTAAATGTGAGTTCACTCATGATTTGGCTCTCTGTTTGTCTGTTATTGGTGTATAAGAATGCTTGTGATTTTTGTACATTGATTTTGTATCCTGAGACTTTGCTGAAATTGCTTATCATCTTAAGGAGATTTTGGGCTGAGACAATGGGGTTTTCTAGAAATATAATCATGTCATCTGCAAACAGGGACAATTTGACTTCCTCTTTTCCTAATTGAATACCCTTTATTTCCTTCTCCTGCCTAATTGCCCTGGCCAGAACTTCCAACACTATGTTGAATAGGAGTGGTGAGAGAGGGCATCCCAGTCTTGTGCCAGTTTTCAAAGGGAATGCTTCCAGTTTTTGCCCATTCAATATGATATTGGCTGTGGGTTTGTCATAGATAGCTCTTATTATTTTGAGATACGTCCCATCAATACCTAATTTATTGAGAGTTTTTAGCATGAAGGTTATTGAATTTTGTCAAAGGCCTTTTCTGCATCTATTGAGATAATCATGTGGTTTTTGTCTTTGGTTCTGTTTATATGCTGGATTACATTTATTGATTTGCATATATTGAACCAGCCTTGCATCCCAGGGATGAAGCCCACTTGATCGTGGTGGATAAGCTTTTTGATGTGCTGCTGGATTCAGTTTGCCAGTATTTTATTGAGGATTTTTGCATCAATGTTCATCAAGGATATTGGTCTAAAATTCTCTTTTTTTGTTGTGTCTCTGCCCAGCTTTGGTATCAGGATGATGCTGGCCTCATAAAATGAGTTAGGGAGGATTCCCTCTTTTTCTATTGATTGGAATAGTTTCAGAAGGAATGGTACCAGTTCCTCCTTGTACCTCTGGTAGAATTCGGCTGTGAATCCATCTGGTCCTGGACTCTTTTTGGTTGGTAAGCTATTGATTATTGCCACAATTTCAGCGCCTGTTTTTGGTCTATTCAGGGATTCAACTTCTTCCTGCTTTAGTCTTGGGAGAGTGTATGTGTCGAGGAATTTATCCATTTCTTCTAGATTTTCTAGTTTATTTGCATAGAGGTGTTTGTAGTATTCTCTGATGGTAGTTTGTATTTCTGTGGGATTGGTGGTGATATCCCCTTTATCATTTTTTATTGCATCTATTTAATTCTTCTCTCTTTTCTTCTTTATTAGTCTTGCTAGCGGTCTATCAATTTTGTTGATCCTTTCAAAAAGCCAGCTCCTGGATTCATTAATTTTTTTGAAGGGTTTTTTGTGTCTCTATTTCCTTCAGTTCTGCTCTGATCTTAGTTATTTCTTGCCTTCTGCTAGCTTTTGAATGTGTTTGCTCTTGCTTTTCTAGTTCTTTTAATTGTGATGTTAGGGTGTCAATTTTAGATCTTTCCTGCTTTCTCTTGTGGGCATTTAGTGCTATAAATTTCCCTCTACACACTGCTTTGAAGGTGTCCCAGAGATTCTGGTATGTTGTATCTTTGTTCTCCTTGGTTTCAAAGAACATCTTTATTTCTGCCTTCATTTCGTTATGTACCCAGTAGTCATTCAGGAGCAGGTTGTTCAGTTTCCATGTAGTTGAGCGGTTTTGAGTGAGATACTTAATCCTGAGTTCTAGTTTGATTGCACTGTGGTCTGAGAGATAGTTTGTTATAATTTCTGTTCTTTTACATTTGCTGAGGAGAGCTTTACTTCCAACTATGTGGTCAATTTTGGAATAGGTGTGGTGCAGTGCTGAAAAAAATGTATATTCTGTTGATTTGGGGTGGAGAGTCCTGTAGATGTCTATCAGGTCCGCTTGGTGCAGAGCCGAGTTCAATTCCTGGATATCCTTGTTAACTTTCTGTCTCATTGATCTGTCTAATGTTGACAGTGGGGTGTTAAAGTCTCCCATTATTATTGTGTGGGAGTCTAAGTCTCTTTGTGGGTCACTCAGGACTTGCTTTATGAAACTGGGTGCTCCTGTATTGGGTGCATATATTTTTAGGACAGTTAGCTCTTCTTGTTGAATTGATCCCTTTACCATTATGTAATGGCCTTCTGTGTCTCTTTTGATCTTTGTTGGTTTAAAGTCTGTTTTATCAGAGACTAGGATTGCAACCCCTGCCTTTTTTTGTTTTCCATTTGCTTGGTAGATCTTCCTCTATCCTTTTATTTTGAGCCTATGTGTGTCTCTGCATGTGAGATGGGTTTCCTGAATACAGCACACTGATAGGTCTTGACTCTTTATCCAATTTGCAGTCTGTGTCTTTTAATTGGAGCATTTAGTCCATTTACATTTAAAGTGAATATTGTTATGTGTGAATTTGATCCTGTCATTATGATGTTAGCTGGTTATTTTGCTCATTAGTTGATGCAGTTTCTTCCTAGTCTCGATGGTCTTTACATTTTGGCATGATTTTGCAGCGGCTGGTACCGGTTGTTCCTTTCCATGTTTAGTGCTTCCTTCAGGAGCTCTTTTAGGGCAGGCCTGGTGGTGACAAAATCTCTCAGCATTTGCTTGTCTGTAAAGGATTTTATTTCTCCTTCACTTATGAAGCTTAGTTTGGCTGAATATGAAATTCTAGGTTGAAAATTCTTTTCTTTAAGAATGTGGAATATTGGCCCCCACTCTCTTCTGGCTTGTAGAGTTTCTTGCCGAGAGATCCACTGTTAGTCTGATGGGTTTCCCTTTGTGGGTAACCCGACCTTTCTCTCTGGCTGCCCTTAACATTTTTTCCTTCATTTCAACTTTGGTGAATCTGACAATTATGTGTCTTGGAGTTGCTCTTCTCGAGGAGTATCTTTGTGGCATTCTCTGTATTTCCTGAATGTGAATGTTGGCCTGCCTTGCTAGATTGGGGAAGTTCTCCTGGATAATAACCTGCAGAGTGTTTTCCAACTTGGTTCCATTCTCCCCGTCACTTTCAGGTACACCAATCAGATGTAGATTTTGTCTTTTCACATAGTCCCATATTTCTTGAAGGCTTTGTTCGTTTCTTTTTATTCTTTTTTCTCTAAACTTCCCTTCTTGCTTCATTTCATTCATTTCATCTTCCATCACTGATACCCTTTCTTCCAGTTGATCAAATCAGCTCCTGAGGCTTCTGAATTCTTCACATAGTTCTAGAGCCTTGGCTTTCGGCTCCATGAGCTCCTTTAAGCACTTCTCTGTTTGGTTATTCTAGTTATACATTCGTCTAAATTTTTTTCAAAGTTCTCAACTTCTTTGCCTTTGGTTTGAATTTCCTCCTGTAGCTCGGAATAGTTTGATCATCTGGAGCCTTTTTCTCTCAACTCATCAAAGTCATTCTCCATCCAGCTTTGTTCTGTTGCTGGTGAGGAACTGTGTTCCTTTGGAGGAGGAGAGGTGCTCTTCTTTTTAGAGTTTCCCATTTTTCTGCTCCGTTTTTTCCCCATCTTTGTGCTTTTATCTCCTTTGGTCTTTGATGATGGTGATGTACAGATGGGTTTTTTGTGTGGATGTCCTTTCTGTTTGTTAGTTTTCCTTCTAACAGACAGGACCCTCAGCTGCAGGTCTGTTGGAGTTTGCTAGAGGTCCACTCCAGATCCTGTTTGCCTGGGTAGCAGCAGCAGTGGCTGCAGAACAGCGGATTTTCGTGAACCACAAATGCTGCAGTCTGATGGTTCCTCTGGAAGTTTTGTCTCACAGGAGTACCCGGCCGTGTGAGGTGTCAGTCTGCCGCTACTGGGGGGTGCCTCCCAGTTAGGCTGCTCAGGGGTCAGGGGTCAGGGACCCACTTGAGGAGGCAGTCTGTCCATTCTCAGATCTCTAGCTGTGTGCTGGGAGAACCACTGCTCTCTTCAAAGCTGTCAGACAGGGACATTTAAGTCTGCAGAGGTTACTGCTGTCTTTTTGTTCGTCTGTGCCCTGCCCCCAGAGGTGGAGCCTACAGAGGCAGGCAGGCCTCCTTGAGCTGTGGTGGGCTCCACCCAGTTCGAGCTTCCTGGCTGCTTTGTTTACCTAAGCAAGCCTGGGCAATGGCGGGCGCCCCTCCCCCAGCCTTGCTGCCGCCTTGCAGTTTGATCTCAGACTGCCGTGCTAACAATCAGCGAGACTCCGTGGGTGTAGGACCCTTCGAGCCATGCGTGGGATATAATCTCCTGGTGCGCTGTTTTTTAAGCCCGTCAGAAAAGCGCAGTATTAGGGCAGGAGTGACCCAATTTTCCAGGTACCATCTGTCACCCCTTTCTTTGACTAGGAAAGGGAACTCCCTGACCCCTTGCACTTCCCGAGTGAGGCAATGCCTCGCCCTCCTTCGGCTCGCACACGGTGCACTGCACCCACTGTCCTGCGCCCACTGTCTGGCACTCCCTAGTGAGATGAACCCAGTACCTCAGATGGAAATGCAGAAATCACCCGTCTTCTGCGTCGCTCACGCTGGGAGCTGTAGACCAGAGCTGTTCCTATTCGGCCATCTTGGCTGCTTCCTCCTGGTTCTGTATTTTTGCAATTGTGAATTGTCCCACTGTAAACATGTGTGTGCAAGTATCTTTTTCATATAATGACTTCTTTTCCTCTGAATAGATACCCAGTAGTGGGATTGCTGGATTATATGGTAGATCTAATTTTAGGTCTTTAAGGAGCTCCATACTGTTTTCCATAGTGGTTGTACTAGTTTATACTAGCAGTGTGAAAGTGTTCTTTTTTCACCACATCCATGCCAACATCTATTTTTTTTTATTTTTTTAGTTATGGCCATTTTTGCAGGAGTAAGAGGGTATTGCATTGTGGTTTTGATTTGCATTTCCCCAATAATCAGTGATGTTGAGCATTTTTTCATGTTTGTTGGTCATTTGTATACCTTCTTTTGAGAATTGTCTATTCATGTCCTTAGCCCACTTTTTGATGGGATTATTTGTTTCTTTCTTGCTGATTTGTTTGAGTTCCTTGTAGATTTTGGATATTAGTCCTTTGTTGGAAGCATAGTTTGTGAAGATTTTCTCCCAGTCTGTAGATAGTCTGTTTGCTAATTATTTGTTTTGCTGTGCAGAAGCTTTGTAGTATAAGTCCTATCTACTTATCTTTGTTTTTATTACATTTGCTTTTGGGTTCTTCGTCATGAAGTCTTTGCCTAAGCCAATGTCTAGAAGGATGTTTCCAATTTTATCTTCTAGATTTTTTATGGTTTCAGGTCTTAGATTTAAGTCTTTTATCCATCTTGAGTTGATTTTTGTATAAGGTAAGAGATGAGGATCCAGTTTCATTCTTCTACATGTGACTTGCCAATTATCCCAGGACCATTTGTTGATTGGGGTGTCCTTTCCCCACTTTATGTTTTGGTTTGCTTTGTCAAAGATCAGTTGGCTGCAAGTATTTGGTTTTATTTCTGGGTTCTCTATTCTGTTCCATTGGTCTATGTGCCTATTTTTATGCCAGTACCATGCTGCTTTGGTGACTATAGTCTTATAGTATAGTTTGAAGTCAGGTAATGAGATGCCTCCAGATTTGTTCTTTTTGCTTAGTCTTGCTTTGGCTATGTGGGCTCTTTTTTGGTTTCATGTGAATTTTAGGATTATTTTTCCTAGTTCTGTGAAGAATGATGATGGTATTTTGATGCGAATTGTGTTGAATTTGTAGATCACTTTTGGCAGTATGGTCATTTTCACAATATTGATTCTACCCATCCGTGAGCATGGGTTGTGTTCCCATTTGTGTAGTCTATGATTTCTTTCAGCAGTGTTTTGTAGTTTTCCTTGTAGAGGTCTTTCACCTTCTTGGTTAGGTATATTCCTAAGTTTTTTTTTTTTTTTTTTTTTGCAGCTATTGTAAAAGGGGTTGAGTTCTTGATTTGATTCTCAGCTTGGTGGCTGTTGGTGTACAGTAGTGCTACTGATTTGTGTACATTTTGTGTCCTGAAACTGTACTGAATTCATTTATCAGATTTAGGAACTTTTTGAATGAGTCTTTAGGGTTTTCTAGGCATACAATCATATCATTGGCAAACAGCGACAGTTTGACTTCCTCTTTACCGATTTGGATGCCCTTTATTTCTTTCTCTTGTCTGATTGCTCTGGCTAGTACTTCCAGTACTATGTTGAATAGAAGTCATAAAAGTGGGCATCCTCGTCTTGCTCCAGTTCTCAGGGGGAATGCTTTCAACTTTTCTGCACTCAGTATAATGTTGGCTATGGGTTTGTCATAGATGTTATTATCTTAGTTATGTTCCTTGTATGCTGTTTTACTTAAGGTTTTAATTGTAAAAGGATGCTGGATTTTGTCAAATACTTTTTCTGCATCTATTGAGATCATGTGATTTTTGTTTTTAATTCTGTATATGTGGTGTATCACATTTATTGACTTGCAAATGTTAAACCATCCCTGCATCCCTGGTATGAAACCCACTTGATCATGGTGGATTATCTTTTTGATATGCTGTTGGATTTGGTTAGCTAGTATTTTGTGGAGGATTTTTGCATCTATGTTCATCAGGGATATTGGTCTGTAGTTTTCTTTTTTTGCTGTGTCCTTTCTGGTTTGGGTATTAGAGTGATACTGGCTTCATAGAATGATTTAGGGAGGATTCCCTCTTTCTCTATTTTTTTGGAATAGTTTCAATAGGATTGGTACCAATTCTTTGAATGTCTGATAGAATTCAGTTGTGAATTTATCTGGTCCTGGACTTTTTTTGTTGTTGGCAATTTTTAAATTAGTATTGTTGCTTGTTATTGGTCTGTTAAGAGTTTCTATTTCTTTCTGGTTTAACCTAGGAGGATTGTATATTTCCAGGAATTTATCCATCTCCTGTAGGTTTTCTAGTTCATGCACATAAACGTTTTCATAGTAGCCTTGAATGATCTTTTGTATTTCTGTGGTATTGATTATAATATCTCCTGTTTCATTTCCAGTTGAGCTTATTTGGATCTTCTCTCTTTTCTTGGTTAATCTTGCTAATGGTCTATCAATTTTGTTTATCTTTTCAAAGAACCAGCTTTTTTGGTTCATTTATCTTTTGTAATTTTTTTGTTGTTTCAATTTCATTTAGTTCTGCTCTGATATTTGTTATGTCTTTTCTTCTGCTGAGGTTGGGTTTTTTTTTGTTCTTGTTTCTCCAGTTCCTTGAGATGTGACCTTAGATTGCCTATCTGTGTTCTTCCAGACTTTTTGATGTAGGCGTATAATGCTATGAGCTTTCCTCTTAGCACTACTTTTGCTGTATCCCAGAAGTTTTGATAGGTTGTGTCACTATTATTATTCAGTTCAAAGAATTTTTAAATTTCTGTCTTGATTTCATTGTTGACCCAATGATCATTCAGGAACAGGTTATTTAATTTCCATATATTTGCATGGTTTTGAGGGTTCCTTTTGGAGTTAATTTCCAATTTTATTCCACTGTGGTCTGAGAGAGTACTTGATATAATTTTGATTTTCTTAAATTTACCAAGACTTGTTTTGTGGCCTATCATATGGTCTATCTTAGAGAATGTTCCATGTACTGACGAATAGAATTATATTCTGTAGTTGTTGGGCAGAATGTTCTGTAAATATCTGTTAGGTCCATTTGTTCTAGGTTATAGTTTAAGTCCATTGTTTCTTTGTTGACTTTCTGTCTTGATGACCTGTCTAGGGCTGTCAGTGGAGTATTAAAGTCCTCCACTATTTTTGCGTTGATGTCTATCTCATTTCTTAGGTCTAGTGGTAATTGTTTTATAAATTTGGGAGCTCCAGAGTTAGGTGCATATATATTTAGAATTGTGATATTTCCCTGTTGGACTAGTCCTTTTATCATTATATCATGTCCCTCTTTGTCTTTTTCAACTACTGTTGCTTTAAGGTTTGTTTTGTCTGATGTAAGAATAGCTCTTCCTGCTTGTTTGGTGTCCATTTGTATGGAATAGCTTTTTCCTCCACTTTACCTTAAGTTTATGTGCGTCCTTATGTGTTAGGTGAGTCTTTTGAAGACAGAAGATACTTGGTTGATGAATTCTTATCCAGTCTGTCATTCTGTATCTTTTAAGTGGAGCATTTAGGCCATTTACATTCATTACAATGTTAGTATTGAGGTATGAGGTACTATTCTATTCATTGTGCTATTTGTTGCCTGAATATCTTGTTTTTTTTTTTTTTTCATTGTGTTACTGTTATATAGATCCTGTGAGATTTATGCTTTAAGGAGGTTCTATTTTGGTGTACTTTGAGGATTTGTTTCAAGATTTAGAGCTCCTTTTAGCCATTCTTGTAGTGCTGGCTTGAGTGACGAGTTCTCTCAGCATCTGTTTGTCTGGAAAAGACTGTATCTTTCTTTCATTTGTGAAGCTTAGTTTCATGTGTACAGAATTCTTAGCTGATAATTGTCTTGTTTAAGGAGGCTAAAAATAGGATCCCAATCCCTTCTAGACTGTAGGGTTTCTGCTAAGAAATCTGCTGTTACTCTGATAAGATTTTCATTATAGGTTACCTGATGCTTTTGCCTCATAGCTCTTAAGATTCTTTCCTTCATCTCGAGTTTAGTGACTACGTGCCTAGGCAATGACCTTGGTGCAATGAATTTCCCAGGTGTTATTTAAGCTTCTTGTATTTGGATGTCTAGATCTCTAGTAAGGCTGGGGAAGTTTTTCTCGATTATTCCCTCGAATATGTTTTCCAGACATTTAGATTTCTTCCTCAAGAACACCAATTATTCTTAGGTTTGGACACTTAACATGGTCCCAGACTTCTTGGAGGCTTTGTTCATTTTTCAAAATTCTTTTTTCTTTGTGTTTGACAGATTGGGTTAATTCAAAACCCCTGTCTTCAAGCTCTGAAATTCTTTCTTCTGCTTGTTTGATTCTATTGCTGAGATTTTCCAGCACACCTTGCATTTCTCTAAGTGTGTCCTTGATTTCCAGAAGTTATGGTCGTTTGCTATTTATGCTATCTGTTTCTCACTGAAGAATTTTCCTTTCATATCCCGTGTCATGTTTTTTATTTATTTGGAGTTTACATTTCTCTGGTGCCTCCTTGAGTAGCTTAGTAATTGACCTTCTGAATTCTTCTTCTGGCAAATCAGAGATTTTGTTTTGTATCCGTTGCTGGTGAGCTAGTGTGGTCTTTTGGGGGGTGTTAAAGAACCTTGGTTTGTCATATTACCACAATTGTTTTTCTAGTTTCTTCTCATCTGGATAGACTATGTCAGAGGAAAGATCTGGACTCTGGGACTCGAGGGCTGCTGTTCAGATTTTTTTGTCCCACGTGGTGCTCTCCTCCGTCCCCTAGGGATGGAGCTTCCTGAGACCTGCACTGTGGTGATTGTTATTGCCCTTCTGGGTCTAGCCACCCAGTGGAGCTAACGGGCTCTGGGCTGTTACCGGGGAGTATCTGCAAAGGGTCCTGTCATGTGATCCGTCTTCAGGTCTGTCAGCCGTGGATACCAGGACCTGCTCTAGTGGAGGTAGCAGGGGAGTGAGGTGAACTCTGTGAGAGTCCTTGGTTGTAGTTTTGTTTAGTGCATTGGTTTTCTTGAATGCTGATTGTGCTAGCAGTGAAGTTGTCATGTGGACGGACTCAGAACCTCTGGTTAGCCAGGATGTTAAAAGCGGTGGAATTAGCTGTTGTTTTCTCCTCTCTTGGAGTGGGGCTGCTCTTTTATGAGTTGCTGTAATGGTTTGAGTTGGTTGGCCTCCAGCCAGGAGGTGGTACTTTCAAGAGAGCATCAGCTGTGGTGATAAATAAACAACTTTTTTTAAAAAGTATTATTTTTTAGAGACAAGGTCTCACTCTGTCACCCAGGCTGGAGTGCAGTGATGCAATCATAACTCACTGTAACCTCAAACTCCTGGGCTCAAGCAATCTTCCAGCCTCAGGCTCCTGAGTAGCTGGGACTACAGGCAGGCACCACCAGGCCTGGCTAATAATTTTTTTTTAAATAGAGATGGGGTCTTACTATATTGCCCAGGCTGGTCACAAACTCCTGGCCTCTCAAAAATTTGAGATTACAAGCATGAGTCACTGCCCAGCTTAAATAGCATTTTATTTAGCCATTTCCATTCTGAGCAACAGTTAGATTGTTTCAGTATTACTAATAGCACTGCAACAAACATTCTTGTGCCTTTCTGATAAAATGCATGTGTGAGGGCATTTAGGGTACATTAACTAGAGTGAAATTGCATCTTGCAATATATGGCTATCTTTTTTTAATTTTTGAGTTGGAGTCTTGCTCTGTTGCCCAGGCTGGAGTGCAGTGGCACTATCTTGGCTCACTGCAAGCTCCGCCTCCCGGGTTCATGCTATTCTCCTGCCTCAGCCTCCCGAGTAGCTGGGACTACAGGTGCCTGTCACTACACCTGGCTAATTTTTTTGTATTTTTAGTGGAGACAGGGTTTCACGGTGTTAGCCAGGATAGTCTTGATCTCCTGACCTCGTGATCCGCCCGTCTGGGCCTCCCAAAGTGCTGGGATTACAGGCATGAGCCACTGTGCCCGGATATATGGCTATCTTTAACTTTAACCTGGCTGAACTGCTCTCTAAGAAATGGAAACAATTTTATACTCTGAGTGACAAATGCATTCCTGTTTTCCTCCACACTGCATGTTATCAGACTTACTAATATTTATCAATCAGACAGATGTTTGATGTTTCTCTTATTTTAATGCACATTTCCTTTATTACTAGAGAGAGCTTGAAAATAATTTTAAAATGTTTGTTGGGCATTTGGGATTCCCCTCTCTGAAAAGCAGTTGTTCTATGACTGCTTTTGTGTGATGTCCTGGGGCTGGCCTGAGGACAAATTATTTATATCATTTGCTTATTGCTGAGTTATCTTCATATTCATTAGTCACTTTTTTACAGATTCTGGATAAAAATATTTTGTTAGTTACATGGTTGGGTTGTAATATCTCCTCTTTACTGTGGACTGGCTTTTCACTTTGATTATAGTATCTTGTGTCATATTGGAGTTTTAATTTTAATGCTATGGAATTTATACATCTTTTCCTTTTTTGTGTGTTTTATTAAATATATTCTTCCATTCTGCAGTAACATAAAGAGTATCTCCTATGCATTTTTATAAGTTTGCTTTTCACATTTAGGACTTTAATCCATTTCAGGTTCTTCTTGGAACTTAGATCCTTGCTCAAAGGACAGATGCAAGAAGTACTTTGGAATGAAGGATAGTGAATCCAGAGAAAAGAAGAGAAATATAAGAAGTTATTTTGAACAAAAAACTGGCAAAAGTGAATAAATCTAAATGAGTGTTCACTAGAAGACTATTAATCATTATGACTAATTTGGGGAATAAAAACAAAGTGAAATTTAAATGCCAGGCAGTAATAAAACGGGGGAAATGATTGACATTAAAGCGTTTGAAACTTCTAATGTAAATTGGATGTATCCATTTTATTCTCTGTGTTGATTAATCCTTTCACGTTTTCCATCTTTTATATCTGTGTCTACAAATCACATTGGTAATTTCCTCAGATCTTCCCATTTAATAATTTTTAAATTAACCTGTGCATAATCTGTAGTTGGACCTATTGAATTATATATATGTATATATAGTATGTATATATAATTACAGATTATGTATTTATATATAACAAATAAATAAATATTAAATTATATATTATTTTTATATATTTACATATTAAATAAAATATATTATTTATTTATTATTTTTATTTTTTTAGAAACAGGGTCTCACTCTGTTGCCCAGGCTGGAATGCAGTGATGTGATCATAGCTCACTGTAGCCTTGAACTCCTGGCCTCAAGCCATCCTTCCACCTTGGCCTCCCAAGGTGCTTCTGGAAGGCCTAGTGGGTTTCTGTAAGTATTGCCCATTCTTTTATAATGGTTATAAGACATTCTGCTATGTTTTAAATCTATTTAAAATGCCCGTATTATCAATTTTTATTGCCCATTTTGTTATCAATAGAAATTGTTGTGTTCTCTGTAGTTCCTGAGCTTCTATGCTCCGATTTGCTGATTGTGCTGCCTCTTGCTATTGTCGGATTATTTCTTCTTGGGTTTCATAGTTTGGGCTTGTGAACTCATCAGCAGAGCTTTGGCCGTTGGAATCCTGTTGGGAGTGAGGTTGAAGGTTCCTCCCCACAACATTGTTCTATGACTGCTTTTGTGTGGTGTCCTGGGGCTGGCCTGGGACTAATCTGTATGCTTATCAGCTTGTGGGATTCTTAGCCCATGTTGGTAGATTAATTCCAACTCCAAGCACAAGTTATCTGTAGTCTGGGGTTTTATAATCTTGGGTTTTTGTTTTATTTTTCCTCCTAGAGCCCCAGCCTAGGCAGGCGAGAACCCCAGTCTCAGTGAGAGAATCCTGAAGCTGCTGTCCTTTGAGGGATCTGGCTCTCTGGAGCCATTTTGGTTTGGACTCCCCACCGAGAATAGGACCATGGCCTTATTGCCTATTGCTATGTGTGAGTATGAAAACCCCAGCCGAGGGGCCACCAACCTGACATCCCCTTCTGGCAACCTCTCAGGGCACACATGAATCGGCACATGCAATTTCATTTGTCTCTTATGTTTGTTTTTTGAATTTTCTCTTTCTTTCTTGCAAGCTCACCTGTCATATAATGGCTTTTTTAGTTACTTTTAAACTTACCATCTGTAGGTACTTATAGTGAAATAATTTTCAGGTTACAAGTTATCTGGGTCCTTCTGGAACATGAAGTGTGAAGCCCTTTTACACTGTTTTCAGGGGGTGGATCCCCCTGCAGACTCCTAGCTCATCTATGGTTTTAAGATGGCATTCCCAGGAGTTTCTGGGACCCTGGCTCTACTGGGGAAACCATCCAGGATGCTTACTGAGAGCTTGTCTCATCTTGTTCATTGAATGTTTTTGGGCCCCATTTATCCTTTTGAACTGTAACAACTAAAATCCTGCCCTCTCTTCCAATAACCTCTTTTCAAACAATGAACCCCAAGTATGTCTTTTTTTCCGTTTGTGAGCTGCCATTAAGATGTCATTTCCACTTCATATTTCTTTAGTCTCTAATCAGCTTCTAAAATCTCTCATCTCTTTTAAAGGTACCTCTCTTGTCTTCCTTTATTTTGATTTCATTACAAAAAGAAACACTCCCAATCTGATAATAAGATTGAAGCCTGTTTTTCAAGCCAAACTAGTTTCTCTTTGATTGTCCAAGCAAATTGAATTCCTAGATACAGAGTATTCTAGGCACAGACCTTTAAAAATGCATTCTTGGCCAGGTGGGGTGGCTCACGACTGTAATCCCAGCACTTTGGGAGGCCAAGGCGGGCAGATCACCTGAGGTCAGGAGTTCAAGACCAGCCTGACCAACATGGTGAAACCCTGTCTCTACTTAAAAAAAAATAGCTGGGCGTGGTGGTGCATGCCTGTAATCCCAGGTACTCAGGAGGCTGAGGCAGAAGAATCACTTAAATCTGGGAGGCAGAGGTTGTGGTGAGCCGAGATCCTGCCATTGTACTCCACCCTGGGCAACAAGTGCTAAACTCCATCTCCAAAAAGAATCAAAACAACAACAACAAAAAAATGCATTCTTAGCTTTTGGACTTGCAGTCATTTTACTGAGTTGTTTCTTTATTTTAACTGAAGATTGTGGCCTTTTTTTTTTTTTTTAAATAAATGCCCTGATCAGGCATTTATTAAATGAGAGTACCTACTGAAGATAAGACACTTTTCTACACACTTGGAATATCCCAGTGAACAAGGCAATTCTTTTTGTCTGTCGTTATTAATAAAATATACTAATCCTATGAAATCACAGTTCACACGTCTGAAGCGTAAAGTCAGAATATAATAGAACTCATCAAAGCTGTGCAATTGAGATCTCATGGTTCATGAACGTGACTTTTAATATTCATTGGTTGAGCAGCACAGTAATAAGGGCCCAGTCCCTCTCAGAGTCCTTGTTTGGTCTTGAATTCAGGTAATGGGATTTGGGAAGCATATTTGTCGAAAATAAGTTAAAGGCAAACATCACCTAGAGCTCTGTAGCACACAAGGGCTCAAATGTGTGCAGTGTAAAGTCCCTGTGTCCCAGTCTCCCACCCTTTCAGCGTGGTCGAGAAACAGCACAGGCAGTGAACCATACCCTTACTTCAGCTGACCTGTCTTGCTAAGGCCTGTGCCAACACTCCCGAGCAGCCAGCCTGCTTTCTAAGACTCCGATTTGTCCTCCTGCTTGTTAATACCCCAAATGGCCAGCATTTGCTGAATTCCAGCCTGTTATGAAATACCAGGAGCTACAGAGACCTGCAAAAGTCAGAATCCCACGTGATCGATAGTCACCATGGCTTAAGCCAGAGAGCTGCCTGCCTTCGTGGTTGCTGTCTCCCTCCTCTATATGTTATTTCATTCTCCAAGTGCCAGTCCCGTCTATTTCTTAAGGTTCCCAGTCTGTGCACCAGGTATTGAAAATTTAGGGAGTCAATAAATATACTTCTCTTCCTCGCCTGTGTTTGGATCAATTGAGAGAGAAAAAAAACAAAAAAGAAAAAACAAAAAATGTCAGAGTAGAAGATGTAATATAGCTCTGTGGATAAGTAGGTTTGTTAATATTTTATCCCAAATTACACATACCCCGCTCCTTCCCAGTGTAGCCAAAACCAGAGCAGAGCCTTGTTCCAGCTTGGGGACCAGGCAGGGCATGAGCTCTGTGCAAGAGGTGAGTCCAGGCAGGAGAGGGCAGAAACAGGCCAGGTGCTTGCTCCTGTGGGACAAGTGTGACTCCTTCTCTCCAGGGGAGGAAGAGGGGTGGAGAAAAGGAGGGAGTGTTAGTCTAATGGAAGTTCCTCCCTGTGGAGACTGCAGAAAGGCATGTGTATGTGTGTTGGAGCAGATGTTTCTCCTAGCAATTGATACTCCTCATATTGCTCTTCGAATTTTGAGTTTCAACATTTGCTTGTCTGTCTCTTCTACTCTCTGAATGAGGCCCTGTGCAATTCCTGTTTTCCTCAGTGTCCTGCGTGTAGTAGAATGACAAAAGTATGTTGATGGACCGAAGTAAAGCCAGCCTGCACTAGTGAAATGGAGAGGACAGATACACATCTGCCCCTGGTAAAATGATCATGAAGACCACTGTTACAACACAGAAACAGTCTACCTGCTGTCTGCTTCCAGGTTTTTCCTATCCTCCCGTTGTTGAAGGAATTTGAAAATAAATTTTATAAAGACAGTATACATTCATGCCCAGTGTTCTTACCTCTCCCATAGATGAGTAAGACTGTAGCTTTAGAAAATGCACAGAGGCCCGTTTTATAATAAAATGTTCTATTCAATTCAGAACAAATATTCAGTGCCTTAAATGTATTTTTAAAGCTTATTTTTCCCTCCTATTTCATCTTGTAATGATGTGTGCAGCAATAATCGAAGGCTTTTTTGTATTCGTTTAGTACACCTAGATGTGTTGCAAGAATAATCACTTTTATTTTGAGATTTTGAAACACAGGCCCTGGTACAGGATTGGGCAAGGCAGATGGCACAGATCTTACTCCAGACCTCCCAGCATGGTGACTCCCATCCACAGCCTCCGGAGGATGCAGTGGCTGCCCACGTGATAGCAGGGCCAGGATTCACCCGGGTTGCAGCCTCATCCAAAGCTGCAGGGTGCTGCAAGTAAAATGTGTCCCTGCCTCAGAACCGGGGTGTGGGCCCTGAGTCACTTCACCTGAGGTTTGAGAGTCAGCTGACTTCATCTTGACTTCAGTTTCAACAAAACACTTGCTCTCAGTCTTGTGGAATTTTCAAACTTGGGAAGCCTCAGTGACTGCTCACTCATTTTTTAGGGTGATGTCGTGATGGGTTGGAAACAGTTTTTAGGTTCTACTGTAGAACTGAAACCAGGGCATAAGAAGGAGTTGAGGGCAAATCTCTCCAGAGAAAATACAACACAGAGAAAATAATTTAACTTTGCAATGATGTCATAGTGATTATTAAAATATTTCCTAGTTGATACAATGTCTTTTGTATATTTTGTTTGTAAGTACTCTATGTTCTAGTTTAGATTTATCAAAGTTAGAGTCTCCTCTCTTGAAAAGTCTCTGCTTGGAGAAACTTGCACTTTAGGAGAATTTTAAAAAAATGTTCATTTTGTACTTTTCCAAGTGTTTCTGGAATTCTCCAGGCTTTGACACATGCTGCTGACAACAGAGATTTGCATGTGTTCTTCCAAGCGTATTAATTTATTTTAAAAGTCACTATTGTCCAGGTCCATCTTCCTCAGTTGTGTAATATACACAATGTTATTTTTATAATTTTAATAGTGTCGAATTCAAGATAACTCTTAATTTTGCTTAAGTTTCATATTCATTTGGATCTACATGTCTCCTGATTATGAATTAAAGAGCAAGTTTTTACTTTTCTATTTATTTTGTTAACTAGATAACTTATTGAAGTAGAATTTTAACATGAGCTAAGACAAGCAGCTAAAACCCTCCTAGATAAAGCTCTATTCCAATCAAACACCACTCTCTGCCTGGGCCTGTGTTATAACATTAGCAGTACAAAATCATAACTGGTGAAAATTGTAGCAAATTATTAGTGATGGGAAAATTGAAGAAAGTAAATACCTCTGAAAACTCAGCTGATAAGACTTCAAAAGTATTGGAAGCCTTTTCTGCCTCACTTAAGAATAATAATAAAAATGATGATTCCAGAAAGTTTGTAAGTTTGCAATAACCTGCTTAAAAATGAGAGTTGACTGGCTGTGTTATCATTACTGTTTCCTGAGAGACAGTTTATGGAAGGTGGTTTTATGATACATTCCTGAAAAACCTCCAGATTTCAAGTATGCAATATAAACCTCCTTATGAAAACTGCAAGTCTTACCCATTTTATAAATCATACCACACCTACTTCAGATTAAATAGGATCTCCACATTTTAATGTGGTCAGTGAACAATAAAAGGTGGGCACTGAGAAACTGCTAACAAATCTCTCGATTAGGGTCTGATCCAGTTGATTTAAATGGGCTGTTCTCACACTTTCTGGTCTCAGGATTTCTTTATGCTTTTAAATATTACTGAAGAAAAAAATCACTGAGGATCCAAATGAGCCTTTGTTTATCTGAGTTATATCTGTCACCACTGACCATTTTAGAAATTGAAGTTGAGAAAAATTCAAACCACAAGAATATCTACAAGCACATATGTCATGACCATCGGAAGGAAGATGGCAGCACATGCCGCGTGGCCTCTGGGAAATGCCACTGTACGTTCGTGACAGAATAAGAGCGGGAGAGGCACGCGAGGATAGTTTTGACCGCCTAGATGCCCTGACAGGGTTTCAAGGACTTGAAGGGCTCCCAGATCACACTTTGAGAACTGCTAGTTTAAATTATTTGATGTCATTATTGAACATTTACCAATACTTCGCAGAAACTCAAGTAATTAGTGATGAGTTGTCTGCAAACATAGTTTTGAGTGTGGGCTGTAGGATCAGCCAAACTCGATTTGATCCCCCATTCTACTGCTTGCTAGCTGTAAGGTTTTGGGCAAGCCTCTCAGGCACTCACTGCTTGGTTTTCTAAGTCAAATTGGGGCTTGTAGGGTTATTGAAGGATATGCACACAACTAGCGTTGCACCTGGCCTGTGATAGGTATTCAGCAAATGATAGCTATAATAGAAGAAGAAACAGAACAGAGACCACTTTTATGCAGCCGGCCTCCCCCATTCCTCCCTCCCAAGAAGGACTTTTACTGATTACTGTGGTATGAAACACAAGAATTCTCCTCAGGAAGGACGGCTGGAAGAAACGAATAGAACAAAGAAAGTTTCAGCCTCCCCTTCATCCCGTGACCGAATCTTTCCCTATAGTGTGTTTATCTTTAACAGCTTTGATCTAAAATGAGTGATTCCTCGCACTTCCAAAGTCCAAGCTTATTTGGTTCATTTGTGCTCACTTTGTTGTTTTGCTAGATGAAATTTTGCTTCTAATAGAGTAGTAAAATGTCTCCTTTTTCTTCCCCTGACACCTACCGATATTCTGAGTTCCTGGTTTTAGCCGTTTTAGCAACATTCCTTGCTCAAACTCCCCCTGGAACGCAGTGCCAGGATTTAAGATGATTCTTCTCTACAAGTTGCAATTTATACTTGGTCATTTCCTGTCAGTTTCTACGTTTCGTATTCTGGAGTCTGAACTGGACAATGACTCCTTAAACTGGCAGTCGATTCCCTCCAGGGCTGCAGATGGGAAGAGAGAGCAGGTTGAGCCCAGGTTGAAGCCCGCCGTAAGGACAGTGGGCGAGGGCTGGCCACGCCCTCCTGCTAAGGAAGAGCACAGGCCCATTGTACATGAGCTTGGCCTGCAGGAGCCCCTCCGAGGCTGCTGGGTTTTCCTATGCGATGATTTGACAATGATTCTTCTGCAGTGGTGTCCCCTGACCCTTGCCGGGCTTTTCTGAACCTCACAGGATATCCCATTTCTTCTAGTCTCTTAGATTATGAATTTTTGCCCATCTTCTGATTTCTTTGTTTTTTGGGTCACTCATCACTCATTAAGCACGTGCTTTGTGGTCAGCACTCTGTTGCCCCTGGATTGAGTGAGAATGGGACGTGTCTGATGACCATGATCTGGCTCTGGTAAAGGAAAGCCAGCTCCGGACTCTGGGGATAGAGAAAAATGGGCCAGAAATAGAAATATTTCCCCTCTGCCTGTCTTTTTTTGAAATAGTGGTATAATAATTCAATGAAAAATGTGTAGTAACCTTCCTAGAAAGTAGCCATTGAGATCATGGACAGCAGCAAAGCACAGCGCTCCAGTCCACTTTATTTATTTATTCAGAGACGGATTCTCACTCTGTCGCCCAGGCTGGAGTGCAATGATGCGATCTCAGCTCACTGCAACCTCCGCCTCTCAGGTTCAAGTGATTCTCCTGCCTCAGCATCCCCAGTAGCTGAGATTACAGGTCCCCGTCCCTATGCCTGGCTAATTTTTACATTTTTAGTGCAGACGGGGTTTCACTATCTTAGGCCAGTCTCAAACTCCTGACCTCAGGTGATCCGCCTGCCTCAGCCTACCAAAGTGCTGGTGTGTCTGGGGTTGGTTCCTGCCAGTAGTCTCGCTGACTTCATGATTCTCACTGACTTCATCAATGAAGCCACGGACCTTCATGGTGAGTGTTACAGCTCTTAAAGATGGCACAGACCCAAAAAGTGAGAGGCAGCAAGGTTTTTTGGGAAGCGCAAAAGGACAAAGACTCCACATTGCGAAAAAGGACCTAAACCGGTTACCACTGCTGGCTGGGGGTGGCCAGCTTTTATTCCGTTATTTGCCCCTGCCCATGTTCCCTTTCTGTCCTATCAGAATGCCCTTTTTCCAATTCTCCCTGTGATTGGCTACTTTTAGGATCCTGCTGATTGGTGCATTTTACAGAGCACTGATTGGTGCGTTTTACAATCCTGGCTACAGAGTGCTGATTGGTGTGTTTTACAATCCTCTTGTAAGACAGAAAGGTTCTCCAAGTCCCCACTTGACCCAGAAAGTCCCCCTGGCTTCACCTCTCACTGGGATTACAGGCATGAACCACTGTGCCTGGCCTACTATTATTTTTTGAGACAGGGTGTCACTCTATTGCCCAGGCTGGAGTGCAATGGCACAATCATAGCTCACTGCAGCCTGGAACTCCTGGTCAAGTGATCCTCCCTCCTGAGTAGCTGGGACTACAAGCTTGCACCACCACTCTTAGCTTTTTTTTTTTTTTTTTTTTTTTTACTTTTGGTAGAGATGCTATGGAGTCTTGCTATGTTGCCCTAGCTGGTCTCGAATTCCTGGCCTCAAGGGATCCTCACACCTTGTCCTCCCAAATAAGCCACTGTGCCCAGCAAAGTCACCTTTCGAGTCTCAGACTTGGGTTTCATTCCATGTCCACCACTTACAAGCTGAGCAGCACTGGGTACAATTTTTAACATATTCATGTTTCAATGTCCTCAATAAAATCAGGGATCTTAACTAATAAGCCAAAATGGTAGCTCTGATTTGTGATAGCATTCAGTAGTGATGCTACGAGAGCAAAGAGGAGAACCTTGCTTGCTGGTTAAATATTTCAGTTAGGGGAGCAGTGATGAACATTCTCTGCACACACAAATGCTTTAACTGGACAAGTAGGGGCATCTTGTAGTGATAGCAAATGTGAGTCTTAGTTGGAATTAAGTAGCAATGTGATACAGAAACAGGGAAGTTATTTGTTTAAGGATAAACAGGAGCCAGGGGCAGAGTGGAGGATGGAATCCAGGTTCTGTGACCCCAGGTTAATGTTTTGAATTCAGACGGGCTGGGATCCGAATCCCCACCTTCACCCCTTACTGCTTGTGTGAGCTTGACCAACTTACTGAAATTCTCTGTGCCTCGATTTTATCATCCATAAAAGTGAGGATAATAATATTATCTTCCTTGTGTGTTGATGTGGGAATTAAATGAGATAATAAATGTTAAGTACGTAGCCGACTGTCTGGCAAATATTAAGTGCTCAATAAATGACAACTATTATTATCCCCTAGACCTCATTGCCTCTTCAACGCTTAAAAGCTCAGCAAGTCCCTTTAAAATGAAATTCTCAAAGCAGTCATTTCCCAGTCCAGAAAGAGAACCTGTCATGTGCAGGGAGTGTGTGCACTTCATGCGGCTGTTCCTTAGGATGAAAACAATTTCTTCCTGACACACAGGATCCTCACTGGGCTTAGAGAGAGAAACTACTGTGTATAGAAAAGAATGAGACGCTCTTAAAATTGTGCAAACCACCTCAGATCTAGTAATCACGGACTTGGCTCTCTCATCTCTCAACCCTGAAGGAGCTCCTTGGCAGCACTGACGCAGAGCAGCGAGCTCTTGTGAGGTGCACTGGCAAGCCCCTCCTGCTGTCTAAAGGCAACAGACACGGCCTCATCACAATGTTTCAGGTGCTTGGAATCTTTTATAAAGCACTTTTTTTTGGGGGGAGGATAAGGTTTGCAAGAAGCTAACCCCACGGTGTTAGCACTGTTTCTTACCCTTTGAGCCGCTAGTAGTGCAGTAGGTGTCTTCCTGAGCTGTCTGGCATGGCGGCTGGTGTGTATGACAATGTCTAAGTCCCCATGCACTTGTTACCTGCACAGGTGGCCACACCCTCCTCTCCCTATGCCCCTCAGTCACACTGCGCAATGGACCCTCCTTTACTCCTGAACCCACCTGGCTCACAAGGGGTGAAGTGGGACCCTGAAGGGGAGAAAAAAATAAATTTGGAATTTGATACATGATCTCTTATATAAATGAAAAATGATGCAATTAGGGGCAAAAGTTCCAGAAAGTCGAGTGCTCTTTCCCTTCTGGAAAAGTATGTGGACAAGGTCAGCTGGCCATCTGCAGCCCTGTGCTGGGGTCAGCATCCAGTGGCAGGTCCTCTGACACTGACCTGCCGCTAGGAGGTGCCTGCTGTTTGTGCCCCAGCTTCAGATGCGCTCTGGTGAATACTGCGGTTCAACACAGAACGATCCCTGTGTTCGTGTGCTCATGTTGTGCCTGCCTGTCCCATCTGCACAGGGGCCAGGCACTGGAACATCTGGTGTTGGTCCTGAACATTTGTGATATTTGCCCCAGTGCTGAGAGCTGAGCTCCTTCTGGTGGCCATGGCATTAGAAACAGGTCAAGGCATCTTGTTTCTTTTCCTTGCAGTCACCACAGTGGCCCTACTGTTTGTCATGGCCACCAAAACACTTTCTTTCATTTGTCTGCGTGTGAATGATAAACCATATTATCATACATGTATAATGACTGGTATCATACAAACTTCATACACAGAAGATTGTTATCAGAAAACATAGCCCACACAGAATCAAGCTTGTTCAGTTAGGGAATTTGCTTCCTGCTTGGAACCCGCAAATCCTGGATGGGGCTGCCAGCCTCATTCACATTCCTGGTCCTGGCACCTGTAAGGCAAAATGCTCCCCACTTGAACTCCCTTCTCCCCCAGTGTCTGGGGTTCCTGGAGATTCTTATCTCTTTGGAAGGAGCTGCAGCAGCGTCTTGTGGTTTTCAAGATGGCAGCTGAGCTGCAGTGATTGGCTGGTGTGACTTCAGGGAGGCTGTGCTTGTGACCATGTGCCTCTTCCTCCAAGCTTGGGAGGTGCAGCCAACGACGTGTGAACGGGCGTGGCTCCTGATGCTGAGGATGTGCAAGTGTGTGGGGATCCTCATTACTGGCTCTGGTAACCTAGATCCTTTGAGCAACCTTGATCTTTACTGCTTTACAGTTCTCACGATTTGTTTGTAATGCTCTGTGTTTTAAAGGAAACCGATATTGCTCCTCTGCTTGTCACATATTGCTCCTTCTCCCTGCAAGTATATTGAGTACCACACCAGCACCAGGCAAGAAGAAGTGACCAAATACCCAGAGAGGACTGGAGATCAGAGATCAAAGCATCCACCTACCTGGGTCCATCCACCACCCTCTTGTTTATTTCATCTTTTTCCTGCTCCCAGGGTGTCTGAAATGAACTCTGCCCATCAGGTAAAGGCCAATATCTTCATGTGGTCTAAAAGGGAATTTCATTTCTCAGGTGTGCTCTCTAAAGAGCCCTTCATAAATATGTTCTGTTTATTTTTTGGAGCAGTTTTCCCTATCCCAGGCCCCCAGCTATGTCTCAGTTAATCACAATGCACCACAATTGAGCTGACTTATTCTGAATATTGCTTATTGCCATGAATTCGAATGGATTTTAGGAACCAACTCCCAAGTCTCATCAATTTAAAGGAAACCTAATGAGGGAAAATCCTCATCTGAAAATCCCTTATCACTGATGCATAGGCAGCCTTGGAAACATATCCTAATTATGGAAATCTTAGGTTTCTGAAGATAACTTTCCCTACTTTGATGCACATGTTAGTGTCCCTTTAACTAAACTTTGTTAGGCTACATGACTTGAAACCGTATGAATGTTGTACCCCATGTGACTCATGAGAGGCTGAGCATGTGAAGGATCTGCTAAGAGGTGTTCTAGGCAGTTCTATTGCCTGCTAGATTTTCTAGCCAGTCTTTTTCTTTTCCATCAAAACCCTTGTGTGAAGGAAACAAAGGCAAGTCTGAGCAGCAGCTCTGTGCTGGGCTGATTCCAGGGGGATGGTCAGTCCTTTGCAAGGGAATTTAATATCCAATCTTTCTGTCTCATGACAATGAAGTAATGTGAAGTGATACATCTTAACAAAAGGATGCTGATGATACCACACTCACCACCTATTGATGAACAAAGCTGAATTTTAGATCCTACAGTTAAGTGATTATGCATGAAAGGATGGATTGTAGTTCTGGAAGGGACACAACCTGTCTGAATCTGAGCCACTTCAGTGCACATGCCTGGGGAGTGTGAGAGCACCATTGTCTCAGGAGCACTGTGAAAGGGCACTCAAGTTTGTGTCTGTGCAAAAAAGATCACTGGATATACGAGGACTACAGACCCAGGTAAATTTCTGTGCTGTACTGTGCACGGTTGCATGCTCCATGATAGGGAGCTCTCAATTTGTTTTATGATGTGTTCGTTTTACCTTGAGATGTAGTGTGTGGGCCACTTTTGCCAAAGTAGTGGTGTCATGTTGTAGTTGTAAAATGAGGAAGATTTATGAAGAAGCTGGCAGAAGGATTTAAACAACTTCCCTAGATGTAGTAGGACTTTTATCTCTATTGGGGAAAATGGAATGCCAGGGAGACAGATAAAGCAAATGGAATAGAGGTAAAGGGTGGGTGAGTGGAGCCCCAGGCTGCTCAGACATTGGTCAGGAGAAGAATATGGAAGGAGTAAGTATACTTCTGCATACATGAATGATGAGAACTTGCTAAATGCCAACCAGGGCATTTTAAGAAGGAATTTGGGAAACATCTGATCTATGGTTTAGTTGATGTGGTACTGCTCTGTCTTCCCCTGGACTTTAAACACTGGACTAAACTTCCTACACAGACAGACTTGAGGTTGAGGCCTGGCTTACTAAGGTTTAATTGTGGATCAATTTTCAAGTCAGTTTCCCCTTCTATAAGAGGAGGATGGCAATAGTACCCACCTGTAGGGTCGGCATTAGGGTTAAATGAGATAACCCAGGTGGAGTGCTCAACATTTATTAGCCATGCTTCCATAAAAGTAGCTGGTGTATCAATTCCCAGTAGGGTTGGGTGATTCTATGTAGGAGGAGCATGAAAGGGAGCAAAGGTAAATTGCAGGTCATCTTAGGGATTGGAAGGTGGTGGCTCCCCCACTGGGGAACATCATGGAGTTGTGGCTTTGGAAGGAGTAATGGGTTCAATTCTGTTCACGTTGAATTTGGGACATCCAGGTAGATGCTTCTTGGGGCATAGAAATCAAAGGTTAAGACAAAGAACAAGGTATTTGAAATGGGACTTGTAGTTTCTGTAAATAAAAGACTCCCATGTATGCCAGTGTAATGCTGCCTGAGAGCTACAGCTCACACACGCCTGCCTCCTCTCCCTCAGTCATGCTGCAGCCTTGCTCACATGATTTATTTCCTTCCCTCCTTCCTTCCTTCCTTCCTTCCTTCCTTCCTTCCTTCCTTCCTTCCTTCTCTCTCTCTCTCTCTCTTTCTTTCTTTCTTTCTTTCACGGAGTCTTGCTCTGTCTCCCAGACTGGAGTGCAGTGGTGCAATCTCAGCTCACTGCAAGCTCTGCCTCCCAGGTTCACGCCATTCTCCTGCCTCAGCCTCCTGAGTAGCTGGGACTACAGGCGCCCGCCACCACGCCCGGCTAATTTTTGTATTTTTAGTAGAGACGGGGTTTCACCTTGTTAGCCAGGATGGTCTCTATCTCCTGACCTTGTGATCCGCCTGCCTCGGCCTCCCAAAGTGCTGGAATTACAGGCGTGAGCCACCGCGCCTGGCCTGCTCACATGATTTCAAGACTGCAGTCCCGACCCTCATTTTGCATGACTCTGTCCAGGTATGATACAGATGGAGAGTATTAAAGATGTGTTAACTAATGAATTCTGCTGTTATAAATGTGTTGACTTCAAGCAAATGTGTGAGAAAAATAATCGAGGTTCTGTTCCACACCACTGATCTGTGCTTCTTGGGGTGCCTCATTTAACATCTGTGGACCTTGGCCTGTTCCTTTACAAGATGAAGGCTTTGACTCTCTTTAGTTTCTTAAAATCCTCTCAGGACTTACCATTTCATTCTATATTTCGCAGTGGTTCATTTGAGCATGCGTTCTTTCTTCAATTCATTCATTCACTCAAGACACATTTTTGAGTGCCTACTATGTGCACTATATAGGCTAGCTACTCTAAATACAGGAATGGGTAAGCCTATTTTTGCTTAACTGGGATATTAGAAAGTGAATAAACAACTTTCCTGCCATGTACTACTCTATATTAGAAGTCTAAGCAAATTGTTAGAGGAACACAAAAAAGGGCACTCAACTCTGCCCTTGTCTTCTCGCCTTTCAATGGGCTCTCTGTCTCACCTGGGACAGAGCAGACCTACTTAGGAGGTGTTTACTACATTGACCTGTGAATATCAGATACCGTCACCTGCAACTGTGCTCATCTTACACCTGCGAGCCACATCTACCGACATCTAGGATCAATCATCAGGATGACGCAGGCACTGCTGAGGTCACTCAGTGAGGTCTTCTCACATTAACCGATTGTTCATAGCTCAGTCTAATACACACAACAATGCATCTGTCGGAGCTGCTTCATTTCCTTGGACAACTGAAGGGCCATACGCACGTCCTGCTTTGATGGAAATATGGTATTGCATTTACCTGTCCTTATGGTGTAGTGTGACTGTGTTTATGCAATGTTAATACAAAAGCACTAAGCGGGAAGTAGGCTCAGTTCTGGGATCCCTTTCAGTCAGTGAATAGAGGACAGAGCTTGGTTCAGACACTTTTAATATGGTACCATTGCAGGGTTGGAACATTATTTCTCCTATTCTAATTTGTTCATAGTAATATGTAAAAGCAATACAAATGCTTCAGATTTTCAGGTTTATGAATAAAAGAGAGCAGATATTCCACCTGAGAACATGCCCAGTATTCTTTTATGGGATGGAAGGGGGTCCCTATGCCCACATATATTAAAGAGTGCACCTGCCTTCAATAAGCCTAGATCAGCATATATAAGAGAACTGCATGCCAAATTTGCCTTGTAAATCAGGAATAAAAAGAGCAGACGTGTTTCTCGGCAAGGGAAAAAGTGAAGAGGTGCAGTTGAGATTTGTGAGCTGAAAACGATCAGTCGAGCCAATGAAATCCTTGAAACATTCTGTACAATCGCAGCCACTTTCAGATTTTAGTATTTCAGAAAAATAATCATTGCTATTGTATAAAGTAAAATATGTTAAATGCTCACAGCCTGTATAGAGCTATAATGCCTTATGTATTGTACTATTAAGAAATAAAACCTGCCTCTTCTATCCTCATGGAAAACAGAGGACATATGTAACTAATCAACACATCCCAGTGAGATAATCCATTTACAGCTTGGTAAGAAAACTGATCATATTCTGTGGGCGACTCCCCATCACCCATTTCCTCCAGCCTGACTCAAAGTCCTGTTGGAGATTGTGATTACACTTTTCTTATTCCTCAGTGAAGAGTCAGTTTCTGATGCTGTGTCTGCCATTGTGTGTGTGTGTGTGTGTGTGTGTGTGTGTGTGGTGTGTGTTGACTTGTTTATTTAGCTCTGTTAGGCTCAGAATCAGAACAGCACAGATTTGTAGGACAATTTGTCATTTTTCTGGGACTGAGAAAAGATGAAGAACACATCCATAGGGGCTACTTTTGGTGGCTTGGAATCAGAAAGATTTACCTAGCCCAGTCTGTGCAGATGGAATTTCTAGAAGTCTTTTGGAGAGACCAGAAAGCGAATGAAAAAATGGTACATTTTTGATAGGAACAGAAGAAAATGATGTGTGAATTCACCTAGTTATGTGGGACTTGATGAATCCAGATGGACTCTAAATCATTCTTTTATTTGCTGATTAGTGCCAGGGGTTTTGAACCTTGTAGAGGGGCACAACACTGAAGCTCTGACATCAAACAAACTGGTTTCAGTCCTTGGTTCTCAGTCAGGGCAGCTGTAAAATCAGATGTGAGGACCTGAGACTGAGGAGCAGATGTAGTGTTTGCACTGGGCCTTTATGGTAAACAAGCTGCTCCTGGGCACAGCCCTTCACTCCTGCCCCCTCCCAGCCCGAGTTCATGTTCCTTATTGATGCTATTGAAAGAAGCTTCCTGGGGAGCCCAAAATGCATTCTTCGTCGGGCCATGCTAATTATTGTTTATAATCACCGAATACAGTTTATATCCAGATCTGACTTGGAAAGTAAGCTCAGGCAGGGGAGAGGATCTGAGAGTGGATTGCATACTTGGAATTCTAAATCATCGTTCCTTGTTTTAATTTTCCCATCAGGAGGATGTTCTTGGCCCTTCATGGGCTGGGTCACCTCCAGCTTGCACATTAATTCACAATGGAATTTCTACAGGACAAACAGGAGGGGGGAGGTTTAGGACACTATTGAAAACTATTTAACTCTCTTTGGTCTCAAACTGGAGTCGACAGGCATTAAATGCACATGGGCAAACATATTGACACATGATTGGCTGTTTCAGTAAGCAGGGCCTTTACAACAATTCCAAGCTGTTGACACTTTAAGAGAGCACTCCTTCCTCCCAAGTTACACTGGAGGATGCCTTGAATCTGTCTACACACTCAGTGGCTGCTCCTAAGTCTCTGTGTGGTGACCGATGTCGACCGGGGTTAGCAGAAGCTGTTGAGAACACAAGGAAGGAAGCCTCAGGGAGCTGACAGCCTGGGCGGCCAGTACACCTCGCCTGAAAGATGGGGCATGGGCCAAAGCTTGGACACCAGAGTAAGCCCTGGCTTTGAATCCTAGTTCTGTGACCTTGGTCAAGGGGATTAATGTTTAGTAGCTTTGGTTTCTTCATCTGTAAAATAGGAATCAGAGTGGTAGCAACACTGCAAGACCCTTACAAGAGGAAGTCAGCGGCTTTAGAGTCCTTCCAGCTTTTGTTCTGAATTTGCCTGGTAACTGGCTTTCCAGAAGAGCTCATTGCTGGATGGTTTGACTCCATGGCACGCGAGGAGTTTCGGCACCTGCTACCATCCTCATTATTCGTTCACACGCTGGATAGTCCATGGAGTGGACAGGCAGCAAGAAGGATAGCAGCATGGAAGTAAATTGTGGATTTGTCAGCACCAGTGCTTTATTTGGACAGTTTTGCTGGAACTCAGCTCCTTGTGACTGCACCATTCATGAGTGAGTTCACTCAACAAATACTGACTGAGCACCTGGCAGGTGGCAGGCATTGTTCTGTGAGCCAAGCAAAGTCCTTGCCATTGCGGATTTACCTTCTAGCATGGAGAGAGAGAATAAACAGATAAATATGCAATATGGCAGAGGGCAGTCCTCACTGGAGGGAGAGATTAAGAAGGATAGAGGGTAAGGAGTATTGCAAAAGGGGTGTGCAGTGCTTCTGTCCATGGGGTAGTCGGGGCAGGCATTTCTGGTTAGGCACGGAGGCAGGAAGCTGGGCCGGGCTCTGAGGAGGACATTCCAAGCAGGGATGTAGCAAGTCCGAGGACCCCGAGGTGGGAGCTGACTTGGTCCTTTTGAAAAGCTTCAAGGACTGTGATACCTGGGAAGCAGGGAGAGCTGGTGAGAAGTGAGTTCAGAGGCGGCAGGAGGTGGGCAGACCACCGTGCGCATCCTGGCTTATTTCTCTGGGTGGGAGGGGAAGCCATTGGAGGGTCTGAAGAAGGTAAAACTGAGATCTCTGCAAGGAAGCTGCTGCGGTTGTCTGGGGAGAGAGGATGATGGCCGGGTTGGGTGGCAGAAGTGGAGATGGTGAGAAGTGATCCCATTCAGGACATATCTAGGATGTAATGTGAAGACAGAAACTGTGGGTGGGTTGGTCCTGATTGTGAGGAAAAGAGAATGGATACGGGTGACTCCAGGGCTTCTGGCCTGGGCACTGAAATACGTGTGTGGACATTTCTGAGGTAGAGACAGTGACAGGAAGCGAGGGATGGTGTGTATGTTCAGTTTGGGACACACTAGGATTAAGACGCCTGTTACCGAAGTGGCCTGTCCAGGCGGCAGGTAGCTGTCTGAGTGTTGAGAGACGCTGGCAAGTATACTTACATCTTACTGTGAATTTGAGGAAGGAATTGGGGCTTAGAGTAGAAATAAGGAGCTGAATAAATTTTGCCAACATTCCCTAATTGTCATAGACTTTGTCACCCGGATATCTCTCTAGATTCTAGAAAGTTTCCTCCGTGGGCATCCACCATTTGGGCCACTCAGAGGTAACCTGGAGGGTCAGGTGAAGTGAGTGTAGAGAAAGACCTAGGGCCCCTGGGAACTGTTCGCAATGCATTTGGGTGCACAGGTTGTCATGAGGGGAATTCACTGTTAAAGCGACCATGAGGAAAAAGAGCACTGTTCTCTGTCATTCTCAGCAGCTTCAAGTGTTAGAAAGAAGAGAAGAAAGGAGCCAATCGTTTTAGTGCCATAAAGTGAGAGCCAGAATGTCTTCTCATAATGTTTATTTCAAGGATGGTGTGTTATTCTGGAATTGGGGATGTTTCTAAACTTTTCTCCTAATTGATTTTTAGCTGGCCATTAGTAAAAAGAAAAATGATGAACAAAGTGATAACAGGTGGAAGGTTGATTCACCAAAGCAGGATTGTTGCTGCATAGGACGTTGAACACAGTACTGGAAAGAGCTCAACTCAGAAAGGTCAATTTGCAAACAGCATGTAGTTTTCAAGATGGCATTTCCAGTCTCAACCCAAGGGATTGTGCTAGCTGGCAGGACATGTGGGCAAGAGTCTTTGCTTGTTGGTCTTCTCAGTTGCATCTTCCTATGAAGCTATCAGTAACACCATTTTTTGGAGATGAATGCTGAAATCTTAACAGTAAGTATTGCACTGGCTTAACAGGAGTATTTTGAAAACGAACACATTTATATACACAAAAGCTTAGAATCTTCTTCCGGTGATGGGTGTTGGTGGTGGTGGTTTAGTCTGCAAAAGAGGAAAACCTAGGAATATTACATTACACCTGTGGATGATGGAGAGTAAGATTAAATTGGAGAGCAAGGTTAAAATGGAGTAATTAAAATGACTCAATTGGAGAGTAAGATTAAAATGTTGAGAGACATTAGCAGAAATGTACAAAGTCTGCCTGTAGTGCCGGCTTCCTGAATCAAGGCTGTACAAAGCACATTGGGAAACTAACTTTTCGAAACAGGAATCCAGATAATTTTCTCTATCATTAAAACCCCAACTGTGATTCCACTACACTGATGATAGATTGCTTTTTGCACTTAAAGTTGGAAAAGCCTTAGTGTAATATGAAAGAATAAAGTCACTAAGAGTTAGCTTGGAATCAGTACACTTTTTTTTTTGTTGTCTAAAGAAAGACTTCATTGTACAAAGTTGAGACTTGGGAGGACAGTTACAAATATATGGGAGAATTTCCTTTTTCACACACACACACACCCTTACATCTGATGATGTATGGCATTCAAAGCCCTGTAGACTTCTCACCTCTCTGGGAAGCACTTTCTCCAACACAGCCAGTCTTTCCAGCGTGTTACTGGTTGTTTATGGGCGAATGGTGTGGGTTGATGGAGGGTCCCCTGGGGCTGCCATCCACTTTCTTGATGCTCTTTGCCATCTGAGTCTGTGTGTGTGTGTGTGTGTGTGTGTGTGTGTGTGTGCATGTCTGTTTTGATGAGGCTTCATGGTGAAGAAAAGAAGAGCTTTCATATTTCATAGGCAATCCGAGGCAGAATTATTTTTATTTGCAATAACATTAAACTCCTGATGTATCTCTGAGTCTGAATAATATGGAAACAGTGAGTAACAAAGGCAAAAGAATTCTACCAGTGAAGTGGAGAGTATTGGATTTGGAGGAAAGAGACCTCATAAGATTTTCCTATTTGCCTTTAAAGGAAGAATCTGTCTATAAATGCAGAAAGGTATAGCTCTCCAGATGTTTTGAAACAATTGGTCATGTATTAAAAAATGTAAGCTACTGTTTTGGTCTTTGAAATGGGAAATAAAAAGACTTCTGATTGTTTCTGAAGCCTCAACAGGATCGACATATGTTTTCAATGACCATGGTCTAGCAGGCGTTAACTTCTAACTATAAATTATTTGTTGCAAATGGAAAATGAGTTGTCTGAAACAGGCAAAAATAAATCTGTTGCTGTGTATCGTTGTGCTCGTGAAATTTCAGGCTTGGGTTTGCACACCGATGGCCTTAGGTTTTCTTACTAAAATTTCTAGTTTTGTCCAAAAGGCTCAAAAAAGTCCCAGGAGCTAGGAGCATGCTGTAGAAGGAGTTGGATCAAGGAAAATAGTGGACCACCTAGAGCGTGACACAGCTTTGGATGAAAGGGGCGTTAAATTGTGGGAATTGTCCACCACAGCCTCTGGTTTTAAACCAAGCGTCGTGCCTCACGTTAAAAATGAAAAAACAATGAGTGCGATTTAGTTCTGCTTCAGTAAATTTGGAACCTACATCATTTATTTTATTCGATTCAGCTTTTGTGCTCAAATATTATTCATGAGTGTATAACCACACTTTGTGGCTCAAAAATGGCTGGAAGATCTAACCATGGTAGTGATGTCTTAAAGTCAGATTTACTTTCTTCTATGTTTTAGCAAGGATTAAAGAGTTATTTCATTCTTTTCTTTCCTGTGTTAAAGACCCATTCTTTTCTTTTGCTCATATATATGAATCCATAGCAGTAGCTGTCATGTTAAGTGGGTTTGCCTTCAGAAAAGCATTTTCCCTCTTCTTAATTTTTGGCTTTTACAGCTCTCGAAATGGACCAAAAAATCCCTCATGTTCTAGACAAATGAAAGCAAAAAATTGTAATTACTTTTTTAATCACTTCATAAATTTCCAGATCATTTTCCAGTATGTTTTAGACAGCCAGTTAAATAGCTTCTATTTCTTCTCCTTCCTATTTGATAAAAAGTACATAAATAAATTTAAGTAGCAGCAATCCCTGAAAATACTAATATCTATCAATCATCTTTATTCACAAATAAAGGAGATATAGATATGTGTGTGTGTGTGTGTGTGTGTGTGTGTGTGTGTGTGTGTGTATATATATCGCCCAGATTTAAGGGAAGAATGAAATAAGTGGTATCTTGGTCGATTAGCTCCAAAATCCATAAAAGGTGAGGGCAAATTAGAATCAAATTTTAAAGAATTTATTTCATTTTTCCAATTACATAAAAATTCAAAACAGACGCATCTACTTTGTGGATTTGATTTTCATATGGTTGCGATGCAGTTAGTATTTTGGAGTGAAGGCTGAGGAAATCTTGAAGCAATCTGATGAGATTTCCTGACTAGGACACACCTCAGGCTGCCCAACTCAAAGCACTTTTGGCATTTCTATTAAAGACACAGGCTGTCTGGAACAGATGACTTTACCATAAATACTTGTCTCTGAGCCGTATGGCTTGGCTAGTGGCTTGGCAAGTGCTGCGTCCCTTGCAGGTGCCTGTGGGCTTTGGTAAGGACCATACTGGAACATGTAAGTGTGTGTGTGTGTGCGCGCGCGTGTAGGAAGGAACATTTACTCTATGTATACAGAAGGCACACATACACACCCACATCTACACATGCACACACCAACATACACATACACACTGCATACAGAACACACATGCATAATACATACCTACACAGCTACACACACTTAAACACAATCCTTCCACTCATACATACACACATTTGCACCCACACATATACACATATGCATACGTGGCAAACATGCAAACACAGACACACATTCACATATACACATGCATACAGAACACACATCCATGCACATCCACATATACACTGAACACAGAACACACATGCATACATACACACATGCACACACATGCATACAGAACACACATGCATACAGAACACACATGCATACATACACACATGTACACAGAACACAGGCATACAGAACACACACGCATACAGAACACACATGCATAAAACACACATGTACACAGAACACAGGCATACAGAACACACATGCATACAGAATACACATGCATACATACACATACACACATGCACACAGAACACACACAGATATGCATACAGAATACATGCATACATACACACGTGCACACAGAACACACAGGCATACAGAACACATATGCATACATACACATACACATATGCACACACCCACCCACATACACACATGCACACACACAGATACACACATGCATACAGAACATAAATGCATGCATAACACATGCACACCTACACATGCACATATACACAACCCCCCACACATACACACTTGCACATCTACACATATAGACACCTCAACACATGCACACATACACACATACACAGCTGCACATACAGAGCACACACGTATGCATATACCCACACCCCCATACACATACACACATGCACAACCCCCTACATACACACACACATGCACACATATGTACAAAACTCACGTGCACACAGCTGCACACACATACACAAGTGCAAACAGTACACATATGCATACATATGGACGCCCACACACACATGCATATACATACACTCACATCAACACATGCACATGTATGCACACATATACACATAACACACATTCACAATACACAGATATAACCACAGGCACATACACATAGACACACACATACAGATACACATGCCCACGCCCTTGCCTTATTGTCATATAACCTACTGTCTGTAGCACTAGCCTCTTTTTTAGCGATATTGTTTGCAAAATGTCGTGGAACATTCTGGTTCCTGTTCATGATAACAACTTCAGGCCTATCCTGGCCCAGGGCAGGGTGGGGAGCCTGTAGGGTGCTATAGACTGTCTTGTGATTTTTGATAGAGAAACTTCTGGTGGTGGTAAAACCCAAATGTTTGCCATCATGGAAGGTGCAGGAAGGGGGGCAACCCCTGTACACACTCCTGTGTCCAATTAAAGGCATGACCTCCTAGAATCAGGCCGCGTCCTCGGCTAGCAGCTGCTGCCCTCTCCCCTTTTCTGTTTCATTTGCTTTTTAAGCCCGGCATGATACTAGCTCTAGCTAGTATCGTTTATCATAGTTTCTTTCTTCTTGAAGTCCTGTCTTCTCTTTTCTAGGTTTGGATGATATTATTTCCCCATTGTTAAGAGTTCCTAGAAAACGGCTTGTCATGGAAACCTTTTCCTGACTTTTCTGTCTCCCCCTAGTCTCACAGTGGGTGCCTCCATCACCCTTCCATCCTCGGGGCCTGCCAGTAGGATGAGGAGCAGGCGCTGACTTGACCTGCCTCTTGCCGCAGGCTCCGGGAGCCGGGGAATCCAGATCCTCTACAGGCGACTGGCTCCAGAGGAGATCCAGAGGAGATCGGGAACCACAGGGCAACTGCTCTTGCATAGGCCTGAAGGGAAGAGGGAGCTGGGTTAGAGAGAGGGTGAGAGAGCAAGGGAAGGACGAGCAGAAGGAGGGACTATGGGCAGGAGAGCCCAGACAAAGCTCATGTTTCTGTCTTTTAGCCACTGGCTACGTTCCCGCCCTTGGGCTGACGGTGACAACATTTCATCCTCACTAACATTTGTCCCTTGCTGTGTGATTCAGCCCAAGCAGGTTTTGGATATTTGCATCCATGTGAAGCCTTACTTCCCAATTGGTGGTGTTGTGCAGGCTGTCTGCCTTCTTGTGTTCTAACCTCCTCGGGCTTTAGGTCCAGGACCATCTAAAAACAGGAGAATCAGGAAATCAGCAGAAGCAGCCACCTTCAGGCTTCTGGAAGCAGCTGGGCTCCGGTGTGGCTGGGCTAGAGCCAGAGGTGCCCTGCTCCCCCTCACTCCTTCCTCATCAGGCTCCCTGGTGCTGAGTGTCCTCTCTTCTTCGACAGCCATTGGCCATGTGACTGGGCAAAGCAAAGGTAACATGGAACGAGCGAGGGAACAGAATATTAAATGAGGGGAGGAGGTGGCTGCCTTTCACAGGAGTCCAGGAAAAAAATCCCTCTCTCTAGAGGATTCATTGATTGCAGAACATCTTAAAATAGTGGATTTTAAAATGCAAAAGGCCAGGAATTCCCAAATGTTTTGTGACGAGGGGATGCGGAGCATCTGGACTTGTGCAGGCAGAAGGCTAATGGAGAGATCTTGGTTGGGCCGGTGGTGGTGGGGCCTTGCGGGGTGTGGCAGGTGACAGGAGAGATGGGGGCTTCTGGGGAAACGCCCATCGGAAGGAAGCAATTGAGATGCAGATTCCCGGATATGGATGCTGTTAGGGCTCAGGAGTTGTGGAGTTGGGACTGTTTCACTGCCAAGAGGACTGGGGACTGGAGAGTGACCTGTGACTCAGCTGTGGCAGGCCTGGAACTCAGCACTGCTGCTGCCGCATCTGTGTGGGGCCCTAGGCTCCACTGCACTGTGTTGCAACAAGAATTGGGGGCCGGGCACGGTGGCTCACGCCTGTAATCCCAGCACTTTGGGAGGCCGAGGCGGGCTGGTCATGAGGTCAGGAGATCGAGACCATCCTGGCTAACACGGTGAAACCCCGTCTCTACTAAAAAATAGAAAAAAAATTAGCTGGGCATGGTGGTAGGTGCCTATAGTCCGAGCTACTCAGGAGGCTGAGGCAGGAGAATGGTGTGAACCTGGGAGGCAGAGCTTGCAGTGAGCCGAGATCGTGCCACTGCACTCCAGCCTGGGTGACAGAGCGAGACTCCGTCCCCCCGCCCCCCCCCAAAAAAAGAATTGGACAATGACCTTGACAAAAGGGAAAATCAAGTGATGGTGGGCATTCAGCTGCTTCTTTTTTTTGAGATGGAGTCTGGCTCTGTCACTCAGGCTGGAGTGCAGTGGCGCAATCTTGGCTCACTGCAACCTCCACCTCCCGGGTTGAAGCGATTCTCCTGCCTCAACCTCTCAAGTAGCTGAGATTACAGGTGCACGCCACCACTCCCGGCTAATTTTGTATTTTGAGTAGAGACAGGGTTTCGCCTTGTTGGCCAGGCTGGTCTTGAATTTCTGACCTCAGGCGATCCACCTGCCTGGGATTACAGGCATGAACCACTACGGCCCAGATTCTTTCCTTATGCCCTGGTCTCTCTCCTTGGACTTAACAGGGTGGGCTGTGGGGATGCAGGGGATTTAGGGCCTGACGTATACCCAGCAGCAAACTCAGTGTGTGGGGAGCCCCGGGCGTTAAGTACAAAACAGAAAGTGCTCCTTATCCATGGCTGGAGCTCAAATGCCCAGACCTTCCTCATTACAAAACTGTTTCTGCTCTCGTCCTCTGCGCTTCTCATACCCCCAGAGCACTCTTTTTCCTTTCTCTTCTTTTTTTCTAAATTTTATTTTTTCTTTGTAATCATCAAACCCTCCAGGGTCACTGTGGCCCAACATATTCCACCAAATCAGAACAAGAGAAATATCCTGTATTGCTGGTGGCAGTGCTTGGAGGTCCTTTGTCCTGAGGGGTCTATTTCTCCCCCAGCATTGCAGTCGATATTAATTCTGGAATTCTGGGAATGTTTCTGGAGGGCTCCAGAAATGAAGGCAGTTTGCTCACTGTTTCATCTAGCTTGAGAGAAACATTGGTTTAAGCTGAGGGGACCTGAACAGCTGCCTGTATTTTCCTGGGTTTCCATGAAGTCCAAACATTAACAAAGAAGGGAGAGGCGCCATATAATAAGCATCTCGTTGACGCACTTGACTTTCATTAGGTCTATGACACCTAGCCAGGTGCTCGTTTATGGGGCTGTTTGAGACTAATTGCTGAGGCTTTGTGCCAGTGCATGCGATTATGAGGAAGTTTCAGAACTACGTGCAGTGTGGAGGTGACGGGCTGTGGCGCTCCAGGAGGGGGATGCATGGAGCTGCACTCTGAGCAGACATAATGGAGTGCCCGCAACGTAAAATGGTGTCTATAATTGGATACTTTGCTGTTAAAAGCAGCTTGGAATCATGGTCACAGATGCCACTTATCTGTTTTCACGGGACAGAGAGTGCAGACAGAATGAAAGTAAGCTGGAATCGGCAAGGGGGCCATTAGGAATTTCTCTCCAGTATCCACTGTGTATCCTTTGGGTGGCCACAGGGTGGCTGTGCTGGGGGCCACACTGAAGCCCCAGGTGATGCTGGCCACAAAGTCCAGGGGCTTTCTGAGAAGTTGAAACTTGAAGGAGAATCAAAACCCCAAATTGGGTTTTCTCATGAAATCATCTGGTCATTTCTGGGGCTGCAGATTAGCGGGGCCTGATGTTGAACAAATGATGATTTTTTCAGGTAGCAAGTTTCTATCCTTTGAAGTTTCTAGAATGAAAATCTGAAGAATTTATGGAACTCATTGAAGCTTGGGTTTATGTGCTCAGATTGGAATCTGGTAATATGTAAGGATCAGCAGTTCTGTCTCAGAGAGGCCTGATAATAAGAGGGAGTGGCAAAGCTTGGAAGGACAGGCAGAACACTGCCGCTCACCCTCTATAACTGAAGACATGGGAAAACATAGCTAGTCCCCGCGACTTACTGGGCAAAGAGAGGAGTCAGTAATTTGTTGGGTGTTCCGAATGAAGTCTGTTTTGTGTTTTCCTGTTAACAAATTCTTCCCAGGTGGAAGGGAAGATTCAATAAACATCTGTCCCAATAGAGCTGTAAAGTGAAGGAGGGAAATGGGGAGAAAGAGAAAGCGACTGCTTCATTATCACGTTTGCTGATGAGCAGAAGGAGGGTAGAAATGCCAATCAGAGTTTGTGATTGTGCAAGTTTTTCGAGAAGCTTGCGTCACAAAGCAATAAGAAGAAATGAGTTCCAGGAAGCAATGGGGGTGACGGGGGGTGCGGGGGGAGGGGCGGGGTAGGGGAGTGGAGAAAGTCTTTTGACGATCTCGTGGGAAGGCAACCTGACAAGGATCCATGCCTGTGTGCCGAGGGCAGCCACCAGGCGAGCTCCAAATGAACCCCGGGATTATTTTTAGCTATCATGATAGAAATGAGGTGCTATTTTAAGCACTGATGGCACGTGTACCTATAACATTATGTACAGGTGAGGCACTGTAGATAAAAATAACTTTAGAGAAGAATAGCCACGTGAAAGGCATGGTCTAAATAGGGACATCTTTTCAGCGCACACTAGAACAGTGTTCTCGAAGCCAGGGCCTCCCCTGTCACCAATCTATAGCCACGCCGGCCCCTCTACTCCAATCTGTAGGAGGGAAAAGACATTTCCTGTCTTGCTTCTGCCTTCTCTGGATTAAATTCTCCCTAGCACACTCTGTTCACAAGCTATTCTTTAAGCTGCAGAATATTGTTTCAAAGAGGGGACTAGCCCTTCCTTTACTTTCACTGACATTTTATTTTCTTGATTCTGAAGGTCTCCACCCCCTATTCATGTTATTTTTAAAAACATTAAAAATGTTATTTTTAAAAACCACCATGCCACTTTTCTCCCCACATCTTTATCCAAAGCCTGGAGTGGACGGGCCTGGTGAGTCCAGAGTCTGTCTGCACTTTGATGAGGGGTGGGGCGCGTGAGTCAAGAACATTTGTGGAGGCAGCAGGCAAGGCCAAAGGTCCAGGACACCAAGACGAAAAATCAAGGATTTTGCTATATCTACCATCAAGAATTATTATTGCCACACAGATGTGCAGGAATGATAGTGGCATATGTGATAGCTTTCATCCTATCAAGGCTGCTGAGGAAAAGTGGAAAGAAATAAATGTGCTTACTTTTCTACCCAAAGAACTCTAGCACTGTCCAAAATCACACCTGCACATTTCAACACAACTTACTTCAAACTTTAAAATTGTTACGAAACAACTAACTTCTTGCCTTCTAAGTTTTAAGAAACTTCAAGAAATTCAATCAGTTCTTTTTTTTAAGAGAACAAAATTGTCTTTTTGTCTTTGATAGTCTTAAATTTTATGATGATGTGAAAAGGTGTAAGTCTGTTTTTATTCAATGCGGCACACACGGAATCTGGGGATGGGGACCAGGGATCTGTTTTATACACACACCCTCCTTGTGAGGCTGATACAGCTCAGATGTGAGGATGATGAGGGCTTCGGATTAATTTTGCAACTTGAGCCACCGCATGAAGTCAGGCATTGTGGTGTCCTAGGGGGTTGTCTAGATGTTTGGATCAGTAGTTCCCAAAGTGTGGGCCCTGGAAACTTGCGAGATGTTGCAAGCTCTTGGGCCTTATTCCAGACCCCCCCAAAGCAGAAATGCTAGAGTGGGACCCCCACACCCTGGTTTTAACCATCCCTCCCTCTGATGCACGCTCCTGTTTGAGAACCATGATTCTAGACCATTGTTTGTCCAATTCTATGCATATAAGGATCACCTGGGGATCTTGTTAAAATGCAGTTTTCATTCTGTAGGTCTGGGCTAGGGCTTGAATTTCTGCTTTGCTAACAAGTTTCCAGGTGCTGCCAACACTGTGGATTCGTGGACCACCCTTAGAGTAGCCAGGTTCTGAAATATTATGGTCACTGCAAATATATATTTTCTATTGTAAATGGATAACGTGGCATTCTGATTTAAATGTCATTCTCCTGTGGGGCAGCTGGAGTGAGAGTCAAGATCTAAAATAAATCATCTCCTTGAGTGAACCTGATAACATTGTGAGTTCCTGAACAGAAATGCCTGAGGCTCTAACTGTGGCTGTGGTTTCGTTTCTCTTTGACATCTAGTAGGCACTTCATAAACGCTTATGGAAAGAATTAATGGGGACCCCAAGGTACTCCAAGGGGCCTTTGCCTGAGCAGTGGGCAGCATCGTTCTGTTGACTCTTTTTTTTTTAATCTGCCAGGATAAGGGACTGAAGCAGGAGAGAGGCACACGCACAGCCAGATGACCCCAGGGCTCCAAGGGAAGAGCCAGAGAGGCCTCAGCACTTGAGCCTCTGAGGATGCTTTTCCGCTGTCAACACTTGGCTCGGTTTTTTTCCCTGGCTCAGATTCACCCTTTTAATCAAATTTCATCTATTCAGTGCCTCTGTGCACTCAGCACTAGTCATTTTTGCTAAATCCCATCTCTTCCTCCAGCACTTTATTTAACTGCAACTGAGGCAGAAATACTTGGATGAGGGCTTAGCAGGAACCCACAGGGGTTAGCTGCTGGCAGCCTTTGTTTGCAGGGGGGAATCCAAGGACACGCTCTCCTTGTCCCTGCCCGTTGATGGCGTCCTTCCCCCATTCCACCTTTCATCCTGGCCTCTTTGCATTTCTAGGGTTTCATCCTTTATTTTAGACCAATTGATTGTTTTCTCTGCAAAAGGTCTCCCTGCCAACCCACTTGCACCTTCCTTCATTCTTCTGCACCTTCAACATGCCCTTGTTGGTAAGTAGTGGATGTGAATCCTTGTGCATGGGAGGCTTACAGCCTAGTGGTTCTTTCTAGTAGGACTCCCTTTTGGTTGAGAAGATCCAGGCTGTTGGTTCTCGACCTTTTGCAAATCTCAGGAAAGAAGGAAATGTGTGTGCCAGCCTAGTTGCCGGAATGTCTGGGACTGTCTGCTGTTTGTGGGGGAGTCCACCATACAGGAGGTTTACAAGTGCCACCATTCCCTTTGTAAGGATTCTGAGAGGCTTGCAAAAATCAGCTGTGATTCAAATTAAGTCCTAGTTCTTTGGCTCATCTGGATCCCCCAGGGAGCATCTAGAACCCTCCCCTGGTCGGGCCTAGCCTTTGCAGAGTTGATTGCCAGAAGAAGCTGCTGGAGCTTCTGTCCACCCTCCTTGCAATGACCTCCTGTCTTTGTGCTGATTCAGGCTGTGCAAACAGCCTAATGAAATGGCATTACAAGCTTCCAGAACTTTTGTCAAAGCAGTTTGTTTTCCCATATATATATAGCCCTGTACTGTAAGCATCTACTAATACCTTACAAAAAATATAAAAGGAGCTTGAAAAGTGTTCATCCTTCTACTCTTTAGGGCAACAAAACATTTGATTCCACAAAGGGACAAGTAAATAATATCTATGGGAAGACATTAAGAAGATAGATTTTATTCCTTCCCCTGCCACAAAAAAGTGAAGCTGGCATTGCATTTTTTGAGCTCAGCAGACTAGAATCAGGCCTTCTAGAGTGAACCCTGAGTGTCCTGCCTTGAGTGCATTTTAGTCTGGTGTGGAGTTGCAGGCCTCCTTCCACCGTGTAATATTAGTAGTGCTCTCCACTGTGACAGAATGCAGCAGGCACGATTCGTCAGCCCATTCAACTCACAGAAAATGTGACCTCTTCAAAGACAATGGCATCAGGTCCCTCCCACACTTCCTCACCTGTTCCACATATTTTCTATAATGCATCCATAAAATGCCTCCACATCAATGCTCCAGTGAGGATAAGAATTTGATTTCACAAGTAGAAAAACATTCGGAGGAATGTCCAGCAGTCAAAGCAACCTACTTTCAGATTTGTGGGATTATTTCTGAAAACATGATATGTAGACTTTCATTACTTTGTAAATACATGCTATTAAATTTACGGCTTAATTCTGGCATGTAATGTGGCTAAATTATGGTTGCTTTGTGGATCATAACTTCCCTGCATGGATTCTAAATCTTTATCTTGCATGAATATACACGTTTTTTTCTCCTTTTGCCCTGAGTCATTCTAATTTTTTACAAAGTGAACTTCAGACTCAGAAAAGTGCTGGCGTCTCCAGGCACACCCCCAGCTCCAGAGCTCTTTGCAGAGAGTACAGAATTGATCCTCTGGCTGAAGCATCCTCTGCAGTGCAGACTGACAGTGCAGAACATGGCCCTGGGAAAGAAGCATTTCAATCTGCTTGTAGGAGGGAGCTTCAAGGACAGGCCCGCGACACACCCGGTGACTGAGCGTGGTGGTTGCTGCGGAAGCTGCTCTGATTCCCAGTCTCAAAGCACCTTTGGCCAGGGGTCTGTTGGGACTGCAGGGAGCTCACCCAAGAAGCACCCGAGGCTCAGGTAGGGCTCAGTGCTTTCTGTTGGATGGTCCCGACCACTGCCATCCTTCCTACCAATGCTGGACCTTCCTCCAAGGCCCGCTTCTGTTTTTCTGCTCTGAACTGTATCCCACCCACTAGCCTGGAGTTTGAAAAAAAGCAAACAGGCCAGACAAATTTTACACCCTCTCAAAACGTGTAATGGAGTTGAGATCAGCCTCCTTCCCCACGCCCCCAGGAACTCCCATCATCCCTCTCCTGCCAAACTCAGGGACCTTAGCTCAAACAGAGGATGCTCGAGTGACTTCATCAATTAAATATAGGACGTCCAGAAAGGAAAGTGACCATGTTCTCTGTATGGGATTCTCCATCCTAGCTGAACGAGGATAATCATAACTCGTGAGTGGCTCTATTTTAGCTGGCTTCTTCAGCGTGCGAAGGTCTTGACACAAGATGCACCCCGAAGCTGTGGCAAGTGCCCCAACTGGCCTCTGTGTCCACCCAAAGGACTTTTGAGGTTGTCTGTCCCCTTTGCCCTGTGCCCAAACCATTCCCTGTGGACCTGTTATTGTTCCACCTCTCATTTCTGAAATGTGTGTACCGGCCTAGTTGCTGGGATGTCTGGGACCACTCTGCCATCTTTTTAATGCAGCAGAACTTTGAGACAGGAAGCTGGCTGCTCCTTCGGGTTTAGAGCAGTTTGCACAGGGTCACATGAAGTTAGTGCCTTTCATATTTTCTGAAGATGCCTTCATTTGCAGTGATCACCTAGTTTTATTTTTTCTATAAAGAATCTTAAGGGACACGGCATTTCTACATTTGCTCATGCATGATGACAATTCTTTGGTCATGTTTTGGCTTAAACTGAGCTTAAGTAAGTGGCTAAGAAACATCTATCACAACTGAAAAATCTTTCATGCCGCTCTTCTTGCCACAGTGATTCCCTTTCCTCCAGTTAATAAACAGTGCTTGGGGAGGCGTTCCCTGGAAATAGTCGCCCAGAGTTCATCTGCTGCCTCTGCCCAGGGCTCCCTCCTTGGCTCCTCTGCGGATGCGGTGTGTGGTTGTTCATGGGCGAGAGGACGGCCCGGCTCCAAACAGAGATTAGGTGACAGGCCACAGCAGCAGAAGCACCAGCCTGGCTTTCTCTTAAGGAAGCAGGGTCTTGTGAATGTCATAACAAACAACCCCATCAAAAAGTGGGCAAAGGATATGAACAGACACTTCTCAAAAGAAGACATTTATGCAGCCAAAAGACACATGAAAAAATGCTCATCATCACTGGCCATCAGAGAAATGCAAATCAAAACCACAATGAGATACCATCTCACACCAGTTAGAATGGCGATCATTCAAAAGTCAGGAAACAACAGGTGCTGGAGAGGATGTGGAGAAATAGGAACACTTTTACACTGTTGGTGGGACTGTAAACTAGTTCAACCATTGTGGAAGTCAGTGTGGCGATTCCTCAGGGATCTAGAACTAGAAATACCATTTGACCCAGCCATCCCATTACTGGTTATATACCCAAAGGACTATAAATCATGCTGCTATAAAGACACATGCACACGTATGTTTATTGCGGCACTATTCACAATAGCAAAGACTTGGAACCAACCCAAATGTCCAGCAATGATAGACTGGATTAAGAAAATGTGGCACATATACACCATGGAATACTATGCAGCCATAAAAAATGATGAGTTCATGTCCTTTGTAGGGACATGGATGAAATTGGAAATCATCATTCTCAGTAAACTCTCACAAGGACAAAAAACCAAACACCGCATGTTCTCACTCACAGGTGGGAATTGAACAATGAGAACACATGGACACAGGAAGGGGAACATCACACACCGGGGCCTGTTGTGGGGTGGGTGGAGGGGGGAAGGATAGCATTAGGAGATATACCTAATGCTAAATGATGAGTTAATGGGTGCAACACACCAACATGGCACATGTATACATATGTAACAAACCTGCACGTTGTGCACATGTACACTAAAACTTAAAGTATAATAATAATTTTTTAAAAATGCTCTGCTGGTAAGAAAACAGCAGGGAAGCAAATCTCCCCACTGTGGCCTGAGTTGGAGAGAGTGCTGGGGTGTTGGTTGGAAGCCACATGCTGCTTTCAGGCTCTTTCCACGTGTTTGCTGGAGGAGGTCCCGCCTGCTGCCAGCCTCGCTTCATCCCTGCTCTGAGGTTATTCTTCCTATTGGAGATTTGTTCCCCAGCCCCTGCTTCTCATGAGTAGATTGGGGCATGGCTCGAAAAGACACCTCTTTATTCCAGAGCATTGATCATTTTCAAAACACAAGGTTGACATTTCTTAAACCTGGCCATTATGGCACAAGGAAATCGGCTGGCATCGGATGGCAAGGCAGAGTTGGCATGGCCTCGTGGGACTGGCACCCCTAGTTGTACCTGCCCTGTCCTCTCCCCTCTTGGCTGTGCCTTTCAGAGGGCACTCCTGGCCACACAGGCAGGGCGCACCCCAGCTGCGGGGCTCCGATGCCAGATGCTGGAATGTGTTTTTCCAGCAGCAGCCGTGGCAGCGGTGGCAGGAGCAGCATGGGGCATGTGGAACTCACTCCCTTCCTGGCTCCTTCTCAAGCTTCTCCGCTGGCTCTCCTGCAGAACTTTTGCTTAAGAGGACAGGCTGACAATCTGCTGGCTGCTTTGCTGGATGCCATTGTGTTTTGACTTGCTTTTGATGGCACAGACTTTATTGGCTCTGGGTGTAAAGTTTCTGTGCAAACCTTTGCTACGGTGCGTGCCGAGTCAGTGAGTTCAATGTCCATCAGAAGGCCTTGCCATGTCTCTTAATCCTCTGGGTCTTTCAGGGGGATGGATGAGCCAGCCAGAAATAATTTGGAGCTGGCAGGAGAAGACGAGCCGAATTCTCCTCCTGGGCATGGAGAGAGGGCCAATCTAAAGGCATAGAGGGGAACCTTGTATATCCTTGGATGTCCTCGTGCACGGGGTGGGGTGAGGAAAGGATGGGTTTCTTTCTCTCCTCCTCACATTACCCATGCAAGCAGTATCATGTGTTTCCTGGGTTCCAGAGTCCTACAAAGTGGGTGGAGTGAGAGGCAGAAATTCCATTCACTGCTCAGCAATTCAGAGGCATCGACTGCCAAGTCAAGAGTTTCCTCTCAGACATCTTTTGGAAGCTTTGCAGCCGGAGAATTTGGGTTCCATAAAGCTGATGGCCGATGGGAGGAGGGGAGGGAGATAAGACTGTCTCTCTGGAATGGGAGAACACCATGATGCTGCAGGACCCAGCCCCTGCTCCATGTAAGCTAGCTTTGAGGCAAGTTACTGAATGATTAGGCACAGATGTTGGGAGAGCTAACAGATCTTTTTGTCTTCTGTGCCCAGCAGGACTTCATTTCAAATGACTCCTTGTGGACAAAGAGAAGAAATTGAGCTTCAGAAGTTTCACTTGCTGTGATAGGAAGACGATGTAGGCGTGCTTTGGGTGTGGCTAGATTTCCTTTTACGGCTGCAGCCCCGTTTTTCATCACCTGCCCCTCACATTCTTTTCTCTGGCCTGTTCCACAGTGGGCAGGTCTATGCAAACCTACTCACGAAGTCCGAGGAAGCCAAGAGGCTGAAGAAAGAGGCTGATGTATCCAGTTTCTCAGAAAGAAACATTTAATAGGGACTTACGAACAGGAGCCCCGTCAGCATCTCAGGTGGCGGTGAGACAGGATGGTGGGTCCCCTGCTCCATGACCCCCAGACCCAGGGCTTATAGATCACAGGGAGGGTTGGTTCAGAAGGGAGGTGCAGGACGATTGAAATATGATAATATCAAGGTTGGCTGACCTAAGGGCAGGATTTACAGTAAGTACTTGCTCTTATACAAGGAACAATAGACAGACTGGAAATCTTAGAGGTGTGCCTGGAACAGAGGTTAATCAGAAGCCAGTATGATGGATCATCCTCCAGATGGAGTCACTGTAGCCTCCAAATGGCCACTGCAGTTCTCTACATGCACCGTCCCTCCTTCCCCGCCGGCCTCTGCACATACTGTTCCCCCTCTTTGAGCTTGTCCTCCCCTCTCCATACCAGACTGTCTCAAGTCATCTGACAGATCTCAGCTGCCACATCACCTCCTCCAGAGAGCCTTCACAGATGCCCAAGGACTCACATAACAACCTGGGCTTCTCTCTACTAGAGGCCACCTCCACTAGGCTCTACTTTATGCCTCTGACTCCTCTTCTAGCTTGTTCAGCTTTGCTCAGGAAAGGACTCCTAGGTAGTGATTGTTAGACTTTCAGATAAATATTTGCTGATGTTGAATGCAGGTCTAGGGCTATCGTCCATTCCTATCTAGACTCATATTATGTCCCAAACATCTTGTAAGTAAAAATTAATGTAATAACTGCTACCATTTCCTGAGCATTCACTATGTTCAGGAGACCACAGAAGAATCCATAGGAACCATCCATACATTATTCTGACAACAGCGCTGCAATCTAAGTGCCCAAGTTTCTGATTTGCACACTGCACCATGCTGATGATGGAGCCCCTCTCCCAGGAAGCAGGGAGGGAGCGGCTTGGTGGCACTGGGACTTAGCCTTCCTTTGGCCCTATCCACTTCTTTCGCTCTGCTAGCAACCTAGCATATCAGGCAGGGTCAGCTGGATTACGCTGCAATAACAAACACCAAAGAGCCTCCAATTTCAGCAGCTTTACAAAATCTCTGTATTTCTCATCCACACTGTGTACTTGTCTCACATATGTGTGATGCTCTGCTCACTGTCGTTTCTCAGGGACCCTGGATGATGACACCGCTGCCAAGTCAAATGTTGAGGTCCCACGAAAAGGAAACTGAGCAATGGAGCATCTTCCATCATCGATGAAGCACTTCAGTCACTATTCGTCACAACTCGTTGGCTATATGGAGTCTCTCGGTCCTACCTATAAAAGAAGGGCTAAACAATTTAATCCTCCCTGTCTTCAAAATGAGAAGACAATAGTTAGGCATGAGCTAGCTACCATTAATTACTGTTCCATTGGGTACTATATACTCGCAGATGCGGATACAAAGGATGGTTCCGGGTGGTGCAGGAATCCAGCTGTCCTTCCTTCAGGACTCTGTTTCTCCATCATCGCTGAAGGTTTACAAATGAATAGCTTCACGTACAGTAAGTCCTCACTTAAGGTCACCAATAGGTTCTTGGAAACCGTGACTTTAAGCAAAATAACATACAATAAATCTAACCTTACCACAGGCCAACTGATATAAACAAGAGTGAAATTCCTAGGACACATTTCTGTTCACAAAAACATCACCAAACTTCTAAATAAAGACCCAAAACACTGCAAATATTAAACGTTGAAATAAATGTGAGCTATACATTTAAGAAAAATTAATGAAGACAAATAAGAGAATATACCCAAGTTTTGCTGCAACAGTGAGTGACGGTGGTCATAGTGGTAGTTGGTTAAACTAAGGAAGAAATATTTGCAAAGCAAAACTTGTAAGGAGCACCTCTTTGCAGCACAAAAACAAGCCATCATGAATATGAGGGGCTTGTTGAGCTCTTTCAGACCTCATTGTTTATTGTTGTGCATCTGTGTGGTTATTGTAGACTTGATGCATTTTTATTTTACAAGAATTTGTGAACTTTTTTTCATTCATTCATTCACTTATTCATTTTCTAACACACTTATTCCAGCTCAGAGTCAAGGTGCAAGGGGGGAATGAGTCCTGGCCAGGATGCCATCCCATTGCAGGGCACTCTCACACACCCACACTCACTCAGACTGGGACCAATGAACCTAATGTGCACAGCTTTGGGATGTGGGAGGAAACAGGAGTACTCAGAGAAAACCCACACAGACATGGGGAGAACTGCACACACCACACTGACAGTGACCCCAGCTGGAATCAGTTTTTTTTTTCTCACCAATATTATAATGAAACGACATTGAATGACACGATGTTATTTGAGGACCTGCAGTATATTACATTTTACCTTGGATCAATGTAGTATCTTAAAGGGGTCTCAGTCCAGGGTGTAGTTATGAATACAGATTAAAGGTAAAGACAACCTGTAACATCTGCCAATTCATTTCCATTCCTTTCAGCCATGTTGAAGTGAACTTATAATAGCAAATCTCTTGGTTGTAAAAATTAGCAGCCTAAAAAACACATCAGAAGCGCAGTCATTCATATTTCCAACTGGCCTGCAGCTCTGCCATGCAGCCCCTGCCTGGGGCTTGCATGTGAGTTCCAGTATGTATGGCTTGTGTTGTCATCATTCACGTTATTTATTTCAAAAATTCAGAGTGTTCATGAAATGCAGGGATTCCTAGAATTCCTGTGTTTCAGTGCCAGGGTGAGCAGTTTTCCCAGCGTTGGAAGCTCTTCTTTCCCATGGCACATCTCTCTCAGGGGTGGGGCTGCGGATAGGGGAGGCTGATTTATTTCTTTGGAGCATCCTACCTCTTATTCTGATATTTTGAATGCTGAACATTTTTAGAAGCTTGTGTCCTGGTATCTCATGAAAATCTCGATATTGGTTTATTTAGTAAGTCGGTCAGGTTGTCAGCAGCGAGTGCCTGCCAGGTGCCAGGAGCTGGAGATGCAGAAGCCACTGGGCCTGAGTTTCTGCCCTCAAGGGTTTCACACTCCAGTGAAGAGTTAAAAAACAAATGGACAAGAAGGGAAGGATTTAGAGGCCATTGTTATTACTTTTTTTTTCTGAGCAAACAGTAGAAACTTAGGGGGTTATGTTCAAAGTAAAAAACACTTGGACTTTTCTACTGATCTTTAACCCTTCTTTAATATCCATAATCCCTTATGAATTCATTTGTAAGATCAAAATATTCAGTTTGGTAGATGGAATGTTCCTTGAGAAGGCTGTCTTGGTACCCATATGCTTTGTAGATTGTCTGGAACACAAGAGGTGCCCAGTAGATATGTCGGAACGAATAAACTCAGAAATCAAGGATAATATAACTGGAGCCAAATATGCTGATAACTTTTAACTAAATACTCACTTCTAGGAATTTAAAGATGAGAAAGACAACCTCCTTGGCCTCTAGGGGGGAATAGTTTTGCAACATATATACTGTATGTAGGCATAGTTTAAATATAACTTGTATAAGTAAATATAATAATCATTTTGTGTTTGTGTGTGTGTGTGTGTGTGTTGTGTGTGTTTGTGTGTGTGTGTGTTTGTGAGTGTGTTTTTGTGGTGTTTGTGTGTTTTTTTTGTGTGTGTTTTTGTGTGTCAGTGTGTGTGTGTGTGTGTGTGTCATGGACGCCTATGCCTAGGCTGCTATGAAACTGCAGTTCAACACCATTCACTTAATGAGAATGTCCTTCTAAAGAACCCAGCACCCCTTAATGACCTCAGAGTACTCAGGCAGGGAAATGAGTGCACGCACAGCCACACCAAATTGCTGGTTTGCCTTGGTATCTGGTCTCCGGTGGAACTCTTGGGCAGGCGGCAGAACGCAAATCCTTGCCGCTCCATGGACGGTTTATGTAGACGGCCAGCTTTAATTTTAGCTTGAACAAACAAACAAATCATCTGTGGTTATATATAAAAATTGTGCTTAAAATTCAATTTAAGAGCAACTTAAATGTTCTGTTCATGAAGTGTGCAAAACCCACCTGGATATTACGCCTTACAAAAGAAATAGCTTCAAGAAATAAACTGGGGATGTCTGTGTTTTTTTCTCAAGAGCTTCTCACCCAAGAAGAGCCAAATGAAGGGAAGGACGGCCACCTTCCCCTCTGCTCTTAGGGTTATACTGGGAGCATAATTAAAGTGGGAAGTTGGTTATAACCCACATGCATTTAGAAGCCTAGGCTCTAAATGTTTTTGTTTATGTTTATGTAAATGTTTTTCAGATTTCCCTTCTACAGAGGCAAATGCAATCCTGTCAATTAGTTATTGACAGAGGACAAATACTTCCTGCAGGCAAAGGCAACGTGGAGTTATCATCATTTTGGACAGGGCCAAACTGATAAGGGGGCTCTCTCCTCAGAAGAATGTCTCTGTGTTTGGAAGTTCACAATCCACTCTATGGGATTAAACAGAAGAATAAATTATCCTTGCTTTATCCTTTGAGTATCTGCTGAAAAGATCAGCGTTGAGTGGATATTGGATCCTCTTTACTTAGTTTAGACAGGTGAGGAAAAGCAACCCTGTGTCAGGGAACATGTCACCCAAGACAGGAGCTTAGAGATGATTTCTTTCTGCTCAGGGCAGGGCTTAATGGAAGAAAACAATTCCCTGCTTCTTGCTGCATTCTCAGGAACCCAGGGCATGTGCTTGCACTTCGAGGACCTTTCTGCTCTGTTTCTTGCAGAGGAGTATGGAGAATGTCTGGGGAGACACAGAAAAAAACAAAGACTCAGGAAAACAGATGTCCAAGACTCCCTGGAACGGCAGCCGATATATCCCAAGTGTCCGCAAACCTGCGGCCAGTGAATTGCCCCCTCTCCCATGGCTGATCACCCTGGTGAAATTGAGGCCCCAGAACCTTGGTCCCACCACTGTGAGACCCCAGGCCAAGCCCTTGCCTGGAAACCAGCTGTCTTCTCCCAGGACATAAAGACACGTCCTTTATGTTAGATGCCGTCCGTCCTACATCACAACATGGTTGTGGTGATACCCGAATGGAGTGGTGCACGTGAAATCACGCTGTAAGCGTGTTCAGCCTTGTGCTGGCACGAACACGTATCTTTCTCTTACTGCCTCGACCCTGGGGCCAGTGTCCCTGTTTGCATCCTCCACAATCACTCAACACACCTTCCTACTCTATTCCCTAACCCTTTCCAAAGAAGGCAACAGAGAGTCTGGAATTTCAGTTTTGGGGAAATTATTAAAAACACTTGGCTAGGCAAGGTGGCTCATGCCTGTAATCCCAGCACTTTGGGAGGCTGAGGCCAGAAGATCACTTGAGGTCAGGAGTTTGAGACCAGCCTTGATAATATAGGGAGACCCTGTCTCTATAAAATAAATAAAAAATAAATTAGCTGGGCACTGTGGCTCATGCCTGTAGTCCCAGCTACTTGGGAGGCTCAGGCGGGAGGATCACTTAAGCCCAGGCAGTTGAGGCAACAGTGAGCCGAGATCGTGCCACTGGACTCCAGCCTGTGTGACAGATGAAGACCCTGTCTCTAAAAACAAACAAAACAAAACAGTAGGAGTTTGATCCCAAAAGCAGGAATTTCCACAGCAAATAGAGTGGAGCTGGGCAAAGCTACGTCGATGAGCTGAAAAGTATGAAAAGCCAGATTCTGGCAGAACAGCCTATCCATGTTTGATACTGTGCCTTTGTCTACTGTTTGGAATCTAATTGGTGGTCTCATAGTCTTTGAATGCGAAGGCTTCTCATTACAGTGCCTTCAAAGAGCCCCAGGTGTGTCCTGGGATTGTTAATGTTAAAATGCTACAATAGATCATTCTATATGCCTGACACAATTCCTGATGCCCTTTCACAAAATGTAGCTCGGGTCTCTTGAAATGGCACACGCAGGTAGCCGGCTGGGTCCTGCCTCACGCTCTCCTCCTCCGAGGGACCCCACATCCTGTAGTAAAGGAGAAAGGAGTCCAGGGCCTGTGGGCAGTGCCTGAGCATGGTGGTGCTCTGATCTGCGGCCGGCCAGTGCAGTTCAAAGCTGTTGAACACTTTCCACTTCAAAGCATGTAGGCAGAAATACAAATGGGTAAGCTCACATTATACTTTCGGGAGACATATCCATGATACCAAACTTTAGTATGTGCTAAAAAATAGGACTCAGTAAATATGGAGATTCCTGGGCCTGGTGCCTAGTGATGCTGGGTCAAAAAGGCTGAAGGCAACCCAGGAATCTACATCTCTGCAAGCCCTCACATGATTCCAGTGAAGACAGACCCAGGATTATGCTTTGAGGATTAATGGTTGATATTTTGGGTGCAAAAAGGAGCAAATTATTTATTACAGTACAAGGCAAATTTTCATGGGACAAACACTCAGTGGAGTCACTATTTGTTTGGCAAACTTGCTTCTGATTAAGGAATGGAAGAACCACCCAGGGTGGTCGAGGTGATTGGTACATGTTATTGGGTGGTTTCTCCTCCTAGCAGACCCAATAGGATGGCTCAGCCTGTGTGAGACGGCGGCTGTCTTAATGAACAGGAATGGTGAATGACTCACACACCTGCAGGGCATCTGAGCCAAGTGCACTGCCTGGTGCAATGCACAGCCTGACAAGTCCCATTTCTCACCACAGTGAAGCATCGACTTTTCAGGGCAGGCAATGCGGTGCCCCCAGAGAGCTGTGGAGGAAGGAGAGACCAGGCAGATTTGTCCTGTGCAGGGACCATGCTGGCTGCAGTGTGGGTGGCAGGATTTTGAGAGATGTTAGAGACCAGAGTCAGGGAGAGGGTAGGAAGTGCCTGTGGGATTCTAGGGGACACAGGGGGAGTCTGAAGCAGGGCAGTGGTAAGAAGAGTGGGATGGAGGGTTGCGGGATATGGAAAAGGGAAGCTCAGACATGCCTGCCTGATGTGGGTGAAGAAGGGCAGGAGCCCAGGAGCTCCCTGGTGGCTGGTGGGCCAGAGAGAAATGAGTGCAGGAAGATAAGGACACAGGGGAGCTGTGGGGCAGTATGGAGAGCCAGCCCTGCCCTTCCCGCTACCCCTGGAGGTTTCCATTGCCACCACATGCACCACCTAAGCTTCCTCACCTGAGCTTTTAGAAGGCAGGTCGCCGTGTCACCTGCTTTGCTGTGGCTGCCCCAGGTCATGTTCATGTGGCACATGAGCCATGGTGTGTTTCCACCTCACTCCAGGGCTGCTCTGGGGCCTGTGGCATCATGGGGTGCCTCCTCCTGAGGGAGAGCAAAGGCCTCCACTTCCCATCTTCCCTGTCCTCAGAGAATACAGTGTTTTTGGCTTCCCAGCAGAATTCCCCTCCGTGTACCTACGTTCCTGCTCTCCTAAGTCCCTGGAGGCATCCATCTCATCAACTCAAGTCAGTTTCTCGTCACTAACTTACCATACAGGCATGCCAGTCCATGAGACCTAGTGGTCAGCCCGAGGCATGTCCCTCCAAATCATTGGGCCGTGGTCAGTCTTGGCTCTGGCCTTTTGAAGATCACTTGATAAAATCTTGTCAAGATTTACAGTAACAAAGACCTAGAAGCAGAGATGTTATTGATTCTGAGGAAATATCAGATTGTGCATTAGCATCAGTGTGTTTGCTTCTGAGGGAGACATTTGATGGGCACATTTTATTTTGATTCAAAATATGATAATGGCATGCATAGTCCCCATGCTCTCTTGCTGGCACCTCTGCATGAATTGCTGCCAACAGAACTTTTCGAAGCAGTGCCTTCCCTGGCTCTGGGACTCCTCCGCCTGCCCCGGCAGACTCAGGAGGATCCCACTTGGTGACTGTTGAGTGCTAACATGTCTCGATAGAAGGTGTGACTGACTGCTGAGCGGGATTTGCTCTCAGTAGTTTAGTTATGAGGTTCTTGTGTGTGAGTGTGTGGGGTGGTTTTAGCTAACAAATACGTACAGCACAGCCAGGTGCAGTGGCTCACACCTATAATCCCAGCACTTTGGGAGGCCGAGGCGGGCGGATCACTTGAGGTCAGGAGTTCGAGACCACCCTGGCCAACATGGTGAAACCCCTCTCTACTAAAAATACAAAAAATTAGCCAGGTGTGGTGGTGCACGCCTGTAATCCCAGCTACTCAGGAGGTTGACGCAGGAGAATTGCTTGAACCAGGGAAGTGGAGGTTGCAGTGAGCCAAAATCACGCCTCTGTACTCCAACCTGGGTGACAGAGTGAGACTTCGTCTCAACAAACCAACAAACAAGACAAAACAAAAACCGTACAGCAAACCAAGAGATGTTTTTCTGTTCTTGAATCTCAGGGTCACTTTTAGCTAAAGGTGGTTATTTTCACTGACTGAAAATATAAATATATGAGTAGGATTTAAGGGTTATTTTCCCCAAGGGTGGGAGGAAAGCTCGGTTGCTTAAGATACTTAAAATGCATGACTTATTAAGGTATCTGCTCTCTTGGACTCATGCCCCTGGTTTGGGGGCTTTTAAGGTAGGTCCAGACTCCAACTGCAAGCCTGTAGCAAGCCCAGATGCAGTGCACCCTCCACTCCGCCTCCACCTGTGTAAACTGTGCCATCTTTTAAGACTCAACTCAGATTCATCTTTCCCTTAGACCATCCTGGAGTGCTCTAGCTGGAAGTGACCTCTCCCCTCCCCCAGCCAGTTCTTCCACAGGCCTTTCCTCCTCCTTCTCTTGTTCTTTCTCTTATTCCTTCTTATTTTTCTAGCACATTTCTCTTACTTAGTTTGTTAGTTAACTTTTATTCTTCCACTTGGGTGAAAGCCCCTTGAAATCAGGAACCAGAATTATTCTTTATGTATTTCCTAAGCACTAAGCTTAATGCTGGCCTTACGGTAAGCGACAAATGGAAATTGTTGGGTGACTCATCAGCGAATTCTCACTGATCTATTAACTCAGCTGTTACTTACTGAGAGGGTCAGGACTCAGGGACCCAGTTGCCCAATTAGCCATTGGGTGTCCCTCTAGGGCCCAGTCCACCCACCCCCCTGTGCCCCCTTCCCCCCGCACCCCGCCCCACCGTGTGGTTCTGAGTGCTGCCTGCATGGGGAGAAGGTGCTGGCTGTGTGGATGCTTCTGGCTCAGCCTCCTTTGTTTTCTATTCACATTGTAAAGCATTGGTTCTGGATAACTCTGAGATTTCCCAGCCTTGTGTGGCCCGAATAAGCATAATTCATAGTGGGTATGTGGAGCTATTTCCAAGGTAGCTTAGATATCTGCCTTGTGTGTAGGAACTACTGGTTGTCATTCAGGGTGATGGGGATTACTGACAAGCACCACGCTGCACAGTGCTGTAAATGCTCAGAAGCCATGGGAAACTACTGCTGAAACATTAAAGCCTATGCTTGATATTGGGGCCAGGGCAGGTGAGGTAGTGTAGGGCTGGCCAGTGTCAGTCATTTATATAACTTCTTGATGTTTTTCTTAAATGTAAAGAAAAATTAAATAAAGGCTTCTTTTTAAAGAAAAACATATCATACTGCAAATGGAAAAGTAATCTCATTTGCCATAATGAGTTAAAGCATAAACATATAATAAATGTTTACTCATATGACACTCCAAGTTGTGCTGGTCCACGTGTCCCCGGCACCACTGTGAGCCACGGTGCATGTCCATCTGGGAGTTCCTGGGGAGACAGAGGCCCTTGTGTGCATCCACACCCTGCTATTGACAAGTTGTGTTGTTTGGAAAAAGTTACTTAATGCCTTTGAATTTCCATTTCCTCATCAAAAGAAAGGGAATAATGTTGCACCAGAACAACATAATATATGTGAAGTAATATTTAGCCCAATGTTTGGCAAACAAAGGGGTAGGAAAATAAATAATTTGGAGCCTTCTTTATTTTTTATCTATGAGCAAATATCATGAGAGTTTTTGTCAGAGCAGGCAAATGGCAAATGCTGGAAATGTTGTTATACATTAGCTATCACTGAACGTGAATGACACTTCATTGTACTTGAACCATTTCACATGTGAGTGTGTTTGGTGGAAATGGCTTAGGAACGTTCATGTGTTCCTCCCTAGAGCCCAGATCATGGTAGCAGAGGTGTGAGAATAAAGTCTTTGCACTCACACGATCTCGCTTCTTTACCATCCCTTTCTCCGTGACCTGTTTATTCCTGGAGTGGCTTCCTCTGTCCTCAGTCTCCAACAAAGTCCTTTTATTTCACTTCCTCTGGGAGGTGCTGTTGTTTGCTTCCACGGGTCAGGGTGAGAGAGAGTAGAGTGAGGCAAGGTAAGTGGGAAGAAGAGCTCAGGACAGCTGCTGCCCAGCCAGGCCCCAGCCAGGAGGGAGAGGCTCTGCTGGCTCCTGCTGTGTGCCTGGGGCTTCCCAGGACCAGGCACCTATGAGGCCTTCCATCAGCCCCACTTCCCACTCCAGTCTTGCGGGGAGCCATTCCTCCTGCCCCAGAATAATCTTGAGCCAGCTGGGCTGCAGCTCCCAGGGCCCCTGCCCTGAGCCCACCCTCGCCAGCCCTTCTGTGGGCTGTGATGTGCTAGCACCCAGGAACTCTGAGGGTCTCACTCTTGTCAGGGGACAGTAAGATCTACAGGAGTCAGGTGGCTTCATGATGAGGGGTTATAAAAATGGAAGCGGGCTGGGTGCGGTGGCTTATACGTCTGTAATCCCAGTGCTTTGGGAGGCTCAGGTGAGCAGATTACTTAAGTCCAGGAGCTCGAGACCACCTTGAGCAACATGCAAAATCCCGTCTCTACAAAAAATACAAAAATTAGCCGGGCGTGGTGATGTCTGCCTGTGGTTCCAGCTACTCAGGAGGCTGAGGTGGGAAGATCACTTGAGCCTAGGAGGTGGAATGAGCTGTAATCATGGCTCTACACTCCAGCCTGGGCAACAGAGAGAGACCTTGTTGCAATAAATAAATAAATAAACAAAATGAAATAAAATAAAAATAAAAAATGGAAGCAGAAACATCAGTGAGCAAATCAGCTTCCCAAAGCCCTTCCAATGGTGAGTCTTCACTCCTTTTGCTCTGTGGATGGGTGAGTGAAGTCACAGGAAATGGAGGGACTTCTCCAAGGCCAGCGACTGTGCTGCTCCTAATTCACCTGCTTGGAGTAAATTTGTAAGTCTGCTAATGGGAACTCAGGACTCATTTGTTTTATAATGCTTTATAATTATTATATATTTATGATTTTTACCATGATTTAGTAACTGTCACCATGAAGGTCAGATGCCTAGATGAGGCTACAACAACCCTTTAACTCATATTTTGACTCACATTGCAATGGAAAATAATGATACAATTTTATAGTGCTTGCAATTACATTATAAAAAGCAACGCATGAAAAATAGTTAAAAATTTTTAAAATTGGCTTCTAGTGATTGAGGACGTACGGTTTGCCGTTAGTGGGGATGAGGTCCAGGTGAGGCCTCAACTTGGATTCAGGAGAGGACTGCTGTTCTCTCTGCTAAGTCATTTTCTCTTTCCTTCCCCCGTTTCCATCCTCTGTCCCTGCCGTCTTTCTCAAATATGTATTGAAAACATAGCATGTTACACACTTTAGGCACAAGCAGGAAAAACTATAGTTCCTGTCCAACTGTAAAAACTCAGCATGACAAAAACTTGGTGCAATGAGTTTATCAAGAGAAGTGGGCTCAGAGGCATGTCCATATGTGCACAGATGCACGTGTGTGTGCATGTGCCTGTGTGTGTCTGTGAGGGCTGGGCTTGTCAGTGAGATCTTTTCATAGAAAGCCACATTTTAGTTTCTTGAGCTGAAATTTAAATGAGAAGAGGGCACTGACATGAAAAGCAGGTGGTGACATTTGAGGCTAAGGGAACATGTGCAGAGACACGGAGAACTAAGAAAGCCAGGCATGTCAGGACCAGCCATGAGAGCACAGTGTGCTTGGCAGTGGCAGCAGGAAATGGAGCGGCCAGGGGAATCGGAGGTCCCATGGGCCTCGGTGCTATGCTAAAGCCTCAGACTTTCTATGAAGGTGACGATGACCTTCTGAAGAATTGCAAACAAGGCCTAACTATGGTAGGATGGCCGTGGGAGGACTGGAAATCAATGCATTGGAGGTGGGAGCCATTGGGAGACAGTAGCATGTGGTGAAGGGGACAGGCAGGTGGGGAGACACAGGGCCTCCGTTTCATATTCTAATGATCTCTGTCTGCTCTTTCCTCCTCCATGGCTGCCCATGCAAGCAGCCTTGTCTCCGTTTGGGCTCACCTCAGTGCTCTTTCGACAGCCTTCCTAAGTCCACTTTGGCATCCCTTCCTTCTGTTCTCTGTTATTTTAATCTCATTCAAATATCATATCACTCACCTCAGTCTCAAAACTCCCACTGGACTAGAAGGGCTGCAAGGACTACCTGCCTGTCTGACGCTCCCCTTCCTGGCCATCCCTCCCCTGCTGGATTTCAGGTCTGGCTGTGACACTCATTGGTCCTGGGACTTGGAGCAGAACCCTCCAGACGCCGGTTTTCCTTACATGAGAAAATAGGATTTATAGGCTGATTTTCAGGGTCATCATGAAGATTAAATGAGATGGCTCAAGAATAAATGCCTGACAGAAGTAGAATTTCATAAAGATTAATTTCCTTCTAGTTGTCAGTTTTCTTTGCTATTTGATAAATTTGGAAGTAATGCAAATGTTTTACTACAGACAGAAACCCAGAAAGAATTTGTGTTAAGTTGGCTGATAAAAATTCTGATGACAAAGGTGGTAGCTACTACACTAACCTGTCTACCTATCTATCCAACATCCATCCATCCACCCATCATCCATCCATCCAGCCATCCATCCATCCATCCATCCATTCCGCCCTCACACAGACACAAATACATGTAAATATAAATACAAATAATTAAACTTGGGATAGCAACCTTTCGTCCAGCTGAAAGGGCCTGTTTTAAATTTAAAGAGTTTCCGTGTAAGTAGTTAAAAACAGACGACGATGTGGACCCCTGGCACCCAGATTTGTCTTTCTAATTGCTTCCTCTCCATCTCCATGTGGATGTCTCAAAATCCTGTTCTAAGATTGACCTTGATATTTGCTCCTCTTCTTAACATTTTTCATCTTGGTTAATGGAATCATTATTTGTCCACACAGTCAGCTAAGCCAGAAACTAAAGCTATCCCTTGTTTAATTTTCTTCTTCCTCATGTAGTGTCCCCTGATCCGTGCTTCCTAAACATTCTGGGTCCTGTCCCCTTCTTGCCCTCTCCCCTCTCATAGCCACATCACTGTGGCTAGGGTCTGCAGAAGTGGAAGGGAAGATGATCATCCCTTGGAAGACAAAGTGGATTTTCCATTTCTTGAGAAAAAAAAATTTTTTTTTTGAGATGGAGTCTCGCTCTGTCACCCAGGCCAGACTGCAGTGGCATGATCTCGGCTCACTGCAAGCTCCACCTCCCGGGTTCACGCCATTCTCTTGCCTCAGCCTCCTGAGTAGCTGGGACCATAGGCACCTGCCACCGCGCCCGGCTAATTTTTTGTAATTTTAGTAGAGACGGAGTTTCACCGTGTTAGCCAAGATGGTCTCGATATCCTGACCTCGTGATCCGCCCACCTTGGCCTTCCCAAATGCTGGGATTACAGGTGTGAGCCACCGCGCCCAGCCGAGACAATTTTTTATAAAAATTTCCAAAGTAAAATTGATCATTAAAGGCTTGGAAGGGAGCTCTGAACACAGGAGTGGGTCTTCCTGTGGATAGTGTAAATCCTGGTCACATATCCTTCCTGCTTCCTGCCCTCAGACCCTGGGCCTCACCTGCCCCTTTGAAGTTATGAAACTATGGCTTAAAATAGATTATCTAGTTGCTATCACATATTTTGGGTTCCTTTCATTTAGTATACCTTTATATTTCCAGTTCCCATTTTTTTCTAAATCCCTATATTTAAAAAAAATCAATGTTTTAAGGTCTTGCCTTTTTGTTTCTTTCATGCAGTCCTTAAAAATCTCATAATTTTAATTGTAATTATTTTTTATGGATTACAATATAATATTCCTAGAGAATTTTAATTTTCTTCTCTTATGTTTGGCTAAAGAGTACTCTATGTATTTAAATACACTTTTTTTTTCTAGATTAAAGAAGTTCTTAATGTTTCTACTATGTCCTTAGTTTCTTGAGCCCCCCAACTACTACTAACTTCCAGTCGACTATTGTTGTATAAGAAAGGATTTGGCTGGTCATTTTCTCCGGTTTCTTGGAGGAAGCCTCTAAACCTTTGTAATTTCCTCAGTGATGGGAGTGCCCTTGTTATTCGTGGTGGGGCCCTTAGACCATGCTTGAGTTTATGCCAACAAGCTGACTCATGGAGCATCACTGGACAGTTTCAAGACGGGGACTGGCATGCTCTAAAGACCAACAATGTGATTAGAGGGCTGGGGTTTTGAGCCATGTGGTATCAGTGACCCCTTGACCTCTGGGGAGGGAGAGAGGCTGGAGATTGAGTTCAATCACATGGCCAGTGCTTCAATCAATCCTTCATTCAATGAGGCCCCAGTAAAAACTCTGGACATCTGAAGCTCAAGTGAGCTTTCCTGGTTGATGATTCATATTGACATGCCAGGAGAGCAATGCATCCTGAGATTCGTGACACTCGCAGACCTCCCTGTGTGTCTCTTCATTGGGCTGCTCCTGAGTTGCATCCTTTCTAATGACTGTTGTCATAAGAACAGCACTTTCTTGAATTATTTGAGTCATTCTGGTCAATTATCAAACCTGAGGGGGTCAAGGGAAGCCCTGAATTTGTAGCTAGTTGGTCAGACGTGCAGGTGGCCTGGGCATCCCAGAGCCTGCAGCTGGCATGTGAAGTGAGGGCAGCCTTGTGCAGGGCTATGAAGTTTGGCCTAACTCCAGGCAGTTAGCAGGAGAATTGCATTGCAACTGCAAATGGCCTTCGATACATTCCCTCCTTCCCGCAGGGCTTCTGTTTCACAGCGCTGACTTGTTCTCTGCTCAGCTCGAGTGCTGTGCTCCTTCAGCCCCTGATGGGGATGCCTTTCCTTTCCTCTTCCACAATTCTTTTCACCCATCAAGGTTTAATTTCTGTGCCATTTCCTTTGGGGAATTTTTCCTTATTACTCCCTTTCCGGCTGCCCTCTCCCTTTACTGACCTCCTACAACACTGGAAATTACCGTTTTTTTTTTTTTTTAGAACATATTATTTTCCCAACAGGATAGTAAGAGACACTGAGGCTCTTATCTTAAAAATTCTCCTGCTCGACTTAGCACAGTAGTCAGCACTCACAGCTCACCATGTACCAAAGAACTGAACAACAATTTATTAAAGTGATAGTTGTGTGGCATTGGTATAGACTCTAGACTATCCCAACTCACAGAAGAGGTTCACAGAGCTTTAGGTTTGAAAGAGACTTTGAGGGTCATCTGGTAAGACCTCTTTGTTTCGTTTAGTAAGCACTCCATAAATATTTGTTGAATGTGTAAAATAAGGAAAAATGAGCCCCTGAGATACTTGACTTGTCCCAAGTCCCAAAGCTATTATATGCATTGAACTGATGAATCTAGGCCAACCCAAGATTGTAATAGGATCCCAGTCTCTCCCTTCTGTGTGATCTCACTCAGTGGACGCATTCTCTGCACTCACTCTGTTTTTGGAAACAGAGCAAAAGTCCCCTTTCTAAAACTAATACAATTCAAGTGATCTTAAGTATCTTAGAGGGTAAGTGGTTTTTTTATTCCTTCTTTCTGAAATGGAAAGGCGTGGCCTCAGACCAAGCAGGTGAACAGTAGGAAAGCATATGAAGGCATTTAAATCCTTAATGAATATTTCCTGTTGCAAGGCTTATTTTAGTTATAATAAATTAAATCTATAATCCTAGCATCTATGATGAAAAGGAAGTAGGAAAAAAGCAATACCCAAATGTGAGGTCTAGTTACTACCTATGTGTAAATCTTATTTCTATCAAACTGCCTGTTTATTTACTTCTCAATAACAGCACAAAGACACTTACTTTCTAAGTAGTGATATTTTATTGCTTAGAAAGATGTTTTAAGTATTTTAAAGTACATTTACAGCAATTTTGCTGATTTTCCAGAAGAGCAGTGAGCTGGTGATGAACTTGATAACTCACTAAGGGAAGACTGTGGAGAGTCCCCTCTTCCCTTTAGGACTTTGGTAACATTATTCACTTGGTATCTTGTCACTCCCATTCACCAAGGTTGGCTTGGAAGAGCTCTGGAAGGCAGACTCTAACAAGTAGCCTTGGGTTATACAATCTTATTTTCCTCTAAAACACGACAAAAGGTAGGTATGTTGAGCATATGGGAGGCAGGGGAAGAAGAAAATACACTGTGATAGGGCTTTTGCCCGTGTTTGCTGGGAGTGAAGTAGAAACTGGGAGCTGCCTCAGCGTGCCTGTGGCCCAGGCACCACGTGCAGCACGCATCCTCCCGGTCCTTGGAGGCAGCTATCCTCTCATGCAGGTGAAAACGAGCCTCAGCCTCCATCCAGCCAGCGCTAGTGGATGTTTTTCACACGATGAGGAGCTCAGAAAGATGCCGAAGCAGCTTCTTCCCAAGGGAGGGCAGGACTGGCCCTGAAGGTAGATGGGGGTTCTTAGGAGAGAAGGAGAGCCTTGCTTTCCATGCAGGGACTCCTTGTAACGAAACCGGGACGGTAGCAGCACTGGACTGAATTGTGCGACTCTAGCAGGTTGTTTATCCTCCACAAATCTTCGTTTTTCATGTGTAAAATAGCAATGACCATCCCCACCCAGTCACACAGAAATTCTGTAAGTGTGTTCGGAATTGGTGTGTTCTTGGTCTCACTGACTTAATGAAGCCACTGACCCTCACGGTGAGTGTTACAATTCTTAAAGGTGGCATGTCTGGACTTTGTTCCTTCTAATGTTCAGCTGTGTTTGGAGTTTCCTCCTCCTGGTGGGTTTGTGGTCTCACTAACTTCAGGAGTGACTCTACAGACATTCCCGGTGAGTGTGACAACTCTTAAGGCAGCACGTCTGGGGTTGTTCCTTCCTCCCGGTGGGTTCGTAGTCTCGCTGGCTTCAGGAGTCAAACTGCAGACCTTTGCAGTGAATGTTACAGCTCATAAAGGCAGTGTGGACCCAAAGAGTGAGCAGTAGCAAGATGTATAGCAAAGAGCAAAAAAACAAAGCTTCCACAATGTTGAAGGTGACCCAGCGGGTTGCCACTGCTGGCTCCCGCAGTGTGCTTGTATTCTCTTATCTGGCCCCACCCACATCCTGCTGATTGGTCCATTTTACAGAGAGCCGATTGGTCTGTTTTACAGAGAGCTGATTGGTCCGTTTTGACAGGGTGCTGATTGGTGCGTTTACAATCCGTGAGCTAGACACAAAAGTTATCCACCTCCCCACTAGATTAGCTAGATACAGAGTGTAGACACAAAGGTTCTCCAAGTCCCCATCAGAGCAGCTAGATACAGAGTGCCGACTGGTGTATTTACAATCCCTTAGCTAGACATAAAGTTTCCCCAAGTCCCCACCAGAGTAGCTAGATACAGAGTGTCGATTGGTGCATTCACAAACCCTGAGCTAGACAGAGGGTGCTGATTGGTGTGTTTACAAACCTTGAGCTAGATATAGAGTGCCAATTGGTGTATTTACAATCCCTTAGCTAGACATAAAGGTTCTCCAAGTCCCCACCAGACTCAGGAACCCAGCTGGCTTCACCCAGTGGATACGGCACTGGGGGAGCAGGTGGAACTGCCTGCCAGTCCCGCACTGTGCGCCCGCACTTCTCAGCCCTTGGGCGATCCGTGGGACCGGGGACTGTGAAGCAGGGGGCTGCACTCGTCCAGGAGGCTCAGGCATGGCGGGCTGCAGGTCCGGAGCCCTGCCCTGCGGGGAGGCAGCTAAGGCCCGGCGAGAAATCGAGCGCAGCGCCGCTGGGCCGGCACTGCTGGGGGACCCGGCGCACCCTCTGCAGCTGCTGGTCCAGGTGCTAAGCCCCTCACTGCCTGGGGCCGGCGGGCCAGCCAGCCGCCTGGGGCTGCCAAGCCCCCTCCCACCCGGAACTCTAGCTGGCCGACAAGCGCGGCGTGCAGCCGCAGTTCCTGCCTGTGCCTCTCCCGCCACACCTCCGTGCAGGCTGAGGGAGCCGGCTCCAGCCTCGGCCATCCCAGGAAGGGGCTCCCACAGTGCAGGGGCGGGCTGAAGGGCTCCTCAAGCGTGGCCAGAATGGGTGCCGATGCCGAGGAGGCATCGAGAGCAAGCGAGGGCTGCCAGCATTCTGTCACCTCTCATAAGGACCGAAGGGGATAACTTGGGCAGGGACTCAGAGCAGTGCCCGACACGGAGAATATGTGCAATAGCTGTTGTGGGTGAACTTACGGAAAATAACAACTACTGACCATCTTGTCTATCCAGATGTGACTCGTGAAGGAAGGAAGGAAACTAAAGGCAGCCTGATGGTGGGGGATAAGGTCCAGTACTCAAGGGGTGTCCTCTCTAGGGGGTTACCTTGGTTCTCCAGCTGGGACTGACTCAGGTAAGTTGTCCTTACCTCATCTTTGAGGCCCTGGAGAGGAAGCCTCAGGCAGTGAAAATGAAGGAGGAGGAAAACCAGAATTTCTTTCTCTCTGTTTGAAAGGCCTGTTTCTGGAGCCTCCCGTGGGAGAGAAAAATCTCTCCCAGAAGTTTTCTGTGGAAGGGGAAAACTGAGCTTTTACTGTTGGGTGGAGATTCCCAGGCCCTGCTCTTGACTCCAATACTGTGTTGTTTATTTAGGTTAAAATGTATTCATTGTTCCTTTTAGTGCATTCCTTACCTTAAGTGCTTATTAACTTTCTAGGGAAATCTTATGGATTTGTTTAAAGATGATTTCAAAGTATTTTGAGTTCTTTTAAAGTATGCTTTTTGTTGTGTTTTAGAGGACAATAAGATTGTGTAACCCAAGGCTACTTGTTAGAGTTTAGTGAATATTAATGGGATAATACAAAAGTGAAGATCAAAGCCACCCAGTTTATAGTTTAGTTAGTGACTAGTCCATCCACGCGGACATTCTGCGGTTATCTGAGAAGAGGGAAAAGTCGCTGCTCAGAACCCAGGAACTGCAAAGGAAGCTGACTTCATCCGTCCTCTGCGGCCTAGGTCATAAGGACAGGGTCCTCAGTCTGGGGCGTCTAGCTCCCACTGCCTGTTAGGTGGCTGATCAGCATTGTCTTCCACCTCTATCTCTGCGACTATTCTGTGAAATTTTACTATTGTATTTAAAATCAAAGCATATGGTGTCTCCCCTGCTCTGCTGTAGGGTCTTTCCGTTGGCCTGGAATAGATAATATCCATTTGCATAGTCTGTGATGAAAGGGTTTGTTAAGCAAAATACCAATGTAAACAAGGCTTCAGAGAGGATGTTTCCAGTGCAAACACTTGGAAGCACTCATGAGTCAAGTGCAAATGGCTTACAAACTACAGATGTCTTAGCTGGGGAGTGTGTGCTTACAGATGTCTACGTGCTTGCATTTCTATTTTTGCAATCCTTCCAGGTAGGTCCTATTATGATCCTCATTTAACAGAAGAAGAAACTAGGGGTCAGAGTGATTGAGTAGATCTTCTAAGGTCACATAGCCAGAAAACAGCAAAGCCACACCATGTTTTTCACAGCGAAGACAGAGTCTCAAGAAACAAGTATCTGACACGTAAACAGTGAGAGCATGTCTGACGCCGCAGGTAAGAGCATATCCAACTGAAGTGACTGACACACCTGGGGATGATGTTGCTCCCTTAAGGAGAAGTCCACAGAGGAGTGTTGTCCAGGGTTTGTTCTGTTGTTCGACAATGTCTAGGTGGCTGTCCTCATGATCCTAGGGGTAGTTTCGAACATCGCTCCCTCACAGGACAATGTTGAAAGGCAGGAAGGAAGGCTGGCTACAAGCACCCTCCTCGTGTGTCTCTCATGTTTTAATCAGAGAGAAAAATCTCTCCCAGAAGTTTTCCTTGGAAGGATTTTTTCCCAAACCAGGCTGGTCACAGGCCCTTGCCCAGCTGCAGTGGAGATGGACAAGTGTCGGGGACTTGTGGGCTCAGCAATGGGAGGAGACGCTGCTGTCAGAGCAAGTGTGGAAGGATGGTTTTCCTAATCCAGCAGCCTTAACTCCCCGAGAACAGGGAGCTGTGAGGTCTCCTTCTGGGAAGGTGTCTAAACCCTCAGCTTTGAGAACCTCTACAGTAAAGACTACAGGTCTAGAATAAAGCTGTAACACTGGGCAGGATGCGTTTGTACTCTTTTGGTGACTATTTATTATAACTCATTTTTAAACAAAGAAATGATGAACTATTGGAACACTGAACCAAATTGGTAAAAAAACTTAAAAAACACCTTCCATCTGGTAAGAAGGTAAGTGTAAATAATAGCTTGTGGTAACAAAGGCTAGCATGGACCACAAGTTGTACTAAGAGCTTTGCCTACGTTACTTTCATTAATCTTCATCACAATGAGGAGAATCCCCATTTTATTTTATTTTTTTTGAGACAAGGGTCTCACTCTCTCACCTAGACTGGAGTGCAGTGACGCAATCTCAGCTCACCGCAACCTCTGCCTCCCAGGCTCAAGCGAAAATGTCCATTTTATAGCTGAGAAGACAGAGGCTTCAAGAGGGCATTTTGCCCATGACCCCGCGGCTAATACATCACACAGCCAGCCCTGAAGCCCAGCACCTTGTGACTCCCCTTCTGCGCTGCCTCTGGGTTGGTGGGTTAGGTTCCTTTCCCTGTTTGCTCTGATGAGAGAGGCCCTTTATCTGAGTCCAACAAAGCAATCACTACTCCCCAGTCCCCTCAATAGTCCCTGGGGCTCTGTCCTTCTGGTCTCTTTCCTACCCACCTCCTGGGTCCTGGGGATTCCGTCCTCTTTTGAGCTCTGCTTTATTCCCTGCTGGTCACCTCTCTACTTCCTTGTCCCCTGAAGGGCCACCCGCAGTACCACCCTGCACAGCATGTTCTGAAGGTCTGAGGTGATGGAGGACCATGGTCCCAACTGAATCCTCTGTTTGAACCTCCTTCAGACCGTCAGCGTTGGTTTTCCACTCCTTTGCAAGATAAAGTATACGTGGAAGTTTTGGAATCGCAATTCCTCCTGGTGGAATCACATTCTCAGATATTTTCTTCCCTAACCAGCCTTTATAACCAGAAATGCAACAGTGGGAAGATTCTTCTGTTATCCAAAGCCAGTCTCTAGGGTTGTGGGCTGGTCTTTTTGTTTCTGTTGTCTCTTGCACCTCATGGAGGAAATGAACAGCCCAGAAACCTGGGCACAAAGATACCATTCAACCTTGAAATTATTCTCCACTCTGTACTGCCTGGGACGTCTTCTCCACTGGTGTGAAGACCTAGTATTTATTGTTTATCTCATTGTGTAACATTTCATATGTAGTGGAGGCTCCAGACTGAGCAGAAGCTGGGGTTACAGACGTGTCTGGGCGTCTGACGAACTCACTGAGGCAAGCTCAGAGTCAGTGTAGATTTGCATGGTCTTTATTTAGGAAAAGAGGACTACAGGAACATGAAGTGGTGAGCTCAGCCAGTGATGTTTGTCCTGGAGACAGGTCCCCTGGCCCTGCACCAGGAATGTGAGTCTGAGCCTCTCACTGGAGAGTGAGCCTTCAGGCACAAGTGAAGGAGCAAGAGTCTGAGAGTCTTGAAGGCACGAGAAGTCCTCTGGGGTAGCCAAACATGACCCAAAGTGAGGGAAAGGACCATTCTTGTTTCTGCATGGGGCACAGCATGGCTTTAGTGGATGCAATGTGCACAGTAGATACTCAATGACTAAGCACTCATTGGGAAGAAGGGAGGGAGGAAAGGAAAGAAGGAAGGACACTTGAGGAATATAGAGGTCTGAGCATCACCTCAAGGACATGCAGCTTTGAGAGTCCCAAGACACTCTATCCAAGTCACATCCTCCTCAACTATCATGCAGATCCAGGCCATGAAGGCCCTTGAGAAGTCCCGTGACAGCATTCATGAGCAAAGCGGTGTAAGAAGAATGTGAAGAATACCAGGTAGTGAAGACTGTAATTTCACGGAAACACCCCCCAGCCTCGCAGGAAGAACCAGGTGAGGCTTTGTCCAGGGTGGGTGGAAGTAGGCTGTAGGACATGATTGTTTAGCTGTGAAGAGCACAAGGTATCTGGCTGTGGGGCGATGGGTTCAAAATCCACCCTGCTATCTGCTTGTGAAGCTTCAGCTGGGCACGGCTGCAGTCACTGAAGAGGTTGGCTTATTCTAAGTGCACGTGGGTGCCACATGGACTAGCAGTGGCCTCCACAGGAGCAGTGATTTTGATTCTGTCTGTACCTGGAGCCTGAGAAGCCCCCGAGGAGACTTCAACTACATGCTGTGCAGGGACAATTGTCTTCCTTGTGGCAACTTTTCAGTAATCATTGATTGATCGATTCATTGCTATTGCTTACTTTGGTCTTACGAAACTGATAGAGATACAGTTGTATTTCTACCTGTATAATTGGTTGTAAACTTTCAACCTTGATTGTAAACCGAAGGCATAGAGGTGTGGGGCTAAGAGGCAGGAACACATGGCCTGGGTTGGAATCATACCTCTGTCTTTGGAAAATGGATTGAACCTCTCTGTGCCTCTGCTTCTTACTTTGCAGGATTCTCCTGAGGATTAAATGGGCTGGCATTCATAAAACTCCTAAGACCTGCTTGGTGCTTGAACAGAAGTCAGATGTGCCAATTCGTGGTTTACATGGAATACCTCCATTCCTGCCTATCCTCCTGTTTCCACCTGCTGCCACTGGAAGGGTTGCTTGGAGCTTTGCGATAATCTTTACTTTCAGCCAGGGAGAAAGGAGAAGGCTGCCCAAGGCAGGGAGTGCTTGGGTGAGCATCCTGTAGGAATGCGCTCTGTGGACCTTGCTCAGTTCAGACCAACAGGTGTTCATTGCATTCCAGGCCTGTTTGCTTCCAGGAATGCACAGGTGAGTATTTCGTGGTCCTTTCTTCATTTCCTCCTATGTAGATTCATGCGCGTTTTCAGATATCTTTGACAATGGAAATACTTCTGAGTAGTTTGCAGGCATATCACGAGGTGGGCTCGGTTCAATCAGACTCGTTTCCTTATAACAGGACAGCATGGAGGCGTGGGGATTATAACAGGGCTTCATGGAGGCGTGGGGATTATAACAGGGCTGCATGGAGGCGTGGGGATTATAACAGGGCTGCATGGAGGCGTGGGGATTATAACAGGGCTGCATGGAGGCGTGGGGATTATAACAGGGCGGCATGGAGGCGTGGGGATTATAACAGGGTGGCATGGGGCTGTGGGAATTATAACAGGGTGGGATGGAGGTATGGGGGATTTTGACTGGGAAGACAGCAGACATACTCATTTTGAAAGTGGGGACATTTGAGGGTCTCAACAAAAATGAGCAACACCAGGAGAAAGGGCTTTAGAAAAGGGCACAGAAGACTGGCAAAGTCAAATCACCTCTTTTCCAAAGCTCACAAAGGGTCCACCCTGAGCAGTGCATGGAAGGAGAAGACACTCTTTCTCCTCTTGGTCTCACTTTCTAATGGTGAATCCATGTTCTTGAGACCCAGAACTCTTAATAAAACAATCTACCTACTTTATGGATTCAATAATTTTTTGCTGTGTAGCCTAAGAAAATGACTCTCAGTCATTCACTCCAGCCTCTTGAGGGAGCTCCAGCCCCCAGTGTCCTTCCCCTACCTGGTAGCTCCCTGCCCTATCTCTCTCCAAAATGTCCTGTGTCAAGACCAAGGAGTCTCCTGGCTGGGGGTGCTGGTGAGAAGACGCAAGTGGTTAGGGGTTCTTGGGTCCTCACGGCTATGCTAGTTGATATCACCTTCTTTCAGGGAGCTGGGGGTGGGAGAAGGGTTTGTGCTTTTTTTTAGCTCTTGGCCCTTTTATTGTGCATTAGTCCATTCTGCATTGCTATAAAGGAACACCTGAGGCTGGGTTATTTATAAAGAAAAGAGGTTTATTTGTCTCATGGTCTGCACCAGCATCTGCTTCTGGGGAGGCCTCAGGAAGCTTTCACTCATGGTAGAAGGTAAAGGAGGAGCAGGTGTGTCACACGGTGAGAGAGGGAGCAAGAGAGCGCTCAGGCTCTTTTAAACAACCAACGTTTGTGGGAGTGAATAGAGTGAGAACTCACTCATTCCCGTGGGGAGGGCACCAAGCCACTCATGAGGTACCCGCCCCTGTGACCCAAACACTTTCCAGCAGGGCCCACCTCCAACGTTGGGATCATATTACAACATGAGATTTGGAGGGGACAAGCATCCAAACTATATTATGTACATATATTTTTTCCCACATAGTGTGAAAGGATGGGTTAGTGTGAGTGAGTGGGCCTGGGCCACCTTCGATGTGAGGGAGCTCCCTCCAGCTCTGCTGTAGATCTTGGGAACAAATAAATGTGTATCTTCCCTTTGCTCCTCTATTCTGCAGAGAAATGAGCTCTGTTAGGGGCTGAATTGCATTGCCTCACGTCTCCCATCCAAATTCGTATCCTACAGTCCCAATCCCCAGTACCTCAAAGTGTGGCCTTATTTGGAGATAGGACCTTTAAAGAGGCAATTAGGTTAAAATTGGGGCAGTATGTTGGGTCCTATTCCAATCTGACTGGCGTCTTCATAAGAAAAGGAAATTTGGACACACACAGAGATACCAGGGATGCTCACACAGAGGAAAGGCCGTGTGGAGACCCAGCAAGAAGGATGAGGGAGGCCCCAGGAGCACCGACACCTCCTGACACCTTGATCCTAGACTTCTTGACTATAGAACTATGGGACTATACATGTCTGTTTAAGCACCCCAGGCCATGGGACATTGTCATGATGGGCCTGAGCAGACAAATACAAGTACCGTCCACCCTCCCCACTCCACCAAAGATGAGGATCAAGCACATGGGGTGAGAGGAAACGGACAGAAGTAAATCAGCTCCCAGTCCAGGCTCTGGCTCATTAGGTAGAGCCCCTGTGGCCCACGTATTGTCCCCATCTAAATCAGCCGGCTTAGGGGCTGGACCTGTGAGTAACAGACAGGGTGCATCTCTCCTTGCTGTCTTCCTTGCCTTCTACCCCAGAGAGGGAGAACCTGCGGCTGATCCGGGTGCGTATCTGGTCCAGGACCAGGATTTGGCTAAATATCTTTCCATGTGATCCGGGTGAGTGTCTGGTCAAGGACCAGGATTTGGCCAAATAGCTTCCCATCTCATCACACAGTTAACACTAATTGTCACTTATAACTTCACTGTCATGGGAAAATATGTTCTAAACTACCAACAAGAATTTACACGTTATTTTTGGATTGCAATGGGACTAGCAATATTTGTAGATGTCTTATCAACATTCAAATTGTATACACTTTTTTTTTAACCAACATGTCGTTTAGTTCAATCTTTGCCCTAATGTAGGCCAATCTTTCCGTAATTAGTTCTAATTGCTGTACTCGTCAGGTTGAGTAAATGGCTTCAGAGGATTTTTCATAGATAAGATATAGGCTGGGCCAGGTGCGGTGGCTCACGCCTGTAATCCCAGCACTTTGGGAGGCCAAGGCAGGCGGATCACGAGGTCAGGAGATCGAGACCATCCTGGCTAACACAGTGAAACCTCATCTGTACTAAAAGTGCAAAAGAAAATTAGCCGGGCGTGGTGGCAGGCGCCTGTAGTCCCAGCGGCTCGGGAGGCTGCGGGAGAAGGGTGTGAACCCGGGAGGCGGAGCTTGCAGTGAGCCTAGATAGTGCCACTGCACTCCAGGCTGGGCGACAGAGCGAGACTCCGTCTCAAAAAAAAAAAAAAAATATATATATATATATATATATGTGTGTGTGTGTGTGTGTAGGCTGAAGAGGTCCTTTTTATGGTACTGTAATTGTGTAACAAACAAAACTGACAGAAAATTTTAGCATTTGGTATTTGAGATGCTGTCTCCTATTTGTAGAAAATACTCACTTTGAGGCATTGAAATGCTAGATGTGGACAATGTTCTGCTTAATGAATTGCCATGAAATATTTGTTTCTTTTGCAGCAGTCCTCAGTACCTTATAAAAGAGAATGATGCGGTAACTATGCATTCTTTAAAAGTATGTTAAACAAGTTCCACAAACATTATTTAAAGGCATTGTCTCAAACGACGTAGGTGAATATTTCCAGCCAGATCATAGCTATCAAATCCTGCATGAGGTTTTATAAAAATGATTTTAAAAACATTTTTGAAAGCTCACTCTGCCCCTAGCACTGAGCTAGGATGAATGAAGCTTGGTGCTTGCCCTTAAGGAAACCTACAATTTAGTAGATCTTATTCATAGTCACTAAAGAAATTCCCTTTAATGCTCATTATTTCTAGAAACGAAAGGAGATAATCATATAATAAAGTGCTAGGCCAAATGCTAGGCCTATAATCTAGTGTTTCATAAATGTTAGCTATTATTGTCATTATTATAAAAAAGAGTCAAAGAAATACAACGGTATACTTTTTTGTCTTTTGTCTTGTTTTATCTGTTAGTCACCTTCAGGGCAATGCCTGTAAAAGTAATGTTAATGATGACAGAAGTCTATAATGCTTTCCCAAGTGTTTGGTGACTACAGTATCACCTTTTCTACAGAGGGATAAAAATAAACACTTCCCGTGGGTAACAACATGCTGATCTTCAAGCATTTTGCAATTCAGATGTTCCGTTTCACTCTCTTTAACAGCTCGGAGAATATTTCCATCTTATCTGGTTGTAGGACCCAGGTTTGAAGGTTTTACATGCCCCTTTACCCCCGTCTTCTTGCCAGCATTAGCTAAGTTGTCCACTGAATTTTTTTTTTTTTTTTTTTTTACAGGAGTGAGGCCTCAGGATTCAAGACTTCTGGATGTTGTTTCACTTATATATTTTTCACTTTAGGATAATGCATTTACTGGGAAAAATAAACAATTGTAGCTCAAGGCTGAGGCCCAGATGAAGCGCGGGATCCCTGGCAAGAGTGTAGCCCCGCGTGCACGTGCCCTCCCTGTGCTGTTTTGGTGGGGAGGGCAGCTCACAGGGCTCACGGGAAAGGAAGCAAGCATGTTAGAGGTGGCTGCATTGTAAGAGTAAATTCCATCTGATTTACAAAGTCCTCAAAGCAGCTCCCTGTGGCTCTGGCAGCTAACTGATCCAGTTAATGGAAAGGGCGTGGCCTTGTGCCTGGCTTCTGATGTGCCCTCGCTGTAATCCCACCCACACCATGGTCTAGCCACACTGGGCGGCCTCTCCCTGCTCGATCCTCTCCTCTGCTTTCGTCTGCTGGGACTTCTCCCACGGCTGCACCACGTTAGGGCCTGCTGGGTGGCCTCATGGGATGCATTTTCTACCACAGATGGCCGTGACTGAGGGCAGATGGGCCTCCTGAAGGTAAGTCCATCCCGGCTGCAGTGGACGCAGGGCTCCTGAGAAACTCATTTGCTGAAAAGTGTCGTTTTCCAATCAGCTAGCCTAGGTAAGCCCTGTCATGGAGTCAAAGATGCTGCTTGCCTTTTTCTTTAGCATAGATACTCATTAATTAAATATGTAAATATAGCCTTTTAAAAAATTCTGTAGGAGTAGGGATGTTTTTTATCTTTTTTTTTTTTTGAGACAGTCTTGCTGTGTTGCCCAGGCTGGAGTGCAGTGGCTTGATCTTGGCTCACTGCAACTTCTGCCTCTCAGGTTCAAGCAATTCTCCTGCCTCAGCCTCCTGAGTAGTGAGTAGCTAGGATTACAGGCGCCCAACACCACGACTGGCTAATTTTTGTATTTTTAATAGAGACGGGGTTTCACCATGTTGGCCAGGCTGGTCTGGAACACCTGATCTCAGGTGATCCACCCACCTCGGCTTCCCAAACTGTTGGGATTACAGGCATGATGAGCTACCATGCCCGGCCTTTTACCTTTTATACAGGAGAAGGATCCATTTATTTAACAAGGGACACAGACCAAATCTCATCATGTGGCTCACAGGGAAGTGAAGAGAGACACGTGGAAGGACAGAATTTCACAGGAAGGATCTTTCAAAAAACCTCAACCAGATAGAAGGACAAATCTGGAGGTGTTCAGGCCTCATCCCTACATGGGCAGGCAGAGCTGGCTGTGGGTACAGTGGGGAGCAGAAAAATGGACTTGCAGTAGGAAATCCCCTTGGGCTGGGGGCAGGAGGCCTGGTCCCGGTCTAAGGACTGCGGAGTTAGGAGTAGCCTGGGTAAAATAGAGAGGGTGGGCTGACCTCCAGGGCCTCCAGCTTGTCATTTCCTCAGGAAGCCCCAGCTGCTGGTGACTGGGCTGTCTCCTCTTGCGGCTCCACACACGTGTCCTTCTCGAAGTCATTGTGGGTGGTCACTGTGACAGTCTGCTGGGGCTTCCCCTGTGCCTCCTGGGTCTCATTACCAAAAAGTAACCCAGCTCTGGCACAGAGTGGACACTCAGCAAATATTCATGAGGGTGATGGAGGGGAGCAGAGGAAAAAGGGGGAAAGATGGAAAAAGGAGGAGGGGAGAGAAAGGAGTGAAAAACAATTGAAGGAAGGAGAGATGTGAGAGAGGATGTGAGGACAGGATGGAGGGATGGGGGAGGAAGGAAGCGGGAAGGGACGGAGTAGGAGGGAGGGAAGTAAGCGGGCTCACTATTGCACCCTGCAAAACTCTTCTCTATTGTAAAACAAATGTCAGAATTGGAGAAAGTCAATCATTTGCAAAATAACACATTTGTAAAATGGTAAGAAAATGATGCAGTCTGAAAGGATGGTTTTTGGATCAAGTAATCAATCCCACAGTGAGTATAGTCACTTCATTACCCACATATTATTTCATACTTAGATAAAAATTACATGTATGTGTGTTCTAATGTCACCTTTATCCTATTTATACTTGTGGATCTACAGAAAGTTGGCTGTTGAGGGTCATACTACGAGAATGGATTAGGGCAAATCTTAATTTAAGCAGTCCCAATTTTGAGTTGGTGTACAAGATAGAAAACAAGCTATCTGAATAGTGCTGTCTTTAGAGTGTTACAGTTAAGCACTGACTCCGGTGGCATGGTTTGCCTGCCATCAGCCCACTTCCAGTGCTGGCCCCAGAGTCCTGGGGCTGCCCCTCTGTTGTTCTTTGTTGTTAGCAGTACGGTGCTAGGAGTATTTGAGAAGCTCGGAATCTTAAGAGGGTCTCCGATATCCCCACTCAGATTTTTATCAGGGCCAGTATTTGTCTCTGTACTATGTAGAACTTTAAGAGGAGAAAGGTGATATTTTACAAATTCTATAGGTTGCTTTTTAAGAGCTCTTCACATGCCTACTGAATGTTTAAAAATAAATGGTCTTTGTCACAGATGTCGCAAAATGATCATTGTAATTGGTCAAATGTATTACAAGGTCTGCGGAAAAGGTCAATTTCTTGGGCATAAAGCTGCTGTTTGTATGTGGACTGATTTAAGCCATAGGAAGTCTATTTTCAGAAGCAGTTTTCTATGAGTAGCTTTGAGGAGGAAAGGGTTTGAGGTCTGGACAGTGCAAATGAGGAATTACTGAAGGGTAAGTCATTTTCCTGGGAAGCCCTTTTTACCCAGTCCAAGGAAACCAACATCTTTGCTGAGGATGTGTGTTTTGTTCCCTGTTATTCCAATTCCCGGCCCTCCGGGAATCTCTTTGACAGAACCCCCCCGGGGACCCAGCGGTGGGGGTGGAGTGAGGACTGGGGGGTGTCTGGTTCCATTTTATCCCCTGAATTCAGGCCCTTGGGCTGTTGAATAATATTACTAATACTTTGTGTTTATGTAACAGTGAACAGCTTACAAGGTACTTTAATATATATTAGAATCAGAATTTTAGACCTGAAAGGAATATCAGGAATCCGCTAATCTTAGGGATATAAGAATATCAAGGATCCTCATTGCCTTCATTTTGGTCCTTCCAATGACCCCTCAAGGTAGGAAGAGCCGGCTCTTTAGGTAATTCAGGGTATGCTTAAATTACAGATGAAGAAATGGAGACTTGGACAACAGGAGCATCTTGTCCGAGCCACATGACTTGTAAGCAACAAAACCAGCCCTCGAAGGTAGTTGCTCTGGCCCCAAAATCTTGCTGCCCAGAGGCCACCTCCCTGCCCAGGAATATTGCCACAGTCCTGGCTGTCCACAGCCTCCTGCCCACCCTTAGGGCAGCTGCAGAAGTTCCCTGCAAATTAAGGAAAATTTAACCAAACATGACTGGATGGAGGATTTTAACAAGAATTAATTACTGGAACCTATTATTCGTAACACAGAAGGGCTATTTTCCCTGCATGGTTGAGGCAAGGATAGTGGATTTTGCAATAGGCTTTGGAGAAGGAAATTGCAGGTTTCATCACTTGTCACCTTTGGCCCACTCTCTTGCCACCTGCTGACTTCAAGAAAAATTTGCCTGAAGATGAGGATTAATGTAATGGCCGATTCCATTTCTTCTGTACTTTTTGGATGAAATTTGATCATTCTGCTTCACATTCTTTCTCCTCACCTGCTGGGGAAAGCAAATTGAATTCTTTGAAAGAAAATTCAGTCCAGACCAGAACACACACAGAACCAGCCCCTCTTAAAATGTAAGGGGCTCATCTTAGTCACAAATACTTACCTTCTGGTTTGTTTACATTGCACGGTTTATTCCATTAAGGTCCAATTTCAGGTGCTCAGTGAAACCCAGATGGCTCGAGGCTGGCTGCCCTGAAGAATCTAACCACCCATAAGTAAACAATTTCTTAGACTAACTTCCTTAAGGATTCGCTTGGAGTTCCCTGGGAACTTGGCTGGCAGAGGGCTTACTAACCTCCAGAGCTGCGGGCTCTTCTTTCCTGAGTCAGCCATTCTGAGCTGGGCATCCATTTGCTAACCCAGCTTCTCAGCTGACGATGGGCTCTGTGCAGCCCAGGAAGGAGGCTCATCCCTCCTTTAGGGCCTCCTTGAACCACTTCTTCCTGCTCCCAAGCACCTGGTGCAGGCTGCAGCTGCTTGGTAGCTGAGCAAATAAAATATCATCCAAATCACGGTATCCCCTACCCCCACATTTTAAAAATAGCTATTTGTCCCAGTTTTTTTTCCCCTTAGGGATTTTTAATATGTATACAGTGCATAATTGACACTCTTTGCTGAATCAGGATTTGTAGCTAGAAGGGACTAATATATTTCATTTTGTAATTGAGCAAACTGAGGTGCAGAGAGGTTAAGTCACATGCCTGAAACCCCCAAACCAGTAAATGCTGGAGCTGAGAGGGCAATCCCAATGTGACCTAGAGTTCAGGACCACTTATGCCCTCCAGATATGGCCTCAGGCCCTCCTTCCTTTGAGGTCAAACTCCAGTTTCTCTCCTCCATGACTCTAGCCTACTGGAATCTTTCCCCATTTTGAACTGTTTTTGCACTTAAAGTTCAGGCCATACAAATGAACACTGAGGAGTTGTTGTGTTGTTTGAGGACACTGGTTTTCTCCTCCCAATGAATCTGTAAGGTCTATAGGGATTACATCGTTCACTTCTTCTGTGTTCAGGGAACAGCAGAGTAAAGCTATATACACATCTAGTAAATGTGGATTGATTGATTGTTGATGTATGACCACTTGTCTTGGCTGCCACTCCCAGTTTAACTCCAGAGGGATAATGGTGTGTTCTGTTGAGCCTGGTGGATGTGGTATATTCTGTGATCTGCTTGTTGGCAATCCCAATCTGTCTCCTCTGGATTACTCTCCACATTCAGCTGCCATCCCTTTCTCCACCGCTTTCCATAATCAAGTGCTCCAGGTCCTCTTGACTGGCTTCTTGCTTCCTTGCTCTGTTCATTCTGTCTGAAGAGCTCTTCCCTTCATACTTGTCCTTTACCAGATGGCTCAGTGTCACTGCCTATGTAGGTAAATAGCATCGTTTCCTCTCTGCCCTACAGCGTTGTGCATCTCCTGGGTCTAGAGCTTGCCTGCTTGTGTTCGGGTTATTTGTTTGCAAATCTCCCTCTCCACCAAGCCTGGGTGCCCCTAGAGAGCCAGGACCTGTCTGCTGTGTCTTTGCACCTGCCTTGCCTCAGGGCCTGGCACGGAGCTCTGAACTGAAGTGCTTCAGAATATTTGTTGAAGGGAATGACTGACTTGGCGTGCATTGTCAGATGAGGTAGCAGAAAGACAATGCACAGAGGGGTTGGCTAAGAATTCCTAACTGCGCCATAGCATGCTCTAAGCACTCACTGTCTGCAGACCATAGAACCTTGAGGAGCGTGAGAAGTTTTCTTTTTTTTAATTTTTGTTTTTTGAGACAGAGTCTCGCTGTGTCACCCAGGCTGGAGTGCCGTGGTGCAATCTCAGCTCACTGCAACCTCCACCTCCCGAGTTCAAGCAATTCTCCTGCCTCAACCTCCTGAGTTGCTGGGTTTACAGGCGTGTGCCACCACGCCCAACTAATTTTTGTATTTTTAGTAGGGACGCGGTTTCACCATGTTGGTCAGGTTGGTCTCCAACTCCTGACCTCGTGATCCGCCCGCCTCGGCCTCCCAAAGTGCTGGGATTAAAGGCGTGAGCCACCGTGCCTGGCCAAGAAGTTTTCTAAACTTCTAGAAGGCCCAGGCCCCATCCTTAGTAAAACTTTTCATCTATTGGGAAAACCTGAGTGTAGAGGTGAATTTATCCTGACACTAATGGAACTTACACTTTAGGAACTCACTTGCCCAGATCCCTTCTAACATCTTATACTAAATTTTGGACTTGCAATTTTGTTTTCTTTTCCTTAAAAGAAAGCTTATAAAATGTAGACCTTCAGACCTGTACACTGGCATCTGCACCTGGCCTCGGGATGCCTTTTGGGTCTTCCTCGGCAGAGGCACGGGAACACATGAGTCACTCTTCAGAGCTGAAGGCATGGGCTGGACAGTTCGAGAGCAGTTAATTCAGAGGTCTTACTGAGGACCCCGGGATTCTTTAGTGGATGAGATCCATTGTCCTTCTAGCCTATTATTCTCTCTTTCATAGTTACACCAAGGAATGCTTTAGGAGGAAGTAAAGCACTTACCCTCAATGATATCTGCCTTAAAGACATAATTACATATGAGAAGTGTCTTTAATTAAATAAATACACCATGCCCAGTGCTGTGGTTTGAATGTGTTCCCCAAAGTTCATGTGTTTGAAACTTAACTCCCAATGCAACAGGGTTGGGAGGTGGAACCTAATGGGAGGTGTTTAGGTTAGGAGGGCTGTGCCCTCATGAATAGATTAATGTTGTGATTGAGGGAGTGTGTTCGTTATTGCAGGAGTGGGTTTGTTATAAAAGTGAGTTTCAGCCCCCTTTGCACTCTCTTGCTCTTGCCTTCTCTTGCCCAACCACCTCCCACTATAGGATGACATAGTAGAAAGCTCCTTGCCAGCAGATGCTGGTGCCATGCTCTTGAACTTCTCAGCCTCCTGAACTGTAAGTCAATAAATTCCTGTTCTGTAGAAATTGCCCAGCCTTAGGTATTCTGTTACTGCAGCACCCATGAACTAAGATACATAGTGTGTTTAAATTGTGTTATATGCTTTTGAAAAATTGTTTATGTTTGTTACACCATTCTTTCTTTCCATGTGTCCTAGAAGGAGGATTGAGATAAGGGTCACCATCTGTATTAGCAGATGAAGAAGCTGAGTCTAATGTCAATCAGTCATGGAAGGCCACAGAGCAACCCAAGTCAGAGTTGAGGTAGAACTTGAATCTTGTCTAACTTACAGTTTGTCTTCTTCATGAGCTTCAGAGAGAACAAGCATTATAAACCATGTATTGAGAAAAGCGCAGACTTTCTTTTCGCCAAAAAAGTGTTCCATTGTCAGAAGCATAGGGGCTGGAGGAAGTGATCAGAGTAGAAGGGGTCAAGACAGGGAAGAGTGTGTGTGTGTGTGTGCAGGAAAGTGTAGGTGGAGGTGTGTGTATGTGGGGAAGAGTGGGTGGTGTGTGAGTAGGTATGGGGAAGAGTGTGTGTGTAGGGAAAAGTGTGTTTGTGTGTGTATGTAGGGAAGAGTGTGTGTGTGTAGGGAAGAGAGTGTGTGTGTGTGTAGGGAAGAGTGTGTGTGTGTAGGGAAGAGTGTGTGTGTGTGTAGGGAAGAGTGTGAGTGTGTAGGGAACAGTGTGTGAGTGTGTAGGGAAGAGTGTGTGTGTAGGGAAGAGTGTGAGTGTGTAGGGGAGAGTTGTGTGTGCAGGGAAGAGTGTCAGGAAGAGTGTGTGTGTGTCGGGAAGAGAGTGTGTGTGTGTCAGGAAGAGAGTGTGTGTGTGAGGAGGAAGAGTGTGTTTGTGTGTAGGGAAGAGTGTGTGTGTAGGGAAGAGTGTGTGTGTGTGTAGGGGATGTAGGTAGTGGGTGTGTATGTAGCGAAGAATGGGTGGTGTGTGTGTAGGGAAGAGTGTGTGTAGGAAAGAGTGTGTAGGGAAGAGTGTGTGTAGGGAAGAGTGGGTGTTTGTGTGTATAGTGAAGAGTGTGTGTGTGTTTAGAGAAGGTGGGTGGTGTGTGTGGGTGTGCATGCAGGTATGGGAGAGTGTGTGCTACCTAAGAAGATATTCAAGTCAGAAGTCCATGGACCAGCATATATCAAGCCTACAGATGAAACGATGAGGGGAGGATGGATCCACAGTCATCTGACGGCAATGGTGATTTGATTCATTGACACATTTGGTGTATTATTGTGAACACAGTCAATAGCATGGATTGAAAGAGGCAGCTGTAGCTTAGACATTTTTAGAATGTAACACCTATTTAATATTTTGTTTCCTAATTTAGTGCCCCCTCTCCAAAGAAACTAAAACGCTTCCCCTAACTTCATGCCAAGGTTGCTATGTGAAATAAAAGTAGTGCAAAGCTGCTCTTCCCCGAGGCCCCCATGTGACTATATCTGAGGCTATTCAAAAGCCCATGCCTGCATTTTCCTAGTGAATTCCAAGCATGTCAGAAACATTTCCTAATCTTCACAATCTACTCATGAAATAAATGGCAGTGCTCGGTATGAGTGAGTGTCACACATGGGATCAAGCAATGGCAATACTGGACCTTTTAGTTTTCCACTGCACATATGTACCCTGCCAAGGCATAAGACAGAACTAGGTCTCCTGTCTGCAGACAGACGAGTATCAGCAGCTTCTTTCCTATGGTCATTTTACATTTTGAACATCATGCAACAGTCGCTTGTGGTAATTATTTCTTCAACCTAGGTCTATTTAATTTAACGTTGCTTGGGAAAAAAATGATAATAAAATCCCAAAAGATACCGATAAGTTCTGCATCCCGATATGTCTTTATGATGACGTAGGGTGACAAATGAGGCAAGTTACGTCATTGGCTAGAACCACAATCGGAACCCCAGCCACAGAGCTTTCTGAGCACTTTGCTTGGTTTATAGCCATTGGTCTACATTATTCTGTAACGGTCAAGTGTCTGGTTTCATACATAGCTATGTGATCCTCACATTTTCATAGATAGATGGACATCTTTGCATTCCAAAACCAGACAAAAACTAGTGTCGTGAACCCTCTGTGGGAGCTGTGGCTGACACAGCCTGAGAGTCTAAGATGGGGAGGAAGGGAGAGAATGTGGCCCTGCCATTCTGGGTGAACGCGGTGGTGCCATTTTTAGGTACAAGGGGGTCTGAGGGTGGAACAAAAAGCCTGGAGCCACAGAAGGTGAGCGTGGAGATAGCAATTGAACCAGATGGATTAGGGAGATGAAAAAGGGAGAAAGAGGAGAGGTAGAGGATTAGCAGGAAAGAAGTGTCAACTCCAGAAGAGAAGCCTTGGGTTTTGTGGAATGTGCTCCATGTAAAAAATAACTGCATTTTGATGTCTCTCCCAGGCTTTTCATAGTTAAGACAGCTGCAGAGGAAGAGAAAAATCCAGGGCCCTAAACAGGAGAAGTGTTTTCAGAAGATGTGTGACTCACATGAAAAGTCCCTGGAGGGTGATCTGCACACTGTCCTTTTTATGATATCACGCACAACTCCACTAACCTGGCCAGGCCACCAACCAGATTTTGTCTCTCTTGTGGCACTTTCTGGGAAGCATTAAACTCCTTGCAGAGGCACTGTTATGAGCCAGCATACAGCAAACACACGGGCTGGCACTGTAAGGTGTCACGTTCCTCTTTTGAACGTGTAGTTAGTCCAGGTTATGCCTCTTGATATTGGAGCACAGCTAAGTGTGTGGGTGCACATGTGGGCACACCACACACACACACACACACAATGCACACTCCTGAGATAGGTTAGAAAATGTGAAAGTTTAGCTTTGTCCCCGGGTGTTGTTAAAGTATTTAATCTGAGGCAATGCACATTTACAAACAAAAGGACTGTCACTTTGATGCCTGAATACAGAAAGCTGTGCTTGTCGGCCACCAAATAGCTCCATTTCCGTACAGTTAATCTTCAGAGCGTCTGTTCACGTTAACTCTGGTTTGTACTTTGTAGAGACTTGCTTTTGCTGTTTGGACAGGTGAAAGCATCCACTGCACAATTCTGTTAAAATAATAACTTGTCTGTTGTCTGTGTGAGGAGAGAAGCATTGAAGCCTGTATCGGTTATCTTTAATGTCTATTTTGATGGCTTTTTATTTATGGAATATCGGCGCGTTTTGATCTGCAAGGCCTCTGAGTTGTTTTTGGAGGAGAGGGCTTTAGACACAAATGAGTGATGGGCACAGCCACGGACAGCCCATCCTAAATTAAATATTCCCTGCTTGATCTTGCTACTTTATTTTTAAAAAAGCGAAATTAGCATGAGTTCATTTAATATCTTGCACTGTCCAAGCCAGAAATAATACCATAATCCTAAGGGATCGCCCTTATTTAATGCTCCTATTTAAGCCTTCAAACAGCTCTTTAAATACATGTGTCTTTATCTTTGCTTTTTACTTTCTTTCATGTTTCTCTAGGCATTTGACTTTGGAGTCTGTCTAAGTCACACTGCTGTTTTTCTAAATTATCCTTAAAGCTGACCTCTTTTGGGAAGTCCTTGCAGGTCTAATGGTCAAACAGCATTCCTATATTTATCCTGGGCACTGAGAGAATTCATTTTCCTTTTTTTATTCTGGGCAAGGGGGACCAGATGAAAGTGGGCATCTGGTCTGTCTTTTATCTAAAATGTAAAATATGCTTTTAAAAACACCATATTGAAACCAGCCACACAATGTTGAGGGGACAGCTGGGGGTCCAGATCATTTGCCTGTCATGGTTCTCTGTTTATTAGGAAGCATTGCAGCTCCTGGAGCAGCCCTACCTCACTTGGGGATCCAGCAGTTGAAGCTGAGTTTTGATATACGTTACATAATGAAGCCCATGGAAGGTGCTCTGAGCATAAAATCTTATGAAAAGAATTTCTCTGAGATCTTTTCCCTATTTCCTATTTCTAGGGATGTAGTTAGATGTATTTACAACTTCAGAGCCTGTTGCAATTTTAGTGTTGGTTACACCTAAGGTAGGCTCCAGTCAAAATTATAACATTGGCAAAGAGTCTCCTTGGAGACTTTTCTCCAGGTGCTCAGATCTTGTTTAGATGTACTTGGGACCCCACCACCCTCCCCAGTGGGCCAGACATTGTCCTAGACCCTGTAGTTCCCATCTGCTTCCTATCCTTCAGTAGGGATCTTGTCTGTTCATTCACTCATCCTTTCATTGAACAAATGTTGAGAGGCTGCTGAGAACCAGGCTTTCCAATCAGCCCTGGGGATACAGAGGGGGCATGCAGTGGCTGCTCTCAGGGATCTTACAATGTGTGTGCAAGTTACAGAAGCAATGAATTAATGATGCTGCCTTAGGTCAGGTGAGGGAGGTAGGAGGAGGGGGAGGGAACCACCTAATGGGGAGGCGTCTCTGGGAAGTGAGGAGCCTGCCTGCAAGAATCCAGAAGGAAACCAGTGTGGCTGGGGAAGAGGATGGACTCCACGGCTCTTGGCCACGTTCTGAAAATATCTCAGCAGTTGCACTTGACTCTTTTTGTTTCATCTTCTGGGTACCATTTTAAGGAATACTTAATTTATTGATTGCTAAGAGTCATAAGGTAACTTAGACTTCTTACGAATATATTCAGTGTTCAGAAAAGTCTATTTTTATTATCAGCAACCACAGCTTCAACATTTCATCTGACCTTTTTCAGTATATAACAATTTCCTTTGACTTTATGTTGATGTCATTTCTTAGCTTGCCAAAGTTTTGGAATTTTTAGGATTTTTTTTCAGTTTCTCAAGTAGCACATCAATTTCCTTTATTTCCAAGACTTGATAGCAAAATTCCTTTGGATGTGGTGTTTATTGTTGCTGTTATTGTTTCTTTCTAGGTCATTCCTTAGTTTACTCATCTTCAGCATTCCATAAGTTGGTCATTTCAATGATTTTCAGTGAATTGGCCTGATCCCACACCTCTCTTCTAAACTTACTTTCATTATGTTTTTATTTAAATTGTTCTTTTTACATATGTTTAGTTCTTACAAAACTTCCATTATACTTTGGAGTTTGGATGAATGTAAATTCCAAATAAATGTACTGATTTCTCCTCTTCCCTTATTGATCTCCAGCATCCTTCTCTAATTAAATATTTATTGAAGGTCCGTTCTGTGCCTTGCATAATGATAGGCTCTGGGAATAGAAGAAACAAAATCTTTGTCCTATAAATATATGGACACTAAGTAATGGAGCTTATCTGCAGTCTCTTATTCTGTTAGGCAATATTTTACTTCAGTGAATTTAGTTTCTTACGCCATAGAAATGCATGATGCGCCTACCATTTCTTAGGATCAGCCCAGCTGTAGGAAGTGATATTAGCTTTTTATTTTCTCACAAAGACATACAAGGCTTTGGCTTAACTTTCTTTTCTTTTCTTTTTACTAACTAGCTTTTAAGTCTGGTATTGATAGCACTTGACTGTGTTATTCTGATTTTTGAAAACCTAAAACTTGCCTTCTTAAAATTTACTAGCTTATTCCCTACTTCTTTTTTCTTCTCGGAAAAAAAAAAAGGAAAAAGATAAAAAGAGTCCTCACAATATGGCTACTACCTGGTGTGCATTTTCCAAGATGGATCCTGGGACTTCGGTGTTTGGCAAACCATGGCATGGTCATTAAAAACTTGCCTATTTGAACAGTCTACAATTGTTCCACAGTGAGCAGGTCTATGCAAACCTACCTCCAAAGTCCGAGGAAGCTGAGAGGCTGAAGAAAGAGATTGACACATCCATTTTCTCAGAAAGAAACATTTAATTGGGACTTAGGAACAGAAGCCAGGGTCTCGAGTGGTGGCCAGACAGGATGATGGATCCCTGTGCCATCACCCCCACAAGACCCAGGGCTTATACACCAGAGCGACCCCTCAGGGAAAGGCGAGAGTGCTGTATGAATCTGCCTGACGGCAGGATTTATGGTCAAGGTTTTTTTGTTTGTTTGTTTTTTGTTTTTGTTTTTGTTTTGTTTTAGATGGAGTCTCGCTCTTGTCACCCAGGCTGGAGTGCAGTGGTGTGATATGGGCTCACTGCACCATCCGCCTCCCAGGTTCAAGTGATTCTCCTGCCTCAGCCGCCTGAATAGCTGGGCCATCACATGCCCACCATCACGCCCAGCTAATTTTGTATTTTTAGTAGAGATGGGGTTTCACCATGTTGGCCAGACTGGTCTTGAGCTCCTGACCTCAGGTGATCCGCTTGCCTTGGCCTCCCAAACTCCTGGGATTACAGGCGTGAGCCACCACGCCTGGCCGGTCAACGTTCCTTTTTTGACCTAAGAGCAGGATTGATGGTGACAGTAGATAAAGTAGAAATCTTGGAGGCGTTCCTGGAACAGGGATTAATCAGAAGCCAACATGGTGGATCAGATCCAAGAGGGGGCTTTAGGCTCCACAGTGATGCTTCGCATATTCAAGCTTGGTGCTGCACAAACTGACCAACAAGACAGCCAATAAAACATTACAGATGTGGAATTTGTTTTATTTCCTGTGCCAGTCAAGTTTCAGGGTAGAACGCAGAATCTACTTGAGGTATCTTAAGCAGAAATGACTGTATTTTAATGAATTAAGTCAAGTGCTCACACAATTGTTGGAAAGGCTGGAGAAGCAAGTTCCAGTCTAGAACTCTGAAAATAATGCCCAGGTGCCAGAGAGTCTGGCACTGACCCCTGGGCCTGTAAGATTCAGGAACACACCCTTAAGTCTGAGATCCATAGATAGATTGGGAAGGCCCTATTGCTGGGGCTACAGTGGCCTCCCTACACCCACGAAGCTGGAGATGGACTTTCAGAAGCAGAATGAGGTCCCTGTCTCACCTGTCACTGCCTCTTATTACCCTGGAAGCTGGAGATGGGGCGGTGGAGCACAGCCACAGGAAGAAACCTCATATTCCTAAGACCTTGTTATCAGCAGATAAGAAGCCGAAGGGCACCAATCTCTCCTCTACCTGGCTTTCCCCTTTAAAATGTCAGTGACTTTTAATATCCACAGGATCTTTAGCAGAAAAGAAGTCTAGGAAATGTAGTTTTTAGCCTCTCAGGATCTACAGTGTATGAAAGCACCCTGGAAAGGGTTGAGAATGAATGCTGAGTGCCAATTAATTACATGCAACACGATTACAGAAGGGCAAATAGTGGGATGTGCCACTGAATACTACACGATGGGCAGCTAGGTGAAGTATCTAATATAAGGAGAAGGCCTCCTGGAGTTTATTTTACTGGAATCTCCTGCCATTAAGGCAACCAACCCTCCCTGCCTGTGTCATACTTGAAATAAGAACTTTCAGGGAAATTCCAGTTAAGGCTAGTCCTGTGTAGAGAAGAGAGGGAAAGTAAGGTGTGCAGGAAGTCCCAGGAGATTTAAGAGAGCTGAAGTTTACACTAATTCTCCCCATGTCAAAGTGAGTGGAGTCCATATTGGTGATACAAGCAGTAGGTATGAATCTGGACTCAAATTTTTACTCACATATAATTCACATGGCATTATGTAAGTTGGGGAGCATGAGTAAACTAGATACTTGAGAACACGGTGATGTTAGATGTCATATATCATTAATGAAGTCAGCACAGATTCCTTAGGCCACACTGTCTATGTGAAAGCCTTTGGAGCGAGGCCGCCATCAGGTGACATTGTTCTAGGTTCAATGGGAAGGAGTGTATCAGTCTGTTCTCATGCCTCAGTGAAGAAATACCCAAAACTGGGTAATTTATAAAGAAAAAGGTTTAATTGACTCACAGTTCTGCATGGCTGGGGAGGCCTCAGCAAACTTACAATCATGGTGTAGGCATCTCTCTTCACAGGACAGCAGGAGAGAGAATGGGTGCAAGAAGGGGAAATGCTGGATGCTTATAAAACCATCAGATCTTGTGAGACTCACTCACTATCATGAGAACAGCATGGGGGAACTGCCCCCATGACCCCATTGCCTCCACCTGGTCCCATCATTGACATGTAGGGATTATTTGGATTATAGTTCAAGGTGATATTTGGGTGGGGACACAGAGCCAAACTATATCATTCTGCCCCGACCCCTCCCAAATCTCATGTCCTCACATTTCAAAACACAATCATGCCTTTCCAACCAACTGTCCTCAAAGTGTTAGTCTTAACTCATTCCAGCATTAACCGAAAAGTCTAAGTCCAAAGTCTCATCTGAGACAAGGTAAGTCTCTTCTGTCTAGGAGCCTGTAAAATCAAAAGCAAGTTAGTTACTTCCTAGATACAATGGGGGTACAGGCATTGGGTAAATACAGCCATTCCAAATGGGAGAAATTTGCCAAAATAAAGGCCCCAGGCAAGTTTGAAATCCAATAGGGCAGTCATTAAACCTTGAAATTCCAAAATGATCTCCTTTGACTTCATGTCTCACATCCAGCTCATGCTGATGCAAGAAGTGGGCTTCCACGGCCTTGGGCAGTTCCACCTCTGTGACTTTGCAGGGTACAGCTCCCCTCCCAAGCTGCTTTCATGGGCTGGCTTTGAGTGTCTGCTGCTTTTCCAGGTACACAGTGCAAACTGTCAGTGAATCTACCATTCTTGGGTCTGGAAAATGGTGGTCTTCTTCTCCTAGCTCCACTAGGCAGTTCCCCCATGGCTACTCTATGTGGGGGCTCCAAAAGCACTGCCCTAGCAGAAGTTCTCCATGAGGGAGAAAACTTCTACCTGGACATCCAGGCATTTCCATACATCCTCTGAAATCTAGGTGGAAGCTCCCAAACCTCAGTTTTTGACTTCTGTGCACCCACAGGCTCAACACCACGTGGAAGCCACTAAGTTTTGGGGCTTGCACTCTGAAGCAATGGCCTGAGCTATACCTTGGCTGCTTTTAGCCACACTGGAGCTGAAGTAGCTGGGACGCAGGGCACTATGTCCTGAAGCTGCATAGATCAGGAGGGCCCTGGGCCCTGGGCCCCTCAAAACCATTTTTTCCTCCTAGGCCTCCAGGCCTGTGATGGTAGGGGCTGCCTTGGAAGTGTCTGACATACTCTGGAGACATTTTCCTCATTGTATTGGTGATTAACATTCAGCTCCTCATTACTTATACAAATTTCTGTAGCAGGCTTGAATTTTTCCCTAGAAAATGGGTTTTTCTTTTTCATTGCATTGTCAAGCTGCAAATTTTCCAAACTTTGAAGCTCTGCTTCCTGTTGAACTCTTTGCCACTTAGAAATTTCTTCTGCCGGATACCCTAAATCATCTCTGTCAAGTTCAAAGTTCCACAGATCTCTAAGGCAGGGGCAAAATGTCACCAGTCTCTTTGCTAAAACATAGCAAGAGTGACCTTTACTCCAGTTACCAACAAGTTCCTCATCTTCATCTGAGATGACCTCAGCCTGATCTTCATTTTCTGGATCACTATCAAAGCTATTCAAGTCTCTAGGAAGTTCCAAACTTTCCCACATTTTCCTATTTTCTTCTGAGCCCTCCAAAATGTTCCCACTTCTGCGTGTTACCCAGTTCAAAAGTCGTTTCCACACTTTCGGTTACCTTTACAGCAGAACCCCACTCTTGGTACCAATTTACTGTATTAGTCTATTTTCACGCTGCTATGAATACCCAAGACTGAGTATTTCAGTTTCAATTTATAAAGAAAAGAGGTTTAATTGACTCCCAGTCCCACATGTTGGAGACACCTCAGGAAACTTACAATCATGGCTGAAGTAACCTCTTCACAGGGTGGCAGGAGAGAGAATGAGTGCAAGCAGGGGAAATGTCAGATGCTTATAAAACCCATCAGATCTCATGAGACTTACTCAGTATCATGAGAACAGCATGGGGAAACCACCCCCATGATCCAATTACCTCCACCTGGTCCTGCCCTTGACATGTGAGGATTATGGGGATTACAATTCAAGTTGAGATTTGGGTGGGGACACAGAGTCAAACCATATCAAGGAGGTACCAACTGTGTGAGGGGCCACAGTGAGCCAGGGTTTGAAGAGACCCAGGACCTCATGAGGATCAAGTGTTCACTGCAGGCTGGGAGACCAGGATGGGCCTTGTTGATTCAGAAGACTAGACAAGTAATGCATTTTCTTCTTGCTGTTTCGGCATTGGATAGAGACTGGCTGCAATTTATCATTCACCAGAACAATTTTTGGATAGAGATTTGTAAGAGAACCCTCACTTTGGTTTCGATGAGGCCTTCTGGCCTCAAGAATCTGAAGAGATTTTGCGGTTTGGTTTTATTTTCATAGAAAGACCAAAAAAACCCTCTGGAACACAAACTAATTCTGTATTTTAGGTTTGTCATATAGCTTCTGACAACCACAAAGTGCTCAAGCGTTTAAACTTATGTTAACTAAATGAGCAAGGATTCCTTCCAATTCAAAGAAACCTATGAGCGTGGCAGGGATTCTGTGCGGTGTTGCTTGCCTACTGTTGGCCACATGCTTCTTTTTAGCTATAAGGATTGAGAGTATGAGTCACCTATAATTTTATGCTTCTTGAAAGCTTTCCTGAGAAGTTATCTTCAGAAATCTCCTTTCAAATTCTGTATCAGACTTTTATTGCATTTATATATTTATGTTAAAAGTGCCTTGTACATGGCTGCGCCAACTGGGATGGAGTCTTTTTCCAAAAGGGCTTAAATATCTGATGAAAATTGTATTTTCTTGGGAAACAAAGAAAAAATGAGGGCTTGGTACTTCCTCAGAACTTTGTTTGGTTGTGAATTTTTGTTTTTAACTCCCTGTACTCTCATTCCCAATGGGCGGGACTTTTTTTTTTTTTTGAGGATTTTTTTTAAGGTTTTAATTACTGTTTTCTCACATGACTCTGCTCCCTACCTCATATAATTATACTATTTGTTGGAACCTAAAGACATTGAAACATTACAGGGGATGTAAACCCACTTTGCTGGTCTATAGCTTTGGAGTGCTTCCTCCTGATACTCAAAAACCTGTCGAGCTCCTGGTGGCTGTACTGGAGTCAGCCTCCTGTCTTGGTTGTCAACATCTGTGGCTGTCAGCCCACAATGACCTTTGAGGAATGCCTTGGTGGCCACTCAGGCACTTCCTGATCAGGCTCAGAGTGACCCAGAACCGGGATTATTCCAACCCACACTGGTGCAGCCATGCAAATTCTGAGTGGAATCCTCAGGGCGTTGACCCAGTGGCTGTGGTCAGAATCTGTACAAGACTTTCTGCAAAGACATATTTCTTGGCTTCAGTTCTATAGACTCCAGTCAGCCAGGGGAGAGGGGACTCATGAGCTCTGCAGTGATGACAGTGTGAGGAACGTTTATTTCAATCTGCAGCTTGCAGCTCGCTTCAGATTTATGCACTGTAGGATGTACGGACACATCCTACTCTGGCTGTGTACTCATTTACTCTTAGCTAAATGCCAGACATGACAGGAGATGGTAGCATTTTCTCACATGCACCACTTCACATTCATTGGGGCTAGTGGGGCCAGTGGGGCCAGTGGAGCCTGGCCCTGGTATGTATTATATTTAAACTCCTTGGATGATTCTGGGCAGCTGGGTTTGGAACATCTGACCTACAGGATTTTAAAATTTGAGCATTCCAAGTAAACTGTGGTATCCCCTACCCCTCAGACTGGGCCAGTGATGACCAGGGTCATTTGGAGGACTCACAGGCCTTCCAGTGCTTGATGGTCTTCCTGAGGCATGCCGGAGGCATCCAGCCAGCATAGTGCAAGTGCTGAGCTCTGAGAAGTGACATTGCATGTGGTGTAGGTAGGGGAAAGCCTGCCCAGTAGAGGTGAACCACCATTACTGATGTTACTGATGCCTATAGACCGCTCTCCTCCACCCCCAGGGGTGGTGCTGGGCACTGGGTGGATTTGGCCTTGCAGAGATCCCAGAATGAATGGAAAACAGAGGGAGGAAAGAAAGACTTGTGTGCGTTGTAATTTCCTTCTTGAAAGCAAAATTCTGCACCTTAAATTATTTGCACACACACACTGAGTATACCTGTGTGTAACAGCAGACTTGGAAGGACATTCTAATCCAACTTGGCTCTGCCCGGTGGAGGGCAGAAGAGAACGGGAGTGTAGGGATCCTCGGCTGTCCACCCTCCTCTGCTAGCAAGCATCGCAGCCAACGGTCACTCCTTCGATGACAAGGAAGGTGACTACTGACGGGGACAGCCACGGTCTTAGACTTGCAAGTCGATACTTCTGGTGGAAAAGGAATCCTGGGCCCGCTGAGCCCGCGGCATGCACTCTGCTATTCCAGAACATGGTTTTGAACTGAAAGCAATTTTATGGGTTGCAATCAATGAGTAGGACAGCAACTTCCTATTACTCAGAGGAATATGATCACATAAGTGGTCCCAAGTCAGCAGACGGAGGGGCAGATGGGTACTCAGAGGACAGGGAGGACAGAGGTTGGCTGAAAAGTCAAGTCTTTTGGAGCCCTTTCTATATTGTAAAAAACAACAACCTTTCCCTGACCACATCATAAATGTTCACAGGAAAAACAGAAGAGTTTTTTTTTTTTAACAATGTTTAAAAAGTATGCTACTTTAAGATAAAAAATTCAGCTCTAGGCAGAATAGTAAACTATGGTTGCTCTGATTTTATTCAGTAAATGGATTACTGTGAAAACATCATTGCTGTGTCAAAATAGATGTCTAAAAAATATGCAGTTGATTTTATAAACCTCTCTCATGGATTCTTCCCCTTTCCCTGCTGCGGCTCACCTTCGCCCCATGAGGCTGCATGCCTGCCCCGAGCCTGAGAAGACAGCCTTGGCCTCCACCATCCCCATCTGACCATTTCTGGCACATCCTCCAGGCTGACTCTCATGACACTTGCTAGGGGACACCTTCACCTTCTCCCTCTGTCAAAATCAGGTGCACAGATCTCAGTAGTTTCCACCTGCAGCACGTTTCTCATGCCTCTGCTGTAAGGGAGGATTGCATTGCATGGTAATTCATTTTGTTGTTTACTGCGCTGGAGAATCTAGCAACCAGACATTTGTCTCATGGGTCTTTGTGCTCCTAGGGCCCTGCAAAGCCTCTAAAGCATGCAGGCACTTTGCAAAGTCTTCCTGCTGAATGAGAGGAGGAGCTCCCGCGAGTCACACTGCACAGACAGCGGGGAGCAGCATCACCTTCCTCCTCAGATATGTGGAGGGTTTCAGGTGTGAGAGGATGGTACCTGGAAGGGAGTGTGTTGGATGGCTTCCCCAGTGAGAACACATGGCCCTACCGTCACTCAGCTCCCAGTAAATAGTAAGTGCTCACAGATGTTTTTTGAGCACGAAAACCTTAAAATGTGCATTGTAGGAACTACTGACTATTTTTGGAGGAGGAGACCAGGTCCCAAAGGGAGATGAGACTTACCAGGTGTCACCCAGCAGTTCTGGGACCGCGTGAGGCTCCTGTTCTGGTTCCCAGCCATGAGCTCAGCTTTTACCTCCCCTGGGAGGTTCTGTGGTTGAGGACAGACTGCGGAAACCCTGAAGGCAGTTGATACATAGCCACAGGCTTCTATGTTTCTGGGTTTACTTCTTAAAGAAAGTCAATCTTGATGCCCATTGCAAATGAGCCGAGTGCTGCAGTCCTGTGGGTGGGAGCTGGAGGGGAGCTGCTGCCTGGGCACACTGCCTTCCGAGTCACCTGTCTCGCAAATAACACACAAAATTCCCAAGGACCTCAAGTCCTGCGAAGCAGCGAGCGCATCTGCATAAGGGCTTCCATCTGTCACTGTCAAGTCCAGAATTCACATTGATTTTGCTGTTTCTAACATAAACTGTGACTATTGCTGTGGTTTGAGGGTTTGTAACAAGCAATAAAATACAAGTGGACGTTCAATTTACTTAAAGCTTATACATGTCAGCACCTAACCAAATAAAAAAGAGGAGGAAAAATAAACTGACAATGATTAATATCACTAATGATTTGTTTTGCTTATTTTCTAAAGTAGAAACTTGATCCCTTCTGTTTAAAATAGGCAGAGACATGATACCAGGAAGCACGAAAGCAATTTAGCTTCTGTCCTTACTTGTTCTTCTGCCATAGTTGGGAATTTTTTTATTTTCTGTGGAATTAAATGTGCAAATACTAATTTTCACTAAATAAGAAAAATGTAAATGAGGTTGTGAATATGTCAGTAAGAGATGAACATGTCTAATTTAATAATGATTCTTTTTTTGTTTGTTTGTTTTTTGAGACAGAGTCTCTCTCACTGTGTTGCCCAGGCTGGAGTGCAGTGGCATGATCTCAGCTCACTGCGACCTCTGCCTCCCATGTTCAAGGGGTTCTCCTGCCTCAGCTTCCTGAATAGCTGGGATTACAGGCATGTGCCACCATACCTGGCTAATTTTTGTATTTTTAGTAGAGATGGGGATTCACCATATTGGCCAGGCTGTTTTTGAACTCCTGACCTCAAGTGATCCACCCACCTCAGCCTCCCAAAGTGCTGCAATTACAGGTGCGAGCCACCCCACCTGGCTTAATGAAGATTCTTTATCTAAACTAACCACACTAACAATGCAGTGGGTGGTGAAATCTGGATTTTCTAGCATCTAGAGACATAAGCTGGAAAGTCCTTCAATAGCTCACTCTATTCCCTGTGAAAGAAGTCATTAAAACATGTTTAATGTTGGCAAATTTTGCTTCCTCTTGTTTGGGCAAATCAAGAATGATAACAGATTTGGAGACCAACAGGGCCTTTGAGAATTGGTCATGAGACAAGCCCTTGCTTTTAGATGGGCGCTTTTTTGGTTAATATTTAGCACTGGCAGGTTCTTCTAAGATCTCGGCATGCTATCCTCCACGTTATTTCTTTTCTTCTCGCATTGTGTTTGAGACCAAAGTGATTTCAGGCATCATTTGCCCTTTTTGGAGCTTCTCCGGATGGATGACTTGGACACTTGTGGGACATGTTGTAATTTGCCCCAGGAACTCCAGCTGCCCCACAAAAGCAGGCTAGATACTGCCGATTAAATGGTGCTACAATGTTACAAATGCAACTTTGAGTGGCAGATTTGGGCTGCAAAGGAATTAGTAATCAAGATGTAAAGAGAGGCAGAGTGGATTGTGTCAAAATGGTACTAGCTCATGAACCACACCAGCAGGCACTGGCTGGAAAGGGGAACTCAGTGGTAAAGAGGTTAAAGAGTGCCTGTGTTCTGTTGTGGTAGGGGACAATGGTCAGTTCGTTGCTTCCATGGGGAGCTTGAAATGAACAAGGTGAGAAGGCAAACCAGGTTCCTCCGTGACACACAGGGCTAAGGGGCCTTTATCTCTGCTTGTGAGGCCCTGGTAGTTGGCTTCTTCCTTATCCAAAGGAATCAGTAAGATCTCATTCTGTATTATTACTGGCTCATGAAAACTGTTGAGTAAACACAGGTTGTTGAAAAATAACATGTTAATTTTTAAATGCTTGCTGTGTTCTCAAGTGGGGTATTAGCAAATTGTGGACCATGGCTGAATGCAGCCTGACACCTGCTTTTCACATAAAGCTGTACTGGAGTACAACCCTGCTCGTTTGTTTACATGTTGTGTGGCTTCTTTTCCTGTAACAGTGGAGTGATGGGGATGGTATAGCTTCCAAAGACTAAACTATTTACTATCTGGTCCTGTTCTGGAAAAGTTGCTTATATTGGCTCTAGAGTAGCCTTGTCCAGTAGAAATACAATGTGGGTAACCTGGTAGGTCTTGACTGATTTGTTTCGATGGAGGAGGTAGACATCCGTCATTTGCTGTATGGGAGTGGAGACTCTGGGCTCACCCTGAACCTCAGAGAGGTCACACGGTAGCTAATATCTGAGTCTTACATCCTTCAATTGTAAGATTGGAATCTTAGTTATATTCTACCTACATCAGAGATAGTTGTGGGAATCAGTAAAATTAGTATGATAATACATTGTAAGCCAGAGCCCCAGGGAAAAAGGTATCAAAGTAACTTTCGAGAATGAGGATCCATCCGGTGCACAAAAGGTTGATGGGCTTTTGTCTTCTGTCCACATTTGGGTCCACAGTGTTCCATAAAATGTATCCCCTAAAGGTGACCCCAGTGATATGAAAGTGAGTAGCTTTCACTGCAAAAACACACCAAAATATAAAGACCAATGACACTATGAAGAAACTACATCAACTAATGTGTAAAATAACCAGCTAGCATCATGATGACAGAATCAAATTCACACATAACAATATTAACCTTAAATGTAAATAAGCTAAATAGCCTCAATTAAAAGACACAGACTGTGAAATTTGATAACGAGTCAAGACCCATCAGTGTGCTGTATTCAGGAGACCCATCTCATGTGCAAAGACACACAAAGGCTCAAAATAAAGGGATGGAGGATATACCCAAAGGATTGTAAATTATACTACTATAAAGACACATGCACATGTATGTTTATTGCAGCACCATTTACAATAGCGAAGACTGGGAACCAACCCAAATGCCCATCAGTGATAGACTGGATAAAGAAAATGTGGCACATATACACCATGGAATACTCTGTAGCCATAAAAAGAATGAGTTCATGTCCTTTGCAGGGACATGGATGAAGCTGGAAGCAACATTCTCAGCAAACTAACACAGGAACAGAAAATCAAACACCGAATGTTCTCACTCACAAGCGGGAGTTGAACAATGAGAACACATGGACACCAGGAGGGGAACATCACACACCCGGGCTGGCTAGGGGTCAGGGGCAAGGGGAGAGAGAGCATTAGGACAAATACCTAATGCATGCAGGGCTTAAAACCTAGATGATGGGTTGATAGGTGCAGCAAACCACCACGGCACATGTATACCTATGTAACAAAGCTGCACGTTCTGCACAAGTATCCCAGAACTTAAAGTAAAATAAATAAAAAAAGAGAAAGTGAGTGGCTTTCCCAGTGGGTTACAATATAATATTTAGGAATTTCTCTTAACAGTAAAGAGAAAAAAGTTTAACAAGAGATAAACAATTTTAATAAAGAAGGGCTAAGAAGGCATAGTTTAAGAAAATGATTTTATTCTGAATTTTTTAAACTTTGAGCTGCTTGATGGTCTGTCCCAGAAAAACAAGCCTCTGCATTACAGAAGGACGGGTTCAGAGAGTGCACCTTGCCTCTAGTGTCAGAATGTTGCAACCTGGGCTCCTGTGAAAAGCCTGTGTGTTTTGTCATGAAGGCAGGAGGCCTTATACAATCCTACCAGTACTCTTGTTAGCTTTGGAAGATGCAGACAATCTGTATTTAGTGTGAAGTCTGATTACCTATTGAACAAAGAAAAAAAATTGGAAACAATTGCTTTGGAAAGCACAGAAAATACCTATTTTCTTGCCAGAGTTTTTATCTGAAAGTGGAAAACACAGGGTTTAGAATGTCTATTTTGGAATCAAGGATGCTTTTAGCTCTGTTATCTTCTATTTAACAGGAGATTCTGATTTTTAAACATTTGTTCTGCTGGGTCTCAGAGATCTTTTGGTGTTGGACTGATCTTAGCCATAAAAACATTTTAACGGGTCCTGTTATTTAGTAATGAAATAGTAGAGGTCGTACACAGCATTCGCTTAGAAATATTTTTTTAACTAGATCATGGGGAGACAACTCGATGATTCATTTTAAGTCTGGAAGTTTGAAATTTAGGAAACTCCTTGAGGAAGGTTGTTGACGCCACTAGTGTTGTGGCCATGAAGATACATAACGAGGTTCTTATTTGTCAGAGACCATGGAAATATGGATTTACCCGAAGGAGGGATAGGAACTAGATGATTCTCAAGAACCTTTCGATACTTAAATATTAGAATGTTCAAGAAAATAGAAGAAACTCTATTTGTTGCATTTATTGGGATGATGATTTGTCTCTTTTCCTCCTTCCTGCTCCTTCTTTTCAGGCTGTGGTTGGGGTCTTTTCATTTTAAATATACCTATTGTATTAGTCCATTTTCATGCCTCTGATAAAGACATACTTGAGACTGGGCAATTTATAAAAGAAAGAGGTTTAATTGGACTCACAGTTTTATGTGGCTGGGGAGGTCTCACAATCATGGCAGAAGGCAAGGAGGAGCAAGTGACATCTTACATGGATGGTGGCAGGCAAAAAGAGCTTGTGCATGGAAACTCCAGTTTTTAAAAACCATCAGATCCCGGTGAGACACATTCACTATCACAAGAACAGCAAGGGAAAGACCCTCCCATAATTCAGTCATCTCCCCCCAGGTCCCTCCCACAACACATGGGAATTATGGGAGCTACAAGATGAGATTAGGGTGGGGACACAAAGCCAAGCCGTATCATTCCACCCCAGGCCCCTCCCAAATCTCATATCTTCACATTTCAAAACCAATCATGCCTTTCCAACAGTCCCCTAAAGTCTCAATTCATTTCAGCATTAACTCAAAAGTTCACAGTCCAAAGTCTAGTCAGAGACAAGGCAATTCCCTTCCACCTATGAGCCTGTAAAACCAAAAGCAATGTTAGTTACCTCCTGGATACAATGGGGGTACAGACATTGGGTAAATACAGCCATTCCAAATGGGAGAAATTGGCCAAAACAAAGGGGCTATTGGTCCCATAGAAGTCCAAAATCCAGTGGGCAGTCAAATCTTAAAGCTCCAAAATGATCTCCTTTGACTCCATGTTGCATATCCAGGTCACACTGATGCAAGAGGTAGGTTCCCATAGTCTTGGGCAGCTTTGCCCTGTGGCTTTGCTGGGTACGGTCTCCCTCCTGGCTGCCTTCACAGGCTGGCATTGAGTGTCTGCAGCTTTTCCAGGTTCATAGTGCAAGCTGTCAGTGGAGCTACCATTCTGGGATCTGGAGGATAGTGGCCATCTTCTCACAGCTCCACTAGGTGGTGCCCTCATAGGAACTCTATGTGGGGTTTCCCATCCCGCATTTCCTTTCTGCACTGCCCTAGCAGAGGTTCTCCATGAGGACCCCGCCCCTACAGCAAACTTCTGCTGGGCATCCAGGCGTTTCCATACATCTTCTGAAATCTAGGTGCAGGTTCCCAAACCAATACTTGACTTCTGTTCACTAGCAGGCTCAATACCATGTGGAAACTGTGAAGGCTTGAGGCTCACACTCTCTAAAGCCATGGGCTGAGCTCTGTGTTGGCCCCTTTTAGACATGGCTGAAGTGGCTGGGACGCAGGGCATCAAGTCCCTAAACTGCATACAGCAGAGGGACCCTGGGCCCGGCCCATGAAACCATTTTTTCCTCCTAAACCTCCAGGCTTGTGATGGGGCGGGCTGCTGCAAAGGTCTCTGACATGCCCTGGAGACATTTTCCCCATTATCTTGGTGAATCACTTCGGCTCCTTGTTCCTTATGCAAATTTATGCAGCCAGCTTGAATTTCTCCTCAGAAAAAGGGATTTTTTTTTCTGTCACATTGTCAGGCTGTAAATTTTTCAAACTTTTATGCTGTTTCCATTTTAAAACCAAATGCCTTTAACAGCACCCAAGTCACCTCTTGAATGCTTAGCTGCTTAGAACTTTCTTCTGCCAGATACCCTAAATCATTTCTCTCAAGTTTGAAGTTCCACAAATATCTAGGGTGGGGGCAAAATGCTGCCAGTCTCTTTGCTAAAACATTACAAGAGTTGCCTTTGCTCCAGTTCCCAGCAAATGCCTCATCTCCATTTGAGACCACCTCAGCCTGGATTTCATTGTCCATATCGTTATCAGCATTTTGTCAAAGCCATTCAATAAGTATCTAGGACTTTCCTAACTTTTCCACATTTTCCTGTCTTCTTCTGAGCCCTCCAAACTGTTCCAACCTCTGCCTGCTACCCAATTCCAAAGTCACTTCCACATTTTCGGGTATCTTTTCAACAGTGCCCCATTCTACTGGTACCAATTTACTGTATTCGTCTGTTTTCATGCTGCTAATAAAGACATGCCCAAGACTGGGACATTTACAAAAGAAAAAAGTTTAACTGGACTCACAGTTTTACATGGCTGGGGAGGCCTCACAATTACAGTGACTTGCAAGAAGAAGCAAGTCACATCTTACGTGGATGGCAGCAGGCAAAGAGAGCTTGTGCATGGAAATTTCCATTTTAAAAAACCATCAGATCTTGTGAGACCCATTCACTATCACCAGAACAGCATGAGAAAGACCCACCCATGATTCAATCATCTGCCACCGGGTCCCTCTCACAACACATGAAAATTATGGGAGCTACAAGATAAGATTTGGTGGGGACACAGAGCCAAACCATATCACCTATATATATTCCTCATAACATTCACCTTATGAGTGTCCATTTTTGTCCATTGATAGCATCTTTTAGCATTGGGGCACACTTCACCCTTCAGAGACAGTTTGGCTTTTTTTTTTTTTTTTTTTTTTTTTAAGACAAGGTCTTGCTCTGTTGCCCAGGCTGGAGTGCAGTGGTGTGCTCCTGGCTCATTGCAGCCTTGACCTCTCCAGGTTCAGGTGATCCTCCTATCCCAGCCTCCTGAGTAGCTGGGACTACAGGAGCATGCCACCACGCCCAGCTAATTTTTCTATTTTTAATAGAGATGGAGATTCACCATGTTTCCCAGACTGGTCTCCCACTCCTGGGCTCAAGTTGTCCGCCCATCTCAGACTCCCAAAGTGCTGGGATTACAGCTGTGTGCCACCACGCCAGTCCAGTTTGGCTTCTTAATTCTCTGCAATCACTTCCTTGAGTATTCACCTTTCAATCCCTTTCAGGACTAGCTCCCTTTGCCCTTTGCTACTTTTCCCTTCTTATCTTTTATTTTCTTGAAGGTAGGTTGTATGGTAGAGGCACTGTATAAATTACCTGTTACTTATTAGCTGTGTAATTTAGAAAATGTTACCTAATTGAACTTCAGTTTTATTCTTTGCAAAATGTGAATAATCACCTTCACTTTACAGAGATTTAAGAAATAAAATGATTTAAAGGTAGTCAGCACCTGGTACATTTATTGAAAACATTTAAAAACGGATGTATGGGTGACATGGTAAGCATTTGACAACTTTCTTTAGATGATTGAATGGGTTGCCAAGTCACACTTTTTTTTTTTTTTGACAAAGTCTTGCTCTGTCGCCCAGGCTGGAGTGCAGTGGCATGATCTTGGCTTACTGCAGCCTCTGCCTCCTGGGTTCACGCAATTCTCCTGCCTCAGCCTCCCGAGTAGCTGGGATTACAGGTGCCCATCACCACACCCAGCTAATTTTTGTAGTTTTAGTAGAGAGGAGGTTTTTCCATGTTGGCCAGGCTGGTCTTGAACTCCTGACCTCAAGCCATCCACCTGCCTTGGCCTCCCAAAGTGCTGGGATTACAGGCAAAAGCCACCACACCCAGCTGGTACTTCCTATTTTTAAAAGCCCACTTTGTGGTGTCTCACGGACAGGGAATCAAACTCTCAGTTAATGTTCTGCTCTATTTTCCTCTGTAATTTCAAGTTACCACCACGTGGGTCAGCAGGTAAAGGAGTCTCTTAGTCTTAACCTTGATTCCAAAACAGGAGAAATATAGCATACGTAATTTAAACAATTTAAATCCTGAATTGCCAATATAAAGTGCTAAGTGTTAGCACCATGTTAGCTTTGACAAACTATAAAAATAGATGAAATTTCTAAGAAAAGGGGCTTTCTCCCTGACCATCCCCTGCCAGCTATGAATTTTCCCGGTCGGCATGAATTGTGCTTGAGAGGTGATATGCCTCAGAAGCTTTTCCAGCAGAAGAAGTTGTAGATTGCAACCAAAATAATGACCCTCCACAACTAATGTGTTCTAAGTGGCTGATGGCTTCAAACATTGTACTTGTTCATGTTGACTGGGATTGGAGTGCTGATGGAGGTAGGGCAGAGGGCTAGGGTTGCAAAATTCTCTGGTCTAGCTTTTAACATAACTGAAACTGCTTGGTGAATTATTCCATTTGCATTCCATTTGCTGACTTAAGAATGACCACAGAGGCTATAGGCAAAAGAAAGGATCTGGCACCAAACTACTTACTTGGCAAATTATCTTGACACCAGTGCATGCTATACTGAATATCTTAGACTTTACAATAGAGAGAAAAATCTACAAATTTATGTATATGTGGGAAAACCTTCGCTTAACAATCTTATCTTTATTTTTTTTCTTTTTCTTAAATAATTTCAACTTTTATTTTAGATTCAGGGGGCACATGTGCAGGTTTGTTACAACGGTGTATTGCATGACACTGAGGTTTGGGGTATGAATGATCCCGTCACTCAGGTAGTGAGCATGGAACTCGATAGGTAGTTTTTTTGCCCTTTCCCTCTTCCCCTTCTTTCCACTCTGGTAGTCCCCAGTATCTATTATTTCCATCTTTGTGTCCATATGTACCCAATGTTTAGCTCTCATTTATAAGTAAGAATATGTGGTATTTGGTTTTCTGTTCCTGCATTAATTCCCTTAGGATAATGACCTCCAGTTCCATAATGTTGCTGCAGAGGACATGATTTCATTCTTTTTTCTGGCTGTGTAGTATTCCATGGTGTATATGGACCACATTTTCTTTATTCAACCCACTGTTGATGGACAACTAGGTTGATCCCATGTCTTTGCTATTGTGAATAGTGCTGCAATAAACATACTGGTGCAGGTGTCTTTTTTGTAGAGTGATTTGTTTTCCTTTGGGTATATACCCAATAGTGAAATTGCTCAGTCAAATGGTAGTTCTTTTCTTAGTTCTTTGATAAATCTCCAAATTGCTTTCCAAAGTGACTGAACTAATTTACATTCCTACTAGCAGTTTATAAGCATTCCTTTTTCTCTGCAGGCTCACCAGCATTTGTTATTTTTTTTGTCTTAAAAAAATCTTATCTTTAAAGTCATCAGAAAAAATAGTGGAGAAAGCCTTTATTTATTAATTTAACAAACATTTGTTGAGCTTCTATTATGTAGAAAATACCTGCAAGTGCTGGCTGGGCACAGTGGCTCATGCTTGTAATCCCAGCACTTTGGGAGGCTGAAGCAGGTGGATTACCTGAGGTCAGGAGCTCGAGACCAGCCTGGCCAATATGGTGAAACCCCGTCTCTACTAAAAACACAAAAATTAGCCAGGCGTGGTGGTGGGCGCCTGTAGTCCCAGCTACTCGGGAGGCTGAGGCAGGAGAATGGCGTGAACCCAGGAGGCGGAGCTTGCAGTGAGCCGAGATTGCGCCACTGCACTCCAGCCTGAGCGAAACTCCATCAAAAAAAAAAAAAGAAAAGAAAAGAAAAGAAAAAAAAAAGAAAATATCTGCAAGTGCTAAAGATAAAAAGAAAAAATAGGCAGAGGAGTCTCTGCTCTTGAATAGTCAGCAGTCATCTGGAGAGACACAATTATGTTAATTTGATAAAGACCCCAATAGAGAAATACATAAGCTGTAATGGAAATACATAGGAGAGACTGAAGGCGAGAGGGACTGAGGTCTGGGAAGTCTTTCTCATGCCTTATTCAACATCACATATTGATACTGAGAGCACATGCTGGAAGTCTAATGTCAATGAGAAAGCCTTCAGGCATACATTAGCTCTTGTTTTCCATCATAACATTCATAATGGAAAGATGCGCCATATAAAAGCAGTGCCTAAAAGTTTATGCTGTGGCACAATCCTTCCTGAACATTAAAGGAATCAAGCAGGAGAGAAATAATGAATGCGAAGACTGTTTTAGTCCAGACTTCTGTATTCAATCATTAAATAAATAACGAGTGCATCCATATGCCAGTCACTCCTCTAAGACTAGGGATACAGGCGTGAACAAGACGATGTCCCTGCCTTAAGAGAACTTTCATTTTTAACTGGGCAGGAACAGACAGTACATCTATACAAAAATGTATGATGCAGTATAATTTCAGATATTGAGAAGTGCTATGGACAACCTAATATAGGGCCATCAGCTGGGGAGTGAGTTAAGAGATGAATGGTGTCTGCTGTCACTTGGGTGGTCAAGGGTGGTGAACTAAATGATGCTCATGTCTAGAGTTCCTGAGAAGGGAATGGGCCTGGGATGTCTGAGCAATAGAAAGGATTCCAGTGTTTGCTAGAGCTGGGTGATCCAGGCGGGAGGGGAGACAGTGAGGCTAGGGAGGTAGATGGGGCGGCATCCGAAGACATGCCAGCCATCTCATAGCAGGGATGGCCATGCCAAAAATGGCTATGGGGAAATTGCCAATGGAGGCACATCTCACACTGAATATAAGAAGATTCATTAGTAAAAAAACAAACTCTATATTTAAGGAATGTGGAAAAGCCTCAGACATAACTCATACTTCTGTAATCATAAGAGAATTCAAACTAGTGAGAAATTCTCTACAGGAAAATTACATGGAAGACCTTCCCCCACAGATCATCTTCTCCTCTCTATCAGAGGCTTTGTGATTGCACCCCATGATTGCAATCCATGTGAAGCACCTTCAGGCGTAGTTTAACACCTCCCAATCCTCAGGGACTTCACACAGGAGAGTAATCCTGGGAATGTAATGGGGGTGCAGCAAGATGTTAAACGCTGAATTCTGTGGTTTTAATCTAGGCCTGAGTGGTTTTTATCGATTCCTTTTATAGTTAGCAGTTAATAGAGAAGAAGGCAGACACAGTCATCTAGGGGTAAGAAGGACCTGGGGCCGATTAATAAATGTCCCATGAATCTTTCTGGAATGTTCTTGCTGAACAGCATTTTCTTTCTAAGAAAGCAGAACTTTGGAAGACGAGGTTATCAGAGCCAATGAACTGGGTCCATAAGAAGTGGTCCACTGAGACTCAATGGTGGTTTGTCTGCCTGCCTACATCCCTCACCACATACACCAAACACTGACTAGAACCATGGCTATGTACAAAGCACAGTGCACAATCTGCATTAACAAGACTACCATTGCATTGTCTTCATTAACATGACGTTGCTGTTACTGGAAGCCTCACCTAGGCGAATAGCTTTATTGTTTATTACAGGAACTTCCAGAACAACCATCAACTCTTCCCTAGAAGACGTTCCCCTCAACTCCAAACCTTTGTCTTGCTGCTTCCACCAATCATAAACTATTTGGTTATAATCCTTATCCATTCCTAATCAACCACCTGTACTGAAAGAGCAACCTTAAAACACCTTCAAAATGCCAATGAAATCTGACCTTGCTTTTCTCTTTCTGAGACAGTTCTGAAGCCCCGATGGGGTGGTGTCCTCCCCTGCAGTGGTAAGCAATGAACTAGGCCCTGTTGTATCACTAGATTGTACTGATGCTATCTGGGGATGGTACTGACATGCCAGAATTTGGGGGAGGTGGAATATACCAAGACAAATGGGACAGAGCCTGGGAGCCTTCATCCTGGTGCTTGAGACAGACTAAAAACATAACAAAATCAAGAGGATGAAAAGACAAGCCACACACTGGGAGAAAATATTTGTAAAATTCATGCCTGATAAAAGACTGGTATCAAAATATACAAGCAATTCTCAAAACTCAACAAGTAGAAAGCAAACAACTCAATTAAAAAGTGGGCAAAAGATCTGAACAAATACCTCACCAAAGAAGATACACAGATGGCAAATAAGCATAGGAAAATGTGCTCCACACCATAGATCATTAGGGAACTGCAAATTAAAATAAGGAGATGCCACTACACACCTATTAGAATGACCAACATCTAAAACACTGAGAGCACCAAATGCTGGCAACAACAGAAACTCTCATTCTTTGTTGGGGGGAATGCAAAAATTGTGTAGCCACTCTGACAGACAGTTTGGCAGTTTCTTTCAAAACTAAACACACTCTTACTGCTATAGATTGAATGTGTCCCCCCAGAATTGATATACGGAAACCTAACTCCCAAGGTGATGGTGTTGGGATGTGATTAGGTGATGAGGGTGAGACTCACTGATGAAGTCTTCATTATAAAAGGGGGTCTAAATCCTAAGCAAAAAGAACAAAGCTGGAGGCATCATGCTATCCAACTTCAAACTATATTACAAGGCTACAGTAACCAAAACAGCATGGTACTGATACCCAAATAGACACACAGACCAATGGAACAGAATAGAGATCTCAGAAATCAGACCACACATCTACAAACATTTGATCTTTGGCAAACCTCACAAAAACAAGAAATGCAGAAAGTATACCCTATTTAATAAATGGTGCTGGGAATACTGGCTAGCCATGTGCAAAAAATTGAAACTGAATCCCAGCCAGGCACGATGGCTCAGGCCTGTAATCCCAGCACTTTGGGAGGCTGAGGTGGGTGGATCACGAGGTCAGGAGATCCAGACCATCCTGGCTAACACAGTGAAACCCCGTCTGTAGTAAACATACAAAAAAAAAAAATTAGACCAGTGTGGTGGTGGGTGGCTGTAGTCCCAGCTACTCGGGAGGCTGAGGCAGGAGAATGGCGTGAACCTGGGAGGTGGAGCTTGCAGTGAGCTGAGATGGTGCCACTGCACTCCAGCCTGGGCAACAGAGTGAGACTCCATCTCAAAAAAAAAAAAATTGAAACTGAATCCCTTCCTTATACAAAAATTAACTCAAGCTGGATTAAAGACTTAAATGTAAAACCAAAAACTATAAAAACCCTAGAAGAAAATCTGGGCAATGCAATTTAAGACATAGGCATGGGAAAATATTTCATGACAAATATATCAAAGGCAATGGCAACACAAGCAAAATTGACAAATGGGACCTAATTAAATTAAAGAGCTTCTGCACAGCAAAAGAAACTGTTATCAGAGTGAGTAGATAACCTACGGAATGGGAGAAAATTTTTGCAATATATCCATCTGGCAAAGGTCTAATATCCAGAATCTACAAGGAACTTAAATAAATTTACAAGAAAAAACAAACAACCCCATCAAAAAGTGGGCAAAGGACATGAACAGACACTTCTCAAAAGAAGACATTTATGTGGCCAACAAACATCTGATAAAAAGCTCAACATCACTGATCATTAGAGAAATGCAAATCAAAACCACAATGATATACCATCTCGCACCTGTCAGAATGGTGATTATTAAAGTCAAGAAACAACAGGTGCTTGTGAGGTTGGGGAGAAATAGGAACACTTTTACACTGTTGGTGGGAATGTAAATTAGTTCAACCACTGTGGAAAACAGTGTGGCGATTCCTCAAAGACCTAGAGGCAGAAATACCATCTGACCCAGCGATCCCATTACTGGGTATATACCCAAAGGAATATAAATCATTCTGTTATAAAGATACATGCATGCATATGTTCACTGAAGCACTATTCACAATAGCAAAGACATGGAATCAACCCAAATACCCATCAGTGATTGACTGGATAAAGAAAACGTGGTACATATCCACCATGGAATACTATACAGCCATAAAAAGGAACGAGATCATGTCCTTTGCAGGTACATGGATGAAGCTGGAAGCGTTTATCCTCAGCAAACTAACAAGGAACAGAAAACCAAACACTGCATGTTCTCACTCATAAGTGGAAGCTGAACAATGAGAACACGTGGACACAGGGAGGGGAACATCACAAACCGAGGCCTGTTTGGGGGCTGGAGGAGGGAGAGCATCAGGATAAATAGCTAACGCATGTGGAGCTTAAAACCTAGGTGATGGGTTGATAGGTGCAGCAAACCACCATGGTACACTTTTACCTATGTAACAAACCTGCACATCCTTCACATGTATCTTGGAACTTAAAATAAAATAAAATAAAATATATGAAAAAGAAAAAAAGCTGATAAAATAGATGATCTCAAAAATAAACAATTATTTATATTTTAAAATGATTTCAATGTAAACTAATAAACATTTCAAAGTAAACATAAAAAAGGCTCATCCTTTTGATATGAGCAGGCCCTCACCAAACACCGAATCTGCCACACCTTGGCCTTTTAGCTTCCAGAACTGTAAGAAATACATTTGTGTTGTTTAGAAGCCACCCGGTCTATGGTATTCTGTTTATAGCAGCCCAAACTGACTAAGGTGGGCAGTCATACTCATTGGTGTTTATCCAAATCAGTTGAAAACTTATATCTACACAGAAACCTGGAGATGGATATTTAAGGCAGCTGTATTCACAATTGCTAAAGCTTGGAAGCAATCCAATAAATCTTTCAGTAGGTGAATAGATAAATAAACTGCGGTATATCAGGCAATGGAGTTCTACTCGGTGATAAACAGAACTGAGCTACATGAAGGAAATGTAAATGCATATTACTAAGTGAAAGAAGCCAATCTTAAAAGGCCAGAGATAAATACTGTATAATTCTAAGTACGTAACATTCTGGAAAAGCTAAAACTATGGAGCTAGTAAAAAGATCAGTGGTGTCCAGGGGTTTGGAAGAGAGAGAGATGAGTAGGTGGAGCACAGAGAGATGAGTAGGTGGAGCACAGAGGATCTTCAGGGCAGTGAAACTATTCTACATGACACTATCATGATAGACACATTACATCCTTACACTAGTTGAAACCCATAGAAGGTACTACACCAAGAGTGAACTCTAATGTAAACTATGGACTTTAGTTAATAATAATGTATCAATATTGGCTCCTCAATTATAGCGAATATATCACACTAATGCAAGATATTAATCATGGGAAGAATTGGTGCTGGTGGTGGTTGGGGGGTGATGAGTATATGGGAACTCTTTCTACTTTCCACTGAATTTTTTTGTAAAGTAGAAATCTTTCAAAAATAAAATTTATAATTAACCCTCCCCAAATCCCAGATGATTAAAATATGGTGAGATGAATCATTTGGTAGAGGTAGGCATCCAGTATAATGAGTCACATCTTAGCAGGCTGCTGACCCGGACGCTGGGGAGCAGAGGGATAAACTGCATAGGAGAGTCTCTGAGGAGGTTAGCAGAGCCCTGAAGAGTGAGAGTAGATTTGGCAGGTGGCAAGGGGCACAAGGGCATTGCAGGCGAATGAAGTCACATTTATGAATGCCTATGGTGTCCAAGTGGGGGTCTCCGGGGGTTCCAGTTCTGCTGCAGTGCAGGGTGCAAGGGAGGAAGATGGGTGGGGCCAAGTCATAAAGGGGATCTCTGCGATGCTCAGGAGGGAAGAGACCGCCTTTAGGAGAAGGGGCGGGACGTGGTCAGTGTGCATCTAGAACCATCACTCCTATTGCGGTGGAGAGGTGGTCATAAGGGCAAAGTGAGCGGTAGTAGGGCCGGTGAGGATGCCGCTGGAGCAAGCCAAGGATGGAGATTGTGCTGGATCCACCTTGGTACCCGTGATGCTTGGCGCAGTGCTAGAGGCTCTGTGCAAACCTGCGTAGCATTCGCTGAATGCTTAGGGTGAGCAGTAGGACTGGCGTTTTCTATACTGGGACTTGAAACATCTTCTCTCCTGACCTCCTCAACCTTCTCCTCTACTACATCTAAAATGTTACAGCAAGCATCTTTTCTGAATCCTAGATAGGAATGTATGATCTGATAACTGTGTAAAATATTGGACAAGGTGGGTTGTCTCTGAAAATCTGGGCCGTGTGGTGTCTCTGAAGAGTCAGAGGAACATTTCTCTTTACTACTTTTCAGAGATGGAGATATTTCATTCTGAGCTCTTGCCTGAAAAAGTAGGAAAAATAATTTATAAAAAACAGAAAAGAAAAGGTCTAGAATGTGCTTCATTTATGTAGTAAAAGACTTCTGGGCTGTATAACAGCATGACTTTTCAAAGTGCATAATGACCCTCTTTATTAGTTTTAGCAACTTATTAGAGTATTTTGGAGGCAGAATTTTCTATGAATAGGTAGAAGACACATATAGAAAAGAGTGCTCCTAAGGCATTCTTGCTGACAGCATAATAATAGCTCTGCCCCTGGCATTACAGAACAGACGGCCACACAGCACCCTTGACTTCAAAGTCACTTTGTCTTCAGAGAAATTTACTGTAATTCCTCACAAAAAAAGACCTTTGAAAATTACATTTAACATATTGTATCCCTATAATCCTTCATGTTTTTGCCTTCCTATAATTTGTGCTGTAGACATTATCCGTTAAAAGCAAAATTTAAAATATAAGATCAACGTTTATTCAAGGCATGAAAGAAGACAATTTAGATCAGCTCACACATCTGGCGCTCTCTCCCTCTCTCTTGCTTTTACTCATCAGTTGATCTTTACAGGATGCCTCCTTCCTCTGAGGCTTTAGCGCAGAGCTAATAATATCATTATTGTTTCCTTAGTTCTGGTGTCAGTGCAGAGCCTGGCATTTGCACAGCCAAAGATGGCATGTGGCTTCCAAACTTTATCACTTGGACCTCCAAAGATTTCACAAAGGGCTTCCAGGAGAAGCGCTGGTATCCAAAATACCTATTGAGCTGGAGCTGCTTCACCTTGATCGCTTTCATCTTTGGGAGCCTGTCTGTATGATTTAATTTGGAGATCAGTCTCCCTGCTTAAACAGACAAACGAGAAAGGGTGAAAACACACGGTCTTGGTGAAACTTATGCACAGACAACAGGCCATGCATATATGTGTTCTTCACTACGGCTCTCTCACCAGCCCAGTTCTTACTGTCCTAACTCAGAGGACAAATAGATTTAGATACCATTTTGGATCAATTCTCTGCTGTCCAAAACTCTCACTACATGCTGTCTGAAACTCTGGAATCAGATACTTTAGATGACATTGATCTCTGGCTATCCAAACCTGGCGACTGAATACATTTGTATTAATGCATCCAGCAATAATCCTACACAGTCATGCACACTTGTGTGAATACAACTTCAGGACTGAGAAAAATAACGGAATGAACTTTCTGCTTTCCCTTACCACAATTTTTTTTCACTGCCATAGAGCAAGTGAATGTGTGTGTGTGTATGTGTGTGTGTGTGTGTATGGGGAGAGGGTGTCTTCTTAGATTCCATTTTCAAACATAGGAAAGTTAAAGAATTAGAAAGTATCATGTCTGCATATTTCAGATTTGACAGTTAAGAAATTTTAATTTCCTGGCTGGGTGCAGTGGCTCACGTCTGTCATCCTGGCAGTTTGGGAGGCTTAGGTGGGCGATCACTTGAACTCAGGAGTTCAAGACTAGCCTGGGTGACATGGTGAAACCCCATCTCTACCAAAAATACAAAAAATTAGCCAGGTGTGGTGGTGTGCACCTGCAGTCCCATCTACTCGGGAGGCTGAGGCAGGAGGATCACTTGAGCCTGGGAGGTAGAGGTTGCAGTGAGCTGAGATCACACCATTGCACTCCAGCCTGGGTGACAGAGTAAGACTGTGTCTTGAAAAAAAAAAAGAAATTTCAATTTCCCATAGAATTTAATTTCAATTTCCCATAGAATTTTCCACAAATTTTAATTTTTTAAAAAGTTCAGCATGGAATTTCAGCACATGGGTGGAGTTAGGAGTGGAGTGAGCCTCAGGAGAGCTGGTGTTTGGGAAGGGACTTTGTGTCCTTCACATGAGATTTAAATTCCCATTCTGATACTTTCTAGTTGGTGACCATCTCTCTATACCTCAGTTCTGTATATATAAACTCTCAAATCTCATGGCTTTTTTGGGTATTCACCTTTTTTCCTATGATGACCCTGTGCAAATAATACTAAAAACTAACAAGTTTATATGACTCTGTCCTGTTAATCTACCTGTTGTCAGTCTTCTACCTAGGAGGTTAGAAGGAAAGTCTTTTTCTTCTCTGCAAATGCTAATAACAGTAACAAAAATGCGAGATGAGATCCCATTGAGTTTTCCCATTTGCATGCCATTCCAACGTATTCTATGTGTATGGAAAATTGTATATAAATCTCAGTATTACTGTTGATAACGGTCTCCATACTCAACTGGACAAAACAGAGGTGTTGTGTGTTAGAACCTATTTTAATTAATCTATATTTTGGTCCTGTGAAATTGTTCCAAAAAGGAAAAAGAGCTAATAGTAGCATCATTAAAAAGTGCTTGTTAAGTGATGCCACGCATTTACAAAGCATGCCATTTGGCTCAAGGTGAGGATGAAAGCATGGAGTGTGTCTTCTTACAGTTTGTAGTGAGTCATCTTCCCCAGACAAAGGGGGAGCATATGGCCTAACAAGCAAGGCAGCAGACTGATCTGCACTTTGACAAGGAGACCCAGTGGGGTGAGCTGGCGTCCCAGCTTTGGGCTGGTTACTTGGTGACATCAGGTAAGTGCCAAAAATATCAAAGGCTGATACTTAATTCTGAATCCTTCTGAAATCCTTCCATTGGTTTTTATTACCTCTAATGGCTACTTCGGTAATGGTGGGAGGTTGCCTGATTCAAAGAAAGTGAAGTGAGATCACCATAAGAAGGAGTGGTATTCTCAACCAGCTGACACTTTTAGGGGCAATGTCCTAAGCCACAGTCAACAAGGGACCTCAGAAAGGCCTTTTGGATTTAGGTGGATGAGCCTCTTGGGGGACCGCCATTTGGAAAAGCTTAACCATACTTTTATTCCCAGCATACTTCTTCAACTGCTGGCCACTGACTTATACAGATAATTTTCTGTCATTACAGACTGCACCAGTGGATTTTAACGCTTTCCTTGCTTCAGAGCCTAGGCAAAGGTTCCTACAAAATTTCTGCCCTCAGGAAATGAAGCCGTGTTTCTAGAGGGAGCTTGAACCTCTGAGCCTCACTTCACCTCTTTTGATGTGTCTTTGTCAAACTCTGAATACTCTTGATTCAGATGTCAATAAAGTCAAGAAGATGATCACAAAAAATAAAAAGCTGATGAATCTTTTGGAAAGTTAACAATTTTCTTTAGGAGTTTTTCTCTTCCCTGTGTAAAATGTTCCCCCCAGTTTGCCTCTTCATGATCCATTCATAGCTGTGTCAGGAGGGAGATGAAGTAGAAGGACCCACGTGAATTTCTCCCTGCCGTTTCCATGCCCTCCCTCCCATTCAGACACGACCCCCTTTCAAACGTTGCAAGCGGGAAGCAACCTACTGGTTATGGGTATTCTGAAAATACTGTAGAAAAACATAGTCCCAGAGGACACTCAGAGAGAAGCCGTAGAGCTAAGAGACCAGATTCTAGTTCTGATACTCTAAGTAGCTATGCAACCTGTGGTTAAAAAAAAATAAGAAAGAAACTCGACTATATTGACAAATTACCATGTGTCAGGCACTTTACATGCATTTTCTTATTTAATCCTCACAAGGTACTCCTAAGAAAGGTAATTTTCTACTTACTTTGCAGATAAACAAACTATGATTCAGAGTCTGTGAACTATTCCAAGTTAACATCAGTAGTATGCAAATAAAACAGAAAACTCGGAAATCAGTTTGGATTTCAGGATGAAAACAGACTGAATTCGAACACGCCCCAGGCAAGGGGTCCAGGGGCCACACCCCTCCATAGGGAGCTGTGGCTCCAGATCTTGGGTCACCCAAGGAGGTCTCTATGGGACAAGAATGGCTTGGAATCTGGATAGGGCATGAGGCCCCATGGAGGGTTGTGGCCCCGGGGGATATTTGACAGTGTATGGAGACATATTTGTATGTCACGAGTGGGACAGAACCTAATGCTATCTAGGGGCTGGAGGCCAGGAGTGCTGGGACACCCCCACAATGCCCAGACTGCTCCCATATCAAAGAATCCTCTGGTCTAAAATGTCCATCTTGCCAAGGCTGGGGAACCCTAGTGCACCCTTCTAAATTATGGAATTCATTTGGTGGAGGATTCAAGGAATCCGAGAAAGTGAGGCTTGACCTGGTGGTTTGGGTCTCTGGAGATGCCGGCTGTTCTCCCCTGGGGACAACGCCCTTCACAAGCTCAGCTCCCAGGCTCCCGCCGGGCTGCTGCTGCAGGAAGGTGCACTGGGCTTGGGGAGGGGTGGGGTTTGGAGGGGAGGGCAGCAGGCTTTGGTGCCGGAGACTGCTTAGTCAGAACCCGACCACTGAAGTGAAGCTGGAGAGAATGGCAAGCCTACTGATTTAGAGCATAAGATTTCAACTGGCAGCCAGGCACGATGGCTCACGCCTGTAATCCCAGCTTTTTGGAAGGCTGAGGCGAGTGGATCACGAGGTCAGGAGTTCAAGACCAGCCTAGCCAAGATGGTGAGACCCCATCTCTATTAAAAATACAAAAAATTAGCCGGGTGTGGTGGCCGGCGCCTGTAATTCCAGTTACTGAGGAAGTTGAGGCAGAGAATTGCTTGAACCCCAGAGGCAAAGTTGCAGTGAGCTGAGTTTGCACCACTACACTCCAGCCTGGCAACAGAGTGAGACTCTGTCTCAAAAAAAAAAAAAAAAAATCCATCTGGCCACCCTCCATTTTGGAAGCCTCAGCCTTGAGGTCTTGAGGGTTGGACTGCAGTGGGTCTGAGGTCCTCAGGGACCAGGCGGGAGATGCATTCCACACCATCTCTTGTTTTCTTGGTCTGCAGAAATGATGCAGCAACCCGAGGAGGGTTCTGCTGCTCATACAGTGGACCAGGCCGGCTACCACCACAGGCTTAGCACGTGCTCTGCCTGGAATCCCGTTTCCGAACCCCGTTTCCTCCGGGGGTTGTTGGCTTGTTCCCTCACAATGCACAAGTTTCTGCCTAAAATCACCTTTTCAGGAAAACCATCCTGCTCTTAAGGTAGTCTCCACCCACCTCTCTCACCGGAATTTCAGTTTCATGAGAGGAGTGACATTGCTGGTCTTGGTCACTGCATCACCGTGTTCTTATCAGTATTGGATCATTTTCAATTTCACATGAAAAAAGTGTGTATGGTGTGTATGTGCATGGTGTGTGTGTGTGTTGTGTGTGATGTTTGTGGTATGTGTGGATGTTTGTGGTATGTGTGCAGTGTATGTATGTGTGTGTAGTGTATTTGTATAGTGTGTGGTGTGTGTAAGGGATGTGTATGTGGGGTGTGTGATGTGTGTATTTCTCTGAGGGATGTGTGTGTATATCGTGTGTGGTGTGTGGGGTTTGTGGGGTGTGTGGGGTGTCTGGAATGCATATGAGGTGTGTGTGGTATCTGTAAGGGATGTGTATGTGGGGTGTGTGATGTGTGTGTTTCTGTGAGGGATGTGTGTGTGGGTGTGTGGTGTGTGGGGTGCATGTGAGGTGTGTGTGGTGTAGTGTGGGGGTGTGTGTGGTGTAGTGTGGGGGTGTGTGTGGTGTGTATGTTATGTGTGGGGTGTATGCGTGGTACACGCTATGTGGTGTGTGTGTCTGTAAGGGGTGTATATGTGGGATGTGTGATGTCTGTGTGTCTGTTAGGGATGTGTGTATGTTGTGTGGTGTAGTGTGTGGGGGCGTGTGGTGTGTGTGTGGTATATATGAAGTGTGGGTTGTGTGTCTGTAAGACATGTGTATGAGGGGTATGTGATGTGTGTTTCTGTGAGGGATGTGTGTGTGTTGTGTGGTGTGTTGTGTGTGTGGGGTGTGATGTGTGTTTTGTGTGGGTGTGGGGTGTGTGTGGGGTGCATATGAGGTGTGTGGGGTGTGTGATGTGTGTCTGTAAGGGATGTGTATGTGGGGTGTGTGATGTGTGTTTCTGTGAGGCATGTGTGTGTGTTGTGTGTGTGGGATGTGTGTATGTTGTGTGGGGGTATGTGCGTGTGGTGTGTGTCTGTAAGGGATGTGTATGTGGGGTTGTGTGTGGCGGGTGTGTGGTATGTGTGGGGTGTGTGGTGTGTGGGGGTGCATATGAGGTGTCTGGGTGTGTGGTGTGTGTCTGTAAGGGATGTGTTTGTGGGGTGTGTGATGTCTGTGTGTCTGTGAGGGATGTGTGTGTGTTGTGTGGTGTGTTGTGTGTGGGGTATGTGGTGTATTGGGGGTATGTGTGGTGTGTGGGGTGTGTGGTATGTGTGGGGTGCATATGAGGTGTGTGGGTGTGTGGTGTGTGTCTGTAAGGGATGTGTTTGTGGGGTGTGTGATGTGTGTTTCTGTGAGGGATGTGTGTGGGTGTGTCGTGAGGGATGTGTGTATGCAATGTGTGTGTGTGTGTGTTGTGTTGTTTGCTTGTTGGGGGTGTCTTTGACCAAGCACACTCTCGTAGGACCACTGAGTTGCACAATTCCAGGCACAGCAGATCTGAGTAAGGTGAGCAAAATCTTCAAAGATTATTTATCACTCAAACTCATGGGCCTCTCGTAGACACGACCTGACAAGGCCACCAAGGCAACCCAGTGCAGGACTTCTTAGGGCCTGGCCAGCTGGTCTTTCGCCGACGTTGAACACTGGGCTGGGCAGCATTTATCTGGAGTTTAACAAAAACTCCACTCAGACCATCTGTTTCAGTCACTAAATAAACAGAAAATACAAATTTAAAAATAATTAGGAAAACAGCACATTGGGCAGTCACCCATTTAGGAAAGAGAGTGATAGTAGTGTTAGGCTCAGAGTATCTCAGCTATTCCTAATTGATCAAAATATCCTGATGTTTATAGCAAATGAGAGAGTGACTCAGAATGAAATGAAGTCAGCGAAATGCCAGAAGTTTTTACATCCAAAACAGAGACATGGCCCATATGTTCAGAAATACTTTTGTCCTTAGGAAATGTTTATGAAAAAAACCAAATAGGCAGTTCCTCCAAAAACAGACTCAAATAATAGTAATATGATTCAGATAACAGAAGCATTTTTTTCCATTAAGATGACTTTCCTTTTTTTTTTTTTTTTTTTTTTTTTTTTTTTGCTGATTGTTCCACCCTTGTGTTTGAGAGACCATTCAGAGAGCAAATGCAAAAGGTTCCATTCACGGCATGTTCATGTTTACATGCAAAAATTTGAGAAGGTTGAAGGGTTTTTAGAAAGCTTTTCACAGTGCCATCTATATACTGATTATGGTAAATAAACATGATAAAAGATAATGCTATTGTCTCGTAATATACAAAATATCTACACAAATATTTATAAGCAATTATATAGCTAGTATTTGCCCTCTGTATAATCCCATCCATTTACACTGGGACATAGAAAACTGTGGTGCTAATTACATGATTTTTCTTTTTTTTTTTTTTAGACGGAGTCTCGCTCTGTCACCCAGGCTGGAGTGCAGTGGCACGATCTCTGCTCACTGCAAGCTCCGCCTCCCGAGTTCACGCCATTCTCCTGCCTCAGCCTCCCGAGTATCTGGGACTACAGGCGCCCGCCACCACGCCCGGCTAATTTTTTGTATTTTTAGTAGAGACGGGGTTTCACCGTGTTAGCCAGGATGGTCTCGATCTCCTGACCTTGTGATCTGCCCGCCTTTGCCTCCCAAAGTGCTGGGATTACAGGCGTGAGCCACAGCGCCCGGCCACATGAAGATTTTTTTAAAGTAAGAAAATGTTTAAATAGTAGAAAATAAGGGTACTACTAAGACCAGGAAGGAAAGGCGGCTGGTGCTGGAATGGGGCATTGCCGGACCCAGGGCAGTGACTGTGCTGCCTGGGAGAGTAAGCGGCAGACGCTGTGAGAAAGGGGAGTTGAGCTCCTTCCTTTGGAAAACACTGCAATGGGATCTCATCAGGCAGCTCTGAGAGTAGAGGGGGTCCTCAACAGTCGTGCCAGGACAGCGTGTGCCTAGGAACTGCTCTTGGGGACTCTCACAGGCGCCCTGCACTGCCCCTGCTGTGCGTGTCTCCTGTTGCCTGGGAAGCTAAAGGGACTGTGGTCCAGGCCTGCCATTGGCTCCCAAGAACCCCGCCTCCTGGTGACACCCCCTCCTCTTGAGTGTGGGTGAGACCTGAAGACTCACTTTTACCAAATAGAATATGGAAAAGATGTGGCCTCTGAGGTTGTTATAAAACAACTGTGACTTCGCGGGGCTCTCCGTCCCTCACTCTCTGCAAATCTCTCACTCTGGGGCAACAGGCTCCCCCGTGAGCTGCCCCATGGAGAAGCCCATGAGGCATGGAACCCAGAACCTAAGACCTGCCAGCGCCCCCTGTGTAAGCCTGGACGCCATCCTCCCGAGTCGGGCCTGGAGAGGGCCCCAGCCCCAGCCCCAGCCGACACTCTGAATGACACCTCACGAAAGGCCTTGAGTGAGAGAACGCAGGTAAGTTGTGCTCACTGGCCGATCTGCAGAAACTGAGATAATAAATGTTTGTTTTCTAAGCCCTTAAATTTGGGGGTAATTTGTTTCATAGAAAGAGATAATAAATACAGGGACCTTAAAATGTGGCATCCTAATTTGTTTCCAGGGTTTATAGTGAATATATTTATCTGTCAGCACAGTGCAGACACCAGGTGTGGACGTGAGCCTGGAGACAGAGCAGTGAGTGGCAGCCTCGCTCTGTGGACGTCCGTCTCCCTGAGCTAAGACCCCCTATTTTTAAAGGGAGGTGTGAGATGGATCTAAGCCTGCGATTATAAACTCATATATCTATAGGTACCAGGCAGACACCATGAAGTAATAAAGCGAGCCACTCATAAGGTCCTACGTGGCCACCGACGCTTGGCTTGGCAGTGGGGAGGCAGTGGGGGTAGAGGAAGGCACCCTGCAGACTGCAAGCTCATTCAGAGGAAGAAAGCAAGAGCCCCTTGGGCTCACCCTCTGCGGACGTGTCCATTGCCCACACAGTGTTGGCTTGTGCAGTGGTTTAAATGTGGGCCCCTTGGGAGGGGCCACGTTAAAACCTGGAGTTCCATCTCCACCTGGGTTATTGGAAGAGGAGGTATAGGTGCCACCTGCCACTTCTGCCCACCTAGTCCCGCAGGGGGCTGCGCCCACACCAGGATCTCCCTCTGGCACTGGGTGTGACAGTGTCCACTGCTTGCTTTTCCCCCACCTCCCCACCCGTTCGTCCTCCATGTCAGTGACAGGCACTGGTTCCATTGTTTTTTCCAGGAATCCAGCCGGGGCTGGGGGCTGGATCTGTGAATGGAGCTGTCTCAGGGTAACGGTGTGGGTTGGCATTGGGGGTCAGCTGAGCTGCGTTTCCTGTTGGTGGTTCCAGCGGAGATGAGGCACATGCAGGTCCTGCAGACAGATTGAGGCCAGGAGTCCTGAGTGATCTCAAGAATGCATGGACCTTGGTTTGTTTACATTCCCATTTCACTGAAGGAAAATGGAAACCGATTTTTTTTTTTTTTTTGGTTTTCTGTTATCTGACCATTGTCCCCTTGAATTCAATTGAATCTAAACTTTAGAACATGTGGGAACAAAGGAAAATAAAGCAAACTGCATTGAGCACCCCATCATGAACAATGTCTGGTGCTCAATGGCCTTCCAGGTGCTCAGAAATAAATGTTCTGTTTTTCCCTGATTGTTCTATAAGATACATGGAACTTGGCTCAATATTTATGGTAAAATGTCCTCAAAATTATTTGAAGTTAACACAGCAGGATAATGAATGAGGAAGAAAAAGAATGTTGTGCATTTTCTCTTTTCTTTTTCTTTCTTGTTTCCCCTCCCCGCTTCCCTTTCTTTTTCTTTCTCTCCTTCCTGCTCTCCTCACTCTTGAACCGGTGGAACTGTGGCGGTTTTGTTTTGTTTTCCCCATGAGGTGGTCTTCAGAGGGTTTTAGATGGACACATCAGGGTTCTATTATTAATATAAGTGGCCGGTTTTCCACCATGTGGAAAGATTGAAGCAGAATTTATTTTTGTATGCTTTATGCCTGAAGTGTTTAAGGTGTGTAAGGTGCCCAGGGCCTCGAGGTGAACGCATGAAATGACAACAATTAAATGAGATCCAACTGAAAAAGTAGAAGCTGAAAGAATCCAAACCAGTGCTTGGGAAGGAGGCCAACTTGACCCATCTGTCAGAACTGAGGGCTGGAGACCGGCTCCTGTTGTCAGTGCCCTGAGAGGAGTCATGGTTCCTCACTTGTACAATCGCGGGAATGCAAGACGCTGCACACGTTTCACTCCATACCCTCCTCGTGCAGGCAAGGACACAGTGTTAAGGAGCTCACATCGGACTAGAACTCAGAACTGTATCACCTCACACTCCTTGTCCGCCCTCTCTTGCAGTCCCTTGATCAGCCTCAGGCAAAGGGAGGCAGGGGTCAGGAAAAATTATGACAATGGTTGGCTTTTCTACGGAGCTTTCCCGGTTTCAAAGGCAATTTACGTGCAGAATTGCACTGATTCTCCACAGAACCCCTGATGATAAGTATTAGTATAACTTCTCTCATTTTAGATGGAAAGGCCGACGCACACAGCTTGGTATTAAGTTAACAAGCCGTCAAAACGAATCAACTGAGCGCTAATACGTACCAGGCACTGTGGTAGAAGTGGGTGGCAGAGGTTCAAGTCCCTGCACTGCCAGTGATTAACTGTGTGACCTTGGGTAAGGTAGGGAACTTCACTAAGCCTCTGCTCCTGTGCTGGTGGAAGTGAAGATGATGTTTGTACTTACCCTGTAGGGGGTTATCAAGACGAATACGCTGGGCCACAGTGAATCCTCAGCAATGCCAATGATTCTGACTGCTCGGGAATTTACCCAGGGGTTTAGCTGAAGACTGACATTAGTGAGACTTGAAACGAGCTTTTCTAACTTTGCGTCCAGTGCTGTTTCAACAATACCAGGTAAACTGGAGTATAAAAGTCAGTGATTACAGAATGTGAAGGAACACAGTCCCTGCCTTAAGAGAGGAGCTATAACCAGGACCCAAACCACAAAGAATGTGCAGGGGGTGAGGGGTTGCAGGGTAGAAAAAGTCGTGTATTTCATTCTCATCTCAGGCTCATGGCTGAAGCCCCTGTAACGAAAGACAGATGAATAAGAGAAAAGCGGTTTTATGTGGCATGAGAACCTTCATAAAGAAATAAAGACCCAAAGACACAGGGAATCCTGTGTATTTTTATGCTTAGGTTTGATGGTGAGTAGAGTTGTTCAGAGGTATGATTGCACAAAGGGGGTATGATCTAATAGTAATTAAATGGGGGGAAACTCGGCAAAGCCTGTTTGTTCTGATTCTTCCCTGTGTCCCTGGGTCTTCGGAGGTACGGACATTCCTGCAAGGCTGAGGTGGGAGGATTGCCTGAGGCCAGGAGTTTGAGATCAGTCTGGGCAACATAGTGACACCCGGCTCCAAAAAAATTAAATGAATGAATGAATAAGTAAATAAGCCAGGTGTGGTGGTACACACCTGTAGTCATAGCTACTTGGGAGGCTGAGGCAAGAGGATTGATCGCTTGAGTCCAGGATTTGAGGCTACAATGAGCCACCATCACATCACTACACTCCAGCCTGGGCAACAGAGTGAGACCTTGTCTCAAAAAAAAAATACCTATATAAATAAGCATGTTCCTTTCCTCTGAGTATAGGGGGGTGCACCTGTCACGCAAGGGTCTCCCTGCATCAGGGGAGAAGGTCAGAGGATTCTTTCATGGCTTGTTTCAAGGGGAAGGGTTGAGAAGGTCAGAGAGACCTTCCTGCTTCAGCTGTTTTCTCAAATGCTATGGTGCCATATGTTGGGGTAACATGTCCTGAATAATATAATCTCTCCCCTAACAGGTACTATTTTAGTGATGATCAGCGACTCACTAGAGGGGCTTTGGTTTTGGCTCTGTGGCTTCCTAATGTTCTCAGGACTGTGTGACTTAATTTTAGGTGAATCTTGACAGTTCAATACTGTGGAGGGATCTGGAGAACGCCAAGTGACTGTAGTCATGGAAAGGTCATGAAAACCAGAAGCAGAATTGAGGGCATAGCGGAAAGAGGGAGGGAGACCCCAGTCCAGGACAGGTGGGGCTCTGTGTCGGGGACAGCCAGCACTGCTCGCAGGGGTGGGGACTCCCCAGAATTGATACTCTGTCAGTGTCAGCCTTAGCAATGCTTGACGAGACAGTTGCTGGCATGCCCTTTAAAGCCGGCTACACCTGGGCTGTACCTCCCGCTCCGCCACCAGGCTGTGGGAACTTGGACTGTCTATTTAGCCTGTCTGAGCCTTGCTTTTCTCCTGGGAGGCTGAGGAAGCATCAGGAGGCCCAGCCGGAGGGGTGTGGTGAGGATGGGGGGAGTAAGCCCCAAAAGCACGGCATGTAAAGCATGGTGCCTGGTGCCCGGTGAGTGCCGATAAGTGACAACTGGATGAGCATTTTTGCTTCTCTGTGTAGTTCATCGCTCATGAGGTTAGGGCAGGGCAAGGCAGGCAAGGTCTCCTTCTCACATTTGGATCAGAAAAGCCTTCCTGTCATCCACTCTGAGGCTAGTGGGTGAGCCCCATCCCAGGGGCCTGAGCCCGGCCTGTGTGGTGATGCTGGTTGTCCCCACAGCCCCCTGACCCCATTACTGAGCTAGGTTTTTCCAGCCTGATGACTTTGGCTAGCATAAAGGGCTGAGAATTAGCAGAAACGTTCTGGTTTCCTTTTTATCACATTCTGCAAGGGGTGTAGGGAGTAGGTGGTGGCATTGGGAGCAGATGGTGAGAAAAAGAGGGAGAGAGTGGCCAGCATCCAGTAACATGCATGACCCCTTTGTGCCTGACATGCAGTGGGTTTTGGACAGATGTAAAGAGAGGTTATCTGCCTCTATGTTCAGCAGCATTAATATCAGCCTGCAAAGGACACCTGGCAAATCTATATCGAGATTATACTCATGTTGAGAAGTCAAATGTAAATGACTTACAAGATATCTGAAGTTTTAAGTGACCCACTCACACCAGGCTCCACACCAGGACAAATGTGAGTCCTGCGCAGGCCATTTTTCTGCTTCTCCCAAGCTGATCTCTGTAACAGTTTAGTAAAGTTTGGTGGCTGCACTTGACCTACACAAATAGAGTCATCATTTAAGGTCTCTGTTAGAATTTATCTCCCGCTGCCTCCACACTCGGCTGCTTTTTACTCCTTCTTTAAAACTCATGACTGGGCGATGTCTGCAGCCCTGGAGCTCGGTTTTCTCCTGTAAGTGCTTGTCTTTATCCACACCACGTCCAGGCTTTCCCACTCACCTGCACTTTCTCCAGCCTGAGCACCCTGGGCCAGCATAGCTGTTGGGACTCAATTAATGGGAATAAATGGATATTTAAAAAATTAACGTCATTGCTCTTTGCATTTGAACCATCAGCTTAACATTCAGTTGTACAGTTGACTCTTGAATAACATGGGTATTAGGGGTGCTGACCTCTGTGCAGTCAAAAATCTACATATAAGTTTTGACTCCTCCAAGCAAACTTAACTACTAACAGCCACTGTTGACTGGAAGCCTTACAGATAACATAAACAGTCCATTCACATATATTGTGTATGTTGTATGTATCATATGCTGTATTCTTACAATACAGCAAGCTAGAGAAAAGAAAATGTTATTAGGAAGATCATAAGGAAGAGAAAATACATTTTATACATTTACAGTGCTATGCTGCTGTGATCTGAACTGAACATTTGTGGTGTCTGTTTACGAGATGAGTCGCCTGCCTGACATAGCAGCACCCGGAGCTGCAGCCCTTGGTCTACTACAGTACACATCAAGCAATTCAGCTTTTTCTTGGACTGTCACAACTTTCCTCTGCTTCTTGGGAGCATTTCCAGCACCACTAGTGGCACTTCACATGGGCCCTACGGTGTTATTCAAGGTTTACAGTATTGCACTCAGCATGATGAAAAATACATGAGAACCTCAAGAGATCACTTTTTACTGCGAAATGCAATTTACTGGTGAGACGAACGGCTCACGTGGAGATGATGAGCATCGCGCGGTGTTTTAAGCGGATACCCACAACACTTGAGCTCACTGCAATAGCAACAGGAGGTGGCTGCGAAATGATTCCGGCACTACAGTAATTCCTACAATGAATTGCATGCAGTTACGATTTGATGCTGCGTCTTTACATTTGTTTACATTTCTCTTGACTGCCAATGACACCATGTACATCCGGTCTGTGTGTAGGTAAGTTCTGATAAATTTTAACATTTTATAACAGATTCATGTCTATTTTATGGTAGTAAATAATAAAATAGGCTAGTATCTACATATATGTTATGCATTCATAGCATAATTTTTTCTGATTTTTTTTTTTTGCTATTTCTAGGCTACACGGTTTATCTGCGATTTTTTTTCAAATTGTTGCAAATCTCCAAAAAATTTTTCGATATATTTATTGAAAAAAATCTGTATAGGTGGACTTGTACACTTCAAACCCTTCTTGTTCAAGAGTTGACTGTATTGTCTTGTATTACACTACACTATTCCTTCTGCTTGGCTGTGTCATCCAGCTAGATTATAAATGTCTGATGCTGCTTTCATGGCTGGTACTCAGTTGTACTGATCAGTATTTGATTGACCACCTCTTATCTGGGTTTGTAATGCAATAACTGACATCTGTTTATTGACATAAGCTTCTTTCAGGTGCAGGACTGCATTTGAACCTGTACGTAGGAGCAGCATTTTATGTATTTTATGGGTGTGGAAAACTGAGATGCAGAGAAGAGAGGACTTGAATTAGAGCTTGTATTTGGATAGAGAAAACAAAATAGAACTGTTGTCAAATAATTCTTCAATTCACCTCTGCTGCTTATTCGGAAAGTTGTGACTGACAGGAAAGCAGTCCCCTATTGAGTGGCTTGGTTGGGGAGTTGTAAGACTCCCTGGAACTGGGGCTGGAGCATCCACACAGGGCACCCTGAGGCCATCACACTTCCTGGTGGGTAATTAGTTAGAACTGCTGTTAACCCTTTAATAGATGCAGTTCCTGACTACAGCAGCAAGCCCCCTTTCATCTTCCTGCTCCTTTCTCATCTATTACAAATGTCTCCAGGGAAGACTTCGAGTAGATGGCACAGTGATTTTAATGGCTAATTGAAAAGCCATGGGCTTTTAAAGCTCAGAAAGGCTTTCAGAAAGATTGATGATGGTCCATGGATGTGGAGTGTACCTTCTGCAGCTGTGTGGGACTCTTGTTTGTTTCCTGAGGATCTAAGTTGACCCATCATCCCAGCTGGCCATCTCCCTGTCTCTCTGTCTCTCTCTGTTTCTCTCTGTGTGTGTATGTGTGTGTCTTTCTTGTTCTCTTTCTCTCTCTCATTCACTCTTAAATGGCTGGAAGTCATTGCCTGTTGGTATGTGAGTATGTGTTTGGTAATTTTCCCTTCTCTTTTCACTAGTAAACTTTGGAGATAAGAAGGCCTGGGATATTTTGAGCTTTCCTCCCTCCCCTAGGTGGAACTGTGGCTGTAACGTATCCCACATCTTGGGAAATATGCCTTCTTTCCCTGAAGTGGTAAGAGAGACCCTTTTAAACAATAACGTGTCATGGCGTACACATAGATGGGGATATTATCAACACCTCATAAGTAACGTAATTATATTTTACGTGTTGCAGTGTCTCCACTTCCCCAAATCCTTGCAGCTGTAGCCAAAGATAGAGCATCTGAAGGAGAGACAGTTTGGATGGGGGTGTGCATCCGTTAATGAGCGGAAATTCAGAGCTTTATTCCTAATTGTCACACCGTTTTGGAAAGCTCCCCAGGGTAGACTCAATTTCCACACAGGTGAGGTTAGTAGTTCTCACACCTTGGAATTTCATGTAGCAGTAAAATTTCTAAGAATATTAGAGGTACTGGTAGGTTTGTCAATTTTTAATTTTGCTAACAAAATGGAACATCAGAAATATTAAAACAAACGCACAAGAAAAAAAACCAAACCTAAACCAAAATCAGATTTAAAAACCGCCCCCTAACCTATAATCATTGCATCTTTCACAAAACAAATGACATTTCAACACTAAAATATGTAAAAAGCTTAGGTCCCTAAATTGTAAACAAATAGGTCTTTCAAATATACTAAATTTTGCATTACAAACCACTTACTACATTTTTTTATGATATCATAAGCTCATCTTATTTTTGAAACCTCTGACAAAGAAGGGGCTAAAATACAAGAGAGATTAAATACACCTCCGTAAGTATAGAGACAATGTCTGCCAAAATGATGCCATTTCTCTCTTTGGCTACTGGAACCAAAGGGATCATTAAACGTGTTTTCCTTTTTGCTTATGTGTGTATTCTGAAATTTATAAAAAATATTTAATATTAGGAATAATAATGGAGTTACATAAACTATGTTAGATCTTCAAGTCAGACTTTCATAGCTATAAGGGGTATGTTTTGGAATATTAATACAAGGGTCAGACATCGTGCGCCTTGAGTCTCTTTTTGTGCTTACAGCAGGTGGGGGTGGGTCCCCTGCCACCCCGTGACTGTCTCCGCCTCTGTTGTCCCTCTCTTGCCTCCACCAGCCCCCACCCCACTGCCTCCTCCAGTCTTGCCCTCTGCTACCCGATGGCTTCCTCTTGATACCTCCTGGCCCTATCATCTCTCGGCCTTTGTCTATGTGGATTTTAGCTTCTGTGCCTCCTGCTCACTGGCCTGCATTCTCCAGTTCCATTTTCTGTTCTCACTCCTGAGAAAGGAAGGCTTTGCTTGGGCCTGCTGTGGTGAGGCCCTATGTGACCAGGGTCCCCTGGAGGATGATCGGTGGCCAGCTGCCATCGGGGCTGGAGCCGACCCTGGGCCAGTAAGGGGCGACTTGGGGCATACTCTCCGTACTGGGCATTTCTCTCGAGTTAAAAAGATCTGCGTAAGTTAAAGAGATTCATTGCACAGCATGGTGACTACAGTTAATGACAATGTATTGTATTATTGAAAATCGCTAAGAGAATAGATTTTAGGTCTTCTCACCACACACACACACACACAGGCACACACACACAAAAGTATGTGAGGTAATGCATAGAATGTTAATTGGCTTGATTTAGCCATTCCACAATGTATACATATTTCAAAACATCATTTTGTGTACTGTAATTATATATGATTTTAATTTGTCACTTAAAAAATAAAAAGGCTTGGAGGGAGGTGACGATGTGAACTAGCCTGAGCCCTGAGCTCTGGGAAAATCTGCCATGAGAAGTTCCCCACCCTCATGTGTTCCTAGCAGTGGCTAATCACAAAAGACTACCCTCATGTCCTCAGAATAAGACCAGCCTCCACCCACGTAAGTGACTCCCATAAGACTTGAAACGGATCTTTTATTGACTCCCTTTATGAACCCCAAGTTTCTCATCAGTGGAAATTCTTCCTCTTCTAAAACCTGAATAAAATCATCCCTTAATTGTCTGGGGCATTTGGTCTTTCTTGAGAAATTTTGTCGATTCATATTCAGGGGTAAACTAAAACTTGCCCCAAACCACACAGACAAAATGTCTCGTGTTTGGTTTCAAAAGGAACCCTGGGCATTTTCCCCATGGGCTTTGTTGTCCTGTGGGCATTGCTGGAACCCCTGGCTGGCTCTCCAAGGAGCAGCTTGGAATAGCACAACTTGAGTGAGCGAGGTCTCCAAGCCTCATGACCCCCAGCCCTTTGCATTTATCCCACGTTCTTTTCCTCTGCATCTCTCAAGACTTTCAGAAGCAAACACTTGGGTTCTTCAGAAGCATCGACGCTCTTCAGGGTTCTTGGCATGAGTTTTAGAGTCTTGGCAGGCAGCTGGCAATAGTCAGGTGTGAAAACAGGCAGTGGGCTTGTTACTGAGAGTGAGCACTGCGTGTTTGACACTGTCTAGAGGGCTTACCACTGTGATGCCCGAATGCTCTGGTCACAGTGATGGGGCCCAATGGAAGAAGCGACTGCTTTTTATTGTTTTTTGTTTTGTTTTGTTTTGTTTTGCTGGCTTCTCATGCCACAGCCCTGGATTGTCATGCTCAGATTTCTTGTCCAGGACACAATGCCCTAGAACTTGTGTATACTGGATGGAACAAAGCGTGCACAGCACATCTCCGGATGTGTCGCAAAGGCTGCCAACCCTGTTGGGAGGTGAGAGCTGGCACTGTGTGTCTACCTTGTCCATGACTTCTGGCAGCACTAAAAATGGGGCCTTTTTCTGCTTCCAGGGACAAGTCAGGGAAGATGCTTTGATGTGACAGAAGAGTCTTATCACAAAAGGTATTTTGGGATTCTGAGTAGAATTTAAATAAATTTGTGATATATACATATATATACACATTATGCACCATATATATATATGTGTATGTATATATGTATATATGTATATGGTGCATAATGAAATCCTCCAAATTTGTTTTCTTAAATGACTTTTTTCTTTATTTTATTTGATTATTTATTTATTTATTTTTGAGAGAGAGTCTTGCTCTGTTGCCCAGGCTGGAGTGCAATGGCGTGATCTCGGCTCACTGCAACCTCTGCCTCCCAGGTTCAAGTGATTCTCTTGACTCAGCTTCCCGAGTAGCTGGGATTATAGGTGCTGGCTACTGTTTGCATTTTTAGTAGAGATGGGGTTTCACCATGTTGGCTAGGCTGGTCTCGAACTCCTGACCTCAAGTGATCCACCCACCTTGGCCTCCCAAATGACAAAGAATCCTTATGTCTATTAAGAACCACTTAAGACCTTCGTGAATTAAGTTTTGCTGACCTCAGCGTGCAGCCTGAGGCCTGCCCACCCTCTGTGGAGACTCAAGTTGCTCTTACTTCTGGAGAGGGAGGGAAGGAGGCCAGTGCCTGCCCCAGCATTTGGGGCCACCACTGCTGCACAGAACCCTGAGCATTAGTGTGTACTTACTCCCTGTTTAAAAACATGCATACGCTTATCTTGGAATAGATGAAAATTCTGGAAAATGCTTAGCTCTTTTCTGTCTGTGATGTGTTTCGAATTATTATTTCCATCTAAGGCCAATAGGCTTCTTATTTTTATAGAGCATAATGCTTTTATTTAATGTGCAAGTATAGTGCACTATCTTAAGTCTACTTGAACCTTACACACAAGTAGAGATAAAAGATGTTTCCGGAGTCTGAGTGTATTAAAAACAAAATTGATTCTCAACTCCTTTTTCTTCCCAAGGCCTGAGGCTTCACCTTAAAAACTAGCTCCTTTCATCAACTGCATTTAGGAAAAACAAAAATAATAAGCCACATCCTTTATTTCAAACACCCTGAGACTTTAAAAAAATGTATTTACAGCAATAAATTCTTATTAAATGAGAAAATGGTTACCAATGGTATTGAAATGGCTTATTAAAGGATATGGTGATGAAAAGGCCACATAGCCATCTGTCCTGCAGCTACCTATTCCTTCTGCTTGGTCACAGTTTTTACAAAATACCAAGCCTCTGGAACTCAGCTGCCTGGAATCAAATCCCCATACTGGCATGTATAAAACGTGCGATGCAGGTTTTGTTACCTAACCAACATGAACTGGTTCCTTTGTTTTAAAGTGGGGATATCTACCATGTAGACTTTTTTGTGGGGGGAATAGGCGTGGGAGTGAAATTTTAATGAGAAAGTGCGTGTACATTGCTCAGGGAGGCCTAGGATTTACTAAGGTTTGTGCTACTTACAGTAGCAATGAACAATACCTACTAATGGTGACCAAGTCCATTTTGTTTACTCTTTTCTTTTCTCTCTTCTTTTCTCTTCTCTTCCTCTTCTCTTTTCTTTTCTTTGATAGAGTCTTGCTCTGTTGCCCAGGCTGGAGTGCAGTGGCGCAATCTCGGCTCACCAAAACCTCTGCCTCCCAGGTCCAAATGATTCTCCTGCCTCAGCCTCCTGAGTAGCTGAGATTACAGGTGTGTGCCACCATACCCAGCTAATTTTTGTATTTTTTAGTAGAGAAGGGGTTTTGCCATGTTGGCCAGGCTGGTCTCGAACTCCTGGCCTCAAGAAATCCACCCGCCTCAGCCTCCTGAAGTGCTGGGATTACAGGCGTAAGCCACCTTGCCTGGCCTGGCCTGGCCTGTACAATTTTTTTTTTTTTTTTTTTTTTGAGACAGAGTCTGGCTCTGTCACCCAGGTTGGAGTGCAACGGTGCAATCTCGGCTCACCACAACCTCTGCCTCCTGGGTTCAAGCGATTCTCCTGCCTCAGCCTCCCAAGTAGCTGGGATTACAGGTGTGTGCCACCACACCCGGCTAATTTTTGCATTTTTAGTAGAGACAGAGTTTCACCATGTTGACCAGGCTGGTCTTGAACTCCTGATCTCAGGCAATCCACCCGCCTCGGCCTCCCAAAGTGCTGGGATTACAGGCGTGAGTCACTGCCCCCCACCACCACTTCCCTTTCTTATGATGAGCACAGATAGCGGCCAGCCTCTCTTTCCTATCGTGGTTGTGGCTGTGGCTTCCCACACTGGCCATCCTGCCCCAGCGCTTCCCACTCCAGACTGTCTGGCACATGAACTGTGATGATGGTTTTCCTTCCTGGATATCAGCAGAATCCCGCCTTTCTATACTGAGCCTGGGGAGCAGGGAGGGAGGAGTCTGCATTCCAGAGTACGTCCTGGACCTCACTTTCATTTCTAATTCTGGTTCTGGGTAGTCAAGGTTTTGTGGTCAAGTGTCATGAGAATAACCCTCTTTCCCAATGATGGCATCTCTTTAATAAATAAGAAAACACTGGAAGATTAAAAGTAAAATTCAACTTTCTGGTAGCATTATCATTTGTGTTTGGCTTTCCTGAGTTTGTGGTAAGCTCCTTGAGGCCAGGGCTGCCTTTAGGCAGGTTAATGCCCCCAGGGCCGAGAACGGGAGGTCCTTGAATGAAGAATGCTTGGGGGCCGAGTCCAAGGAAGACAACTCTGACCTCCAGCATCCTCCAACAGAGACGTCTGGGCCCAGACAGAGGCGGCCAAGGCGAGGAGAGGAAAAGCTGTTTTCTGAGAGTGTGAACAAGAGCCTCCAACTTAACTTCAGCCATAAGAAAGCTGTTTATCGAGGCTCAAATATCTGACAGGCATCAGAGAACACCCAGAAAAGCTCCCTGGAGGCATGGTTTGAAGGCAGCTACAGCTGCATGCTGTCAGAGAGAAACCACATTTTGCACGTGGATCAGATCCCAGGGCCTCAGCGCTAGCATCCAGCCCCGGTGCTGGCCGGTCTCAGAAGGACACTGTGAATTTCTGAGGCATTTCCAGAGCCCCCGTGATGGATAGGAGATGAGCAATTGCTCCACAAAGGAAGGCAGGCTGAACATTTTGTGCCTAACTTGAGCACCTCCCTGATGTGAGAGACAGCTTTTGAGCGCCTGGGATACTTCAGTATCTGATTTAATTGGGAAACTCACAGGCAGCTATTAGACCACCAAGCCATTGGGGGTAGGTGTAAGGATACCTAAGATCCTTGTAGCTCATCTGCATGTTCTTTTACATCCCATAACTTTCTTAACACTTTTGTCAGACATACCAATTACACTTTGTTACTATTTTCAGTGAAAAAATGTACAGTCTGATACAGCTCATCAAAATGACCCCCAGTGCGGATCTTCATGGAGATGGCAGAGCTACCTTTCGGCAGGGTAGATATCTGCACTTCACAGGAGGGTTAAGTAAGACCTAAAGAGATCAAATCACTTCAGTTCTGTGTAACAAATATGTATTGATCAGCTGTTGCATGCCCCAAAAAATCTAAAGCCATCACCTTTTAAGTAATGGGATGTGCTGACTTCTCACTGTATTTGCACAAGGACAACAAATCAAAGTAAAATAGAAATAAATAGATCCTGCTTTATCCTACACTTGTACAGACCCCTGCCCACACGCCATAACACACACAAACACACACACTCAATACACACACGAGTAAGTCTTACAGAGAAGCTGTTGAAAGATTTTAGGAAGTAGGTTGTTTGAAATTTTTAAAATGCTGTAGGAATTTTTACGTCATATGATGTAGCTACTTCTATGCCTATAGGCCTCAGAAATGTCTAGGCTGCGCTCCTGGTAACATGACCTTTTGCAGATAAAGTTAGGCGTATATAAAAAAACTTTCTAAAACTAACTTTTGTTAGAGTATTGGCCCAAATCTTTTTTCCAGGCATTGTCCTCTGGCAGCTAATCCTGTTGTGAGGTCTTTATTGCTGTCCTGTGACTCACCTAGAAGCAAGTTTCTCTGAGGAAGGACAAATCCTTGTAGCTTTTCAAAGCACACCTATTAAACTCTTTAGTCGATATCATGTCAGGATGCATGTGGTCAGGGGAAATTTTATCTATGATTGTCAGGCACACTCAGAATATCGTTTTTGTGACGGGTGCCTGCAGTCAATCCCAGATCCTCCAGAAAGGGCTTTAAATTCAGTCTAATCTCTGTCATGCTGCTTGGCAATTGATTTGAGTCACTTTGACATTTCTGAGACTGCAGATTTCCCAGAAGGAGAGCAAGAGAGAACGTTTTATAAATACTGCGACCTTGAAATAAAAAAGAGACTTCACTTTCCTGCTCCAGATCTTACCATGTGCTCTCCTGAAATTCAAGTAAGAAAAGGTAATGAAGTTAGAAAACGTGAATTTATCCTTGTAAACCCTCATTGGGCAACTCAGACTTACCAATGAGATTTTGCTTCACGTCTGTGGTAATTTGCTAGATGTTTGGACTCAGCTGTTAATGAGGGCCTGAGGGATTATAATGTATGGCTTTTTTTTTAAGTGGATTTCAAGCAAAAACATGGACCCCAGGGTGACATATGAGACTTAAGCATAGGCAACTTGAAGGTGCTTAGGGGAGTGCGTCTGCATAGTGGGAGACAGGGAAGGTGGGAGCATCTTGGAGCTAAGGTAGAAAGCTAATTACAGGTAGAAATTAAGGTAGAAAGCTAATTACAATTCTCTCTGTTGCCCAGGCTGGAGTGCAGTGGTGCGATCTTGGCTCACTCACATAGTTTTACGGGAAAAGAAACTATGAAAAAAAACCCCACAGGCTACACAAGATGGTAAAGAGTTTCCATAATCAGGCAGCAAGAAAAGCCCCGTGCTGATGTGGACATTGTGATGAGCTGGGCATTGGACTACGGGGCCCGGACAGGAGCCAATACAGAAGACCAGAAGACTGTGTGCACTAAGAGTGCCGGGAGGGTCTGCATGTACTTCGAGGGGCCCTGCCTTGTGGGCAGAGGACATAATCCTGGATAAGTAGCCAGAACCAAGTGGTCCATGGCAAGATCTCTTCCATTCATCAGTACCCAAAACATCACATCAAATCAGCATCAGCACCCAGGGATGTGTGCCATTCCTGGCTCTTCTCAGTTTGTAGACAGCTCTGTAGTCCTGGGACTTGGGAGGAGTATGTAGGAGGCTCCGGGGGTGAGTGGTGTGATGGTGGTAGTGCTGGTGGTGGTGGTGACGAATCTAAATGAAAATGAAAAATTTCAAAGAGGTAAGTGGTAACTTGACATGGTTTTGTCATGGGCACTATCACCTTTAATTTTAGGTTTTGAAAATAATTTTCCCTTTTAGTGTAATAGTGGCATAATTCATTGTTGACAATCTTGCATCAAGAAACAAAATTAAAATGATATGTAATTGCATTACCCAGAAATAGACAACATTTTGGTACAAATTTTCTTGCCTTTTCTCTGTATGTACACACACAGAGAAACAAACTTTTTCCAAATTGGGCATCCAGTATACATCCTACTCAATAAGCTAAAATCTTCACTTAAAATTAGTGTGGATTTTTTAAATGTGATCAAATATTTTCATAACATCTTTTGTAATAGGTGTGTATTTTTTTAATGGATGCTATATTTGGTTTCAATGATCCCATATTCTTGGGCAGTTTGGTTGCTTTCTTGAATATGATTTATAGATGGATATTTCTATGGAAAGTTGACTTGGGGGAAAGGCATGCTTCTTCTACTTTTAAACACAAATTTCTTCTAAAGTTGTTCGATATAATTTGATGGATGTTTAAATTGAGGTGTACTTTACAAAGGGTGAAGCGCACATATCTTAAGCGTGCAGTGTGATGAGTTTGACAAACGTGTTTTCTCCGATCAAGTCAGAGATCATTTCTACTGCCACAGGAAGTTCTCACGTGCCTTTCTAAGTCAAAGCTCAAACTCTCTACACTTGCGACTACAGGTCTGATTCTATCAACATAGCTTAGTTTTGCCTTTTCTAGAGCTTCTTATAGATTGAACCATACAATATACACTTTTTTGTGTCTTGGTTTTTTTCTTTCAACATCATGTTTTTGAGATTCATCCATATCGCTTCAGGTCTCAGTAGTTTATTCTTTTTTTATTGTAGAACAGTTTTCTATTATATATATGTAAATACACCATAATTTGTTCATTCATTTCCTTGTTGATGGACATTTCAGTTGTTTCCAATTTTTGGATATAAAGACACTATAAACGTCCTTATATAGGCTTGTGTTTGCTTGCTTATTTTTGTTTTGTTTTATTTTTTCAAACATGTTTTAGTGGGTAAATACCTAGGATTAGAAATGCTGGGTCATAGGGTGAACGTATGTTTAGCTTCATGAGAAACTTCCAGACAGTTTTCAAAAATGGTTGTACCATTTTACTTTGTTTTCCCACCATCAGTGTATGAGAGTGCTGTTTTTTTCCAATTTATTAAAACATTGGTATTGTCAGCTTTTAAAATTTTAGCCATTTTAGAAGACAATGTGACCCTTCATTGTGTTCTGTCTGCATTTCTCTGACAACCATGCTGAACACTTTTTCACATGCATATTGGCTATTCATATATCGTCTTTTGTAAAATGGCTGCTCAAGTTCTTAGCCCATTTTAAATTGGGCAGTTGTCTTTTCTTTCAAAAAAATTAATTTTGTTATATTTGAGGTATATAATAGGATGTTTTGATATGCGTATACATATATATCTTAAAGTGACTACTACAGACAAATTTACATATTCATCACCTTCCATAGATACCTTTTTCATGTGTTAAGGGAACCTAAAATCTACTCTTTTAGCACATTTTCAGTATACAATATTAACTATAGTCCTCATGCTATATGTTAGATCTCTAGACTTATTCATCCCGCGTGACTGCAACTTCATATCCTTTGAACTACATCTCCTCGTTTGCCCTCCAGGCCCCTGGTAAACAGCCTTCTGTTTTTTCAACTTTTTTTTTTTTTTTTTTTAAACAGAATCTCTGTCTGAGCTCACTGCAACCTCCGCCTCCCGGGTTCAAATGATTCTTGTGCCTCAGCCTTCCGAGTAGCTGGGAATACAGGCATGCGCCACCATGCCCAGCTAATTTTTGTATTTTTAATAGAGACGAGGTTTTACCATGTTGTCCAGGCTGGTGGTCTTGAACTCCTGGCCTCAAGTGATCCACCCACCTCGGCCTCCCAAAGTACTGGCATTACAGGCGTGAGTTACCACATCTGGCCATCTATTTATTCAACTTTTGTCTTTAAGATTCTTCATAGAAGTAAGACCATACAATTTGTCAGTCTTATTTCTGGTTTATCTATGTCTGGCTTATTTCACTTAGCATGATATTCTCCAGGCCCATCTATATTGTCACAAATGGCAGGATTTCTCTCTTTTTAAAGGCTGAATTATATTCCATTGTGTATATATACTACACTTGCTTTATTCATTCATCCATTGATGGATACTTTAGGTTGTTTGCATAGTGTGGCTGGAATGATGCCATGCACGTGCGAGTGCAGGTGTCTTTACGAGGTGCTGCTGTCATTTCCTTTGGGTACCTACTCACCAAAGGGATTGCTGGACCAACTAGCATTTTATTTTTTTCTTTTGAGATGGAGTTTCACTCTTGTTGCCAAGGCTGGCGTGCAGTGGTGTGATCTCGGCTCACTGTAACCTCCACCTCCTGGGTTCAAGTTATTCTTCTGCCTCAGCCTCCCAAGTAGCTGGGATTACAGGTGTGTGCCATCATGACCAGCTAATTTTGTATTCTTTTTTTTTTTTAGTAGAGATGGGGTTTCACCATGTTGGTCAGGCTGGTCTTGAACTCCTGGCCTCAGGTGATGCACCCACTTCAGCCTCCCAAAGTGCTGGGATTACAGGCATGAACCACCGTGCCTGGCCAGAACCATTTAGTATTCTATTTTCAGTATTTTGAGCAAACTTCATACTGTTTTCTGAAATGGCTGTATCAATTTACATTTCCACCAACATTGTACATGATTTCCCTTTGTTCCACATCCTCACCAACACTTGTAATTTTTTAGTAGCCCCCCTAACTGGTGTGAGGTGATATCTCGTTGGGGTTTTGCTCTGCATTTCCCTAATGATTAGCACTTTTTCCATGTGTCTGGTGTCTATTTTTTCCTTTTGTTTATAGTTGGCATGTAATAGTTGTTCATATTAATGGGATATAGAGTGATATTTCAGTACATGCCTACAATATATAACGATCCAATTGGGGCAATTATCATATCCATCCCCTCAAACGGTTATCATTTTTTGGTGTTGTGAACACTCAAAATCCTCTCTTCTAGCTTTTTGAAAATATGCAATGTTATTATTAACCATATTCACCCTACAGTGCTATAAAGCACCAGACCCATTGCTCCTCTGTAACTGTAATTTTGTATCCTTCTACTAATTTTTCCCTACCTTCCCTCCCCACAACACTCCTCAGCCTCTAATAACCACAGTTCTACTCTCTTTCTTTTTTTTTCTTTCTTTTTGTGAGACAGGGTCTTGCTCTGTCGCCCAGGCTGGAGGGCAGTGGCACGATCTTGACTCACTGCAACCTCCGCCTCCTGGGTTCAAGTGATTCTCGTGCCTCAGCCTCCCTAGTAACTGGGATTACAGGCACCTGCCACTAGACCTGTCTAATTTTTGTATTGTTAGTGGAGACAGGATTTCGCCACGTTGGCCAGGCTGGTCTCGAACTCCTGACCTCAGGTGATCCGCCCGCCTTTTCCTCTCTAAGTGCTGGGATTACAGGTGTGAGCCGCGGCACCCGGCTAATTCTATTCTCTTTCTATGAACTCATTTCTTTTAAGCTCCCAGATATGAATGAGAACGTGTGGCATTTATCTTTCTGTGTCTGACTTACTTCATTTAACATAATGTCCTCCAGACTCATCCATATTTTGTTGGCTATTTTTATATCTTCCTTAGAAAAAGGATTATTCAGGTCTTTTGCCCATTTAAAAACATTTTTTTTTTTTGCTGTTGAGTTATGTGAGTTTCTTATATATTTTGGATATTAACATCTTATGAGATACATGGTTTGCTAATATATTCTTCCACTCCATTGGTGCCTGTTCATTTTGTTGATTGTACCTTTTGCTGTGCAGAAGCTTTTTAGTTTGATTTAGGCCAACGTGCTCACTTTTGCTTTTGTTGCCTGAACTCTTTGGTGGCATCGAAAAAGTTATTGGTAAGGCCGATATCAAGGGGCTTTCCCCTTATGTTTTCTTTTAGGAATTTTATGGTTTCAGGTTTATATTTAGATCTTTAATCCCTTTTGAGTTTATTTTTGTGTATGGTGTAAGGTAAAGATCCAGTTTTTTCCTCAAGGCCGTATTGACTTGTTACCATTGCTTTATAATAAATCTTACAATCAGAAAATGTAATTCTTCCAACTTGTTTCTTTCCCCAAGTATGTTCTAGTTATTCTAATTGTTTTTTGGCATTATATATATATATATATACAATTTTTTTTAAGAAACTGTCAACTTCTACAAGAAAAAAAAAGCTTGCTGGGGTTTTAAAGGAGATTGTGTCAAATCTGCAGATAAACAGAATTGGTATCTTAGCAATTTTGGGTGGGTGTGCAATCTAGAAATATGGTATATGTCTCTATTTAAATCACTTAGGTCTTTCTTTTTATATTTCTCTAAGATGCATTTTACAGTTTTCCATGTGCAGGTCTTGTGCTTATTTTGTTAAATGTATCCCTGGAATTTTTGGTTATGAATGTTATTTTAACTGCTATTGTATTTTAACCATAGTTTCAAATTTTCATTGTTAGTATATAGAATTACCATTACTATTTTTTATAGTGACCTTGTATCTTGTGATATTGCACTTATTCACTCTAGTAGTTTTCTTAAAATAAGGTTTTATGAATTTTCTACATAGATATTCATGTTATTTTTGAATAAAGCCATTTCCATTATTATTATTTAATCTTTATGTGTTTTACTCCTGTCTTGCTGTATACAGTGACTAAGCCTCCAGTACAATCATGAAAAGAAGAGATGAGAGAGGACATTCTTGCCCTGTTGTTAGTCTTACAGACAGAGTTCAGTGTTTTACTGTGAAGTATGATATTAGCAGTTGGTTTTTTGTAGATGTTCTTTATCAGATTGAGGGGAATTCCTTATATTCCTACTTTTTTGAGAGTTGTTTGTTGTTTTGTGTTGAAAATATGTTGAATTTTGTCAAATGCTTCTCCTGCACACTCAGATCATCTGATGGCTTTTTGTTTTCAGTGTGTTGAGTGTCAAACAAATGCCATGTTCCTGGCCTGAGTTTAACTGATATATTCATATCAAGTCATGATATATTATCATTTATATATACATTTTGGGTTGATTTGATTTACTAATGATTTGTTAGGGATTTTTGAACCTATGCTTTTTAACTATACTGGTGTCTTTGGTCAGGGATGGGTCATCTTTTTGTTTGACTTTGGTATCAGGATGATGTCAATTTCATAAACCAAACCAGAATGTGTTCTCTTCTCCCCAATTTTCTGAAAGAGTTTGTGAATTATTGACATGATTTATTTTTTAATTATTTGGTAGAATTTACCAACAAGTAAATCAGTGAATCCTCTTTTATCTTCTGTTTTCTCCCTTCTTGAACCAGAATTTATATGACCCTTATCCTATGCCCTTTTCATCATCACACTTTGGAAGAAGATAACTGGCTTATTAAATTTTACAGGTTCACAGATGGAGAAGAATCATGCCTCAGATGGATTATACATAATGCCTTGCCCATACCTTATTTAGATCATGAGATTTAGGACTTTTGAACAGATGAGGTTTGAATGAGATTTTGGATTTTGATTTGATGCTGTAATTGGTTGAGTCTTTTGGGGAACTCTAAGTGGGATAGATATATTTTACATTGGGACAGACATGTATTGTCGGGAACCAGAGGAAGATGCCCTGTGGTAGGCAGAATAATGAGCTCCTTGGAGATGTCCATGTCCTAATTCCTGGAGTCTGAATGTGTTGGTTTACTTGGCAAAAGGGAATTAAGATTGTCATTGGAATTTAGAATCCTAATCAGCTGACCTTAGGATAGGGATATTATCCTGAATTATCTGAGTGGTTCTATGTAATCACAAAAGTCCTTAAAAGTGGAAAAGGGAGGCAGAAGAATGGGTGAGAGGGATGTGATGTGAGAAGAACTTCACCTATCCTGCAACCTTTCCACATACTCTTCCCTCAACCTGGAAGACTCCTCCTGTTCTTTACCTGGATAATTCTTACATAGCCTTCCATTCTCAACCCAAATGGTGTTACTTCAAAGATGCCTTTGCTCATTACCAAACGTATGTTAGGCCCCTCTCTTACTTATTTATACTTCCTTTGTAAGCAGCGACATGGCTCTTTTGCTCACCCTGGTAAGCCTAGTGCCCAGTATATCATCTGACACACAATTGGTGGTCAACTGTTGATTCATGAGTGAATTTTATTGGTTACTGTTGATCGCCAGTGAAATAAGTGCTTAGAAACACTTATAGGCTGAATAGGAAGAATTAAACAAATGAATGACTAGATAATAGGTACGTGGGAGTCGCAGGGATTGACATCTTATTTTATTCAGTTTTGCCTACATTGGCTCCTTTCTTACAAATGTCCTGATGCCTAGTGAGTATATATCCATAAGGTTTCTTTGAGTTTTCTGGAAGAAATGGCTGTTGTTGTTGTTGTTGTTTTTAGCAGCTCTTTTGACTCGACCATCCTCACACCAGCGTTAGGTAATTTAGACAGATTACAACATCAGCTTCTTCTCAGGAACCCACAGAAGCCTTGGAATGGAGACAGTCCAGAAATATACCCATGTCCACATTACTCAATCCCTAGAAATGGCTATTTTTTAGCAGAATGAGCTTGTTTTTTCTAAGTGCCATTTCCACCTTGTTACTAGAGAGTTGGATTTATATATGTTGCCATCTCTTATACCAAGATACTTTCAGGGAAAGGAAAGTACAGGAGGTGTTTTAAGTGCAGTAGGAATTGTGAGTTAGGAAACATGCCTAACATGTATGGATTTCAAACAAAACTTGATTATTAATTTGATCCAAATCTTACTTTTCAGAAAGGAGAACGATTTTAAAGACAGGGTAAGGAGATTCCTCCAAAATGCCCAAAGTAGACTTAAGCAAATACAAAATTTATCACATCTACTTACCAAATTTTATAATTAATTCATCATTTCAACAAAATTGCTAATCATCTCCTATGAACCACCCATTGTGCTAAGGGCTGTGAGGCCACCAAGACCGATATCATCAGAAGGCAGCTTGCACCTCCTGGGAGAAGGCATGCGTCCCCATAGCTGAAGTCAAATTGGGAAGGGTTCCCTGGCTGGTGGACCAGAGAGCCCCGTGGGACCCAAAAGAGGGAGGGTGCAGGCCTAACTGGGAGGAAATCTGGTAGCAACGGGTTTCCGTTTCTCCTTCGATAAATCAAGAAGACTTTTCCTTCAAGGACATAGTAAGTTCAGTTTTACAAAAAAATTTATTTTTTCTTGATATATAATAGACATATACATTTTTGTTCAGTTTTGACACGGTAAAGCACACACTTCCTTTTTCTTTTTTTCTCTTTTTTTTTGAGACAGAATCTCACTTTGTCACCCAGGCTGGAGTGCAGTGGCGCTATCTTGGCTCCCTGCAAGCTCCGCCTCCCGGGTTCACGCCATTCTCCTGCCTCAGTCTCCCGAGTAGCTGGGACTACAGGTGCCCACCACCATGCCTAATTTTTTTGTATATTTAGGAGAGACGGGGTTTCACCATGTTAGCCAGGATGGTCTCTATCTCCTGACCTCGAGATCCGCCTGCCTCGGCCTCCCAAAGTGCTGGGATTACAGGCGTGAGCTACCGCGCCCGGCCAGCAACTTCCTTTTTCTTTTTCACTCCTGTGATTCTGCAGCTAGAGAAAAAAAGGAGAAAGTTCAGTCAGAGAAGGATGTGGCTCGAGGTTGCCTCATGGGTGTGATTTTGAGTGGTGGGCAGTTCCTCCTACCTTCGCTTTCTCCCGGTAGCCTGAATACAGTGAGCCATAGTGTCAAGGCCTCAGGCGCCTTAATCCTCAGCTCTGTAGAGGAGGCATGGCCCATTGTTTCCATGGCAGTGCCCTGTAGGACAGTGACCTGCTCAAGTCTCGCCTACTAGGGACGACTTCCTATGAACTGATTTTTTTTTTTTTTTTTGAGATGGAGTCTTGCTCTGTTGCCCAGGCTGGAGTGCAGTGGCGCGATCTCGGCTCACTGCAACCTCTGCCTCCTGGGTTCAAGGGATTCTCCTGCCTCAGCCTCCTGAGTAGCTGGGATTACAGGTGCCTGCCACCATGTCCGGCTAATTTTTTAAAATAATTTTAGTAAAGACAGGGTTTCACCATGTTGGCCCAGCTGGTCTCGAACTCCTGACCTCAGGTGATCCGTCTGCCTTGGCCTCCACCTGCCTTGGCCTCCCAAAGTGCTGGGATTACAGGCGTGAGCCACTGCGCCCGGTCTTTTTTTAATTTTTAATTTTTTTTTTAATTTTTGATTTTTGTAGGTACATAGTAGGTGTATATATTTGTGGAGTACATGAAATATTTTGATACAGGCATGCAATGTGTAAGTGGGGTATCAATCACCTCAAGCATTCGTCATTTATTTGTGTTACAAACATTCCACTTGTACTCCCTCAGTATTCTAGACTGGACAATAAATTATTGCTGACTGTGGTCCCCCTGTCATGCTATCAAATACTAAATCTTATTCACTGTATCTAACCATATTTTTGTACCATTATCCATCCCCACTTCCCCACTGTCCTTCTCAGTCTCTGGTAACCATCATTCTACTCTCTATCTTCATGAGTTCAATTGTTTTAATTTTTTAGCTCCCACAAATAAGTGAGAACATGCAAAGCTTTTCTTTCTGTACCTGTCTTATTTCACGTAATACCATGTCCTCCAATTCCATCCATGTTGTTGCACAAGGCAGGATCTTTGTCACAGCTGGATAGTGCCCCATGGTGTGTATGCAGCACATTTTCCTTATTCATTCATCCATCTGTTGATGGACACTTGGATTGCTTCCAAATCTTGACTGCCATGAATAGTGCTGCAATAAACACGGGAGTGTCGATATCTCTTAGACAACCTGATTTCCTTTTGGATGAAGTTTCGAAGCTCAGTGCAGTTTTGAGATTCTGGAAGTAAATGTCCCAACTCACACTAACAGCACTGGTTGATAGGGAGGTGGGCAGTCGGCCCCTCTTCTCAGTGTCCTCCATGTTTTCTGTAACGAGCATGCACTATTAGTAAAACCTCAGCAGACTTGGTGGGACCTTGGAAGTCGTCTTATGCAGCATTTTCATTTTTCAAAAAGAAAAATGAAGGTGGGTTTCCCGTGGTGTCTTTCCCAAGGGCCCCTGACTGGCGTGTTCTCTGCCCATTCAACCCTTCCGGGAGCACCTCTGCAGGCCTGAGCTAGGCTACAGGAGCCCTGACAAGTGAGAGACGGCGTCTGTGCCTACTGGGAGCTGTCCAGTAGGGGTCCAGACACCCAGTCCATGAAGTGCAACTCGAGCCTTCCAGAGCAGAGACTTGTGTGAAGGGCCTGCAGCGAGCTGGAGAGAATGGGGAATTCAGCCCCAGGCAGGAGGGATCTTCCCTTTGCTCGCTTCTGCCTCATTTGCTGTCTTTATGCCCAGCCTTCGATGGCTTCAGACTTCCTTCCTCCTGCCCTTTTCTTGCCGACCCCATTCCTTTTCAGAAGCAGGTAGTGAGAGATGAAAAGGGCTGTAAACAGCATTCTACAGTAATGGACGGGCAGGGAGCTCAGAGAGTGGAGGGGCCGGGATGGGCAGAGACTGTTTCGTTTGATCTGCCTTTTACAGCTTCCCCCAGGATCCCACAAAGTCACTAACTTTGAAATAGTTAATGAGGGGAAAAAAAAGGCATGTTATTAAGGCAGTTCCATAAGCCTGAGCATTGAGAGGGCTGTGTTTCTAGCACTAGGAGGGCCCACATTATCTTGGATTTTGTGTTCACTGCTCTGATAGCTAAGCATCATTCCTGAAATGAATGCTTTTGAAAGGAAAAAGTGCGCAAGGGAAAATACACTGTTGGGTTGCAGTGTTCTCCTGTTTGATGTGAATTGGGCTCTCCCTGTGCAGTGCCAGTCCCTTGCAGCAGACCAGTCCTTCTCACGCCACTCTTGGAGAGAATGCCAGGGCATATCAGAGACTTAATGCTCCCCTCATCTGCCTGACAGCCGGTTTGAGTGCTCAGCTGAGCCTCAAGCACATTTCTGTGCTCACCAGCACACAGGAGGGGCTGGCGGCTGGGAGGATATGCTCTGTGCTGTGTCTGGAGCCTGGACATCAAGACATGTCAAGAGAGAGGCCAATATGTGCTGTGAGGCCTCAGGGATTTCTGATCAAGAGAACGGTTTGCTATTTGGGAGCACGCAGCTTGGACCACCATTCTCCTGCCTCTCCTGCTTCCCATGTGATCTGAGACACCTGCATTCACCTGACCAGTCGGTCCCAAAGCCTGAGCAACAACCCAGCTCCTCCCTGGCCGTCCAAAGCGTTCTTGGCTACACAGTGTCTTTTATGATGCCTGTTCCTTGAATTTTCTGTTGAAAATATTCGTACATTTTCTTGTTGTTAGTAGTTGAAAAAACATCTCTTTAAAATGGTCATAATGCTTGAGCCCTTCAGTCAGGGCCAGCAGGTGAGAAGTTGGAGGAGTGTGTCTTGTTCTGAAGTAGTTTGTGGAGGAGAGATTTCAGGGAAAGAAGAGAGGTGGAGGAGGGAGAATCCAAGGGCGGGCTGGAGACAGAAGCTGTGGCTGGAACGTGGGCCACTCCAGAATCTGGGTGCAGGAAGGCAAGAGGGCTTCCTCAGCTCTCACCTCGCTGAGGCCAAGCCTGCTCTGGCCCTCACAAGCACACTTCACGCCCAGCTGGGATTTCAGGCCTGCTCCCAGCCCTTCTCAACTTGCTCCTCTGCCCCAGGAGAAGGCAGAGTGATGTCTCTGTGCTTCTGCGCTGGCCCCATTTCTGGGTACTGCCACACTGAATGCTCACTGTGGTCTCACATGTCTTCTCTGAAATGGATAGGACCTTCTCCAGGGTTATTCTGACTTGTGCTTCTTTTTGCACCCCCTCTCCTACTAATGATATGGAAGGGAAGTGCTGGGAAGGGAAGGGCGTGGTCCCTTTAAATAATACAGAAGGGGAAAGTGTTGGTTAGAGGAAGGCATGGTCCCTGGCTAGGGCTCTACCCCCTTGGACCTAGGTGAGGACAGGCATTTCCTGACCAAATATTGCATTTCGCAAGACCACCCTGGCCTGCCATGCCCCCATCCTGTGCCCATAAAAACCCAAGAGACCCTAGCAAGCAGACACACGGGTGGCTGGATGTGGAGAGGAGCACATCAGCAGAGGAACACACGGGCCGCTGGATGGAACCGGCATGCTGGCAGGCCCCTGACCGGCAGAGCGACATGAAGTTTGACTGGGGCAGTTGGAGGAGAACTCGGGCCACCGAGTAGCCTGACTCCAGGGGAAAATCTCCCCACTCCATCCCCTCTGGCTTTGCCCATCTGCTGAAAGCTACATCCACTCAATAAAACCTTGCACTCATTCTCCAAGCCCAGGTGTGATCCGATTCATCCTGTACACCAAGGCAGGGATAAAGAAAGCCCTCTGTCCCTGCCACAAGTTAGAGGGTCTAATTGAGCTGGTTAACGCAAGCCGCCTATAGACAGCAAAACTAAAAGAGCATCCTGTAACACACACCCACTGGGGCTTCAAGAGCTGTAAACATTAACCCCTAGACACTGCAGTGGGGTGGGAGCCCCACAGCCTGCCCGTCTGTATGCTCCCCTAGATGTTTGAGCAGTGGGGCACTGAGGAAGCGAGCCACATCCCATCACACACCCTGCGAGGGGGACAAGAGAACCTTTCCTGTTTCAGTAATTGTGGTGATGGTAGTAGTAACAGTAATAAGAACGGAATAGGCATAGGTTACATGTGCTGGCAGCTTCTAGGCACCAATGTGGAGGGCTGGAGTGCTTATGGACTTGCTTAATCCTCATAAACACACTGCTGTGAGATGGCAGGGGAGCCTGCTCAGGATCGCACACCTAACCAGGGCCACACCAGGCTGCCTCACTTCTAAGCTCTTGTGTTGATCCAGGGGGAAATGAACAGAACCAAACGCTGGAACTTCTGGACCTGAGACAGGAAATGGATTTTGTGAATGAGAAAGCGAGCGATGGTCTAATTCTGGCTTCATCACTGTGCCCATGATAGGATGTGGGCATTTTTAAAGACCTGACACCCCTGGACCTGCCATTCTGCCCAGATGAGTTGGAGGGACTGATCTGTTGGAGGACCGAGTCCCCGCATGGCTGGCAGCAGTCTTCTGCCATTTGTTCTGACGAGGCCGAGCCTCACAGCTGCAGTGGGTGACATTGGGAGCTAAGGAACTCAAAGCAAATAACACAAAACATGCCAGCAATCGAACTCTAGCCTCAACCACTGCCAGCTGTTTAAGGGCAAGATGGATGAGCTAAGAGTGCTCCGAGTTACTGCCCGGCAGTGGGAGCCTGCCTGCTGTGGCCCACAGTGCCTCAAAGCTCTGGTAGAATAACTGCCCACAGGGATGCGTTCCTCTCTCTCTTGCACCAACCCCTCCCCAGGTCCTTTCTTTTCACACCATGCTAGTGCACAGCCACAGCTATTTGGAGGCACAGAGACTGAGTGCCCACTGCATACGTTTCTCATGACGTAGCGTCCAGAGATGTCATTTGCAGACCCTGACTGGGATTGCCTCTCTGTGGAAGAGACACCCCGTGGGGCTGCCTCAGGTGATCCCACCGTGCACCGTCTGGTCACTGTGGAGTGGCTAGTGCTGTGTGCCCTTCCTGTTGACATAATGAATTATAGGTTTTGTGTCCAGAGACCTGGTCTGGAATAACTATATCTGGCTCATTTCAAGTCACGTGGCTTCCTTCCTGAAGCAGGAAATATAATATTGACTATGTGGGTGATAGTTTCACTAAATTAATATGGGATTAGTTTAATAGTTACATAGCAACACTACCAGGTCGTATCTGCGATGTGCCAGCCTGTGGGATCTCATCATGTAGTTTGAGAATGAAAAGCACTTTTCTATTATAATCACATATATAATATTAAAAAGCAACAGCAATATTCAAGATGTCCTATCTGCTCATCTCACCAGGTCTACAGAAAGTTGCTCCCATCTGCGGGGAGATGCCTTTGATTGTATTGATCGGCTGTACCTCTGCTATTGATTTGCCTTACTTCCTGCCTTTAGCCCACACAATTTATGGTTGTGTCCACTTTGCCCCCCATCACTAGGGAGGACCATGGTTTATTTCGTGAGCAATTCTAGCACAGAATAGGTGCAGGTTAGAAGGTATCCCTGCATTCTATTAGACATTATCGGTTTCAGAATCGCCATCATTATTACATAATCTGAGGGCTGGAAGAGACCTTGGGGACCACTGTGAGACTGGTTCTATCCCAACAAATTTGACATTATTCTTTTTAGTCTTTGCGGTGCAATGGAGGGACACTGAAGCTGGTATTAACGGTGAGGCATGGACAGACAGGAGTCACACCAGAGGCAGCAGTGTGGCCAGGGCCTGCTGCCTGGCCAGAAGTTCGCACATCTGCTGTGGTCCCCGCCACAAAACCTGCCTTCGGGAGGCTGCTGAGCCTGCTGAAGGTGGAGCTGAAGTTGGGTCTAATCCGGCTAACAGGGCAGCCACTAAGCCCACGTGCACTAAAATGCGGCTGGTCCAAATCAGGATGGGCTATAAAATGACAAATACACACTGGATATCAAAGCATTGGCTTGAAAAAAGAATGTAGAATATCCCATCAATGTTGTATGTTGCTTACACCTTGAAATAATAATATTTGGGATATTTGGAATTAGATAAAATAGATTACTAACATTCATTTTATCTGTTTCTTTTTACTTTTTAAAATGTGGTTCCTCAAAAATTTTAAAAATTACTTTTTAAAACGTGGACTACTTTACTTCTAACCTGCAGTCCTGATCCACAGCCCAGAAGATGGCCTTGAGTCATATCCAGAAGCCCAGTGTGTGTTGGGGTCAGAGTCAGCCCGGAGACAGCCAGGCTGGGCACCAGGGTTCTCTGTCTAACCAGGCTTGCCCTCTGAAGAGCATGGCTTATTTATCAGCTGCCTTGACATCAGCTTCTGCCTCTGTCCTATGAGAGGTTTAGCCTAGAACTGGTTTCTGTGCATCGTCCAGCTCTAAAGGAATAGTGACAAGTTATTTCAACATGAGGGGCCAAGCTCTGTGCTGGGAATCTGCTGCCTTCAGTTCTGGTTTCTCTCCAACCAGTGAGCTGCTGTGTGTCTTGGAGCAAGTGACTATAGCAGTGGCATCTGCTCACCTCCAGTTCTATCATTTTGTTTTTCTAGAAGGGTAAAGGAAAATGAGTGCCATGAATGCCACCGTGTGAACTGGGGATCGAATAGGAGACAGGTTCCGCACGACCAGAATCTTGGATGATTCACGTCGGCTCTGCTTTGAGTGGACTTTCCGTATTTGGTTGAAAAACGTAGCTGATGTGAGCAGCTGTGCAAAGATAAATGGGACTCTACACTATGAGAGCTTCTAGAACCACAAATGCTCAATGGAGACAGTCCTCCATTCTACACTCAGTCTCTATGACTGTTTGTTGGACTCCGTAACTGTGAGTGACAGTTCAAAGCCCCGTCTGGTCACGGTTGGTGAGGGCTTGGAGATAGTGGAAAGAGAGGGCATGGAGGTCCCTGGCATGGCAATGAGGAAAGCACACAGCTTTCTCTTGTTGGCAGCATCAACCAACACATTTTGATTGTGCATTAGGGCTGTTTGTGGTGGCACAGCTCAGTACAGTGTTGGCCATAAAAGGGAAACTAGACCAGAAAAACAAAGCAAAGCAAAGCAAAACAAAACAAAAAAGAAAAGCGAGAAGAAGGCATTGGGAAACTAGAGGAAGAACGACTCTCTAAAATATGATCAGGGAAGGAATATCCAGTGAAATGTGGCATTTGAAGATGGAATGCATGACCTACTAATTGAAAGCTGCATACTAGGAACATTTGATATCAATACAATTTACTCAACCAAATTACTGTTATTAGTGAGTAACAATGACAAAGAGTTATCCAACATCCACACATTTAATTTTGGTGATTATTATTTACGCGTGATTTATTACCCCCAGTGCAAAGCACAGCTGGAAGGATCACAGAGATGACTCGCAAGTTCCTAAGGCCAAATTTTTGTTTTGTTTTGCTTCGCCAAAATGATGGTTTTATCGAATCCCCGGGATGACAGCCTACACCTGATAGATATGTCGCTAACACCAAATGCATTGGAGGAAATGCAGGAGCATTGAATTATAACTTTGTTTCTAATGAGAGGTTCAACCTTCTCTTTGTTCTTAAATAAGAAGCCCTAACCAGAGATCTTGAGAAGGATACAAGCCTAATACTTTCTTTAAGACAGTAGTTGCAGACTACAAAGAGGGCACGGTAACACCATGTTATGTTCAAATCACTTGAAATGATTTAATTGCAGTATTTCTACCGTTTTTAGGAAGGCTGCCTTTCCAGGCCCACCAAAAACACTTACAGTGCATTCTTAAGCCTGCACAAAAATAATTTGCATAATTGTTATATTTAGGGAACAATGGGCCAGAGGGGAATCCCATTCTTGTCCCAGCATTTAATTCTGTATAAGGTAACACTGTTCCCACTGCCAGAGCCCATCCCTTTCCTATTTTAGTTGCAGTTGGATAGCAGCAGGCAATGTACATTGCAACGTATGCATTTAAATCAAATTATCTTTTATTAGAAAACTTTCAGCGGGGCGCTGTGGCTCATGCCTGTAATCCCAGCACTTTGGGAGGCCGAGGCTGGCAGATCACTTGAGGCCAGGAGTTCAAGACCAGCCTGGGCAACATGGTGAAACCCTGTCTCTACTAAAAATACAAAAATTAGCTGGGAATGATGGCACATACCTGTAATCCCAGCTACTTGGGAGGCTGAGGCACAAGAATCACTTGAACCTGGGAGGTGGATGTTGCAATGAGTCCTGATCACAACGCTGCTCTCCAGCCTGGGTGATAGAGCAAGACTCTGTCTCAAAAAAAAAAAAACTTTCAGAAAGTTTAATCCTACAGCATATCAGTCAGTAAACCACCGCACCAACAACTAGCAATGAAGATGGAATAGTTCAGTTAAAATGAATTAAAGGCAGTAGCTAGTCCTCCAAAGGGTCACGTTCTCAGATTTTCCAAAATTTTCATTGACTGTGAGTGACTGCCTCACCTGTGTACTCTGGTGTCAGGAGGGGAGGCAGTGTTCTGGGTGGAGATAGGTTTGCACATCTCTCTGTTGGATAGGCCTCTGGCCAAACCACTGTGTCTGGTGGTGGGATTTTGAACAGAAAGCCTATGGAGCTTTATAACTAGAGTGAAAGCCACAGGCCGTGGAGAGCCTTCTCAATCCACAGCAGGCCTGGGTACTAATCCATTGCCAATGTTTTCTTTTGGGAACCTGTAAATTCATGAGAATTCCCTCTCTCCTCTATCAACGGTGTTTTTAATGATTTCTGTTCCCAGGCTGTTTCTGACATTCAGCATAAATGCTACCTTTGCCTAATTCTTAGACAAATAGATTTTGCCCCCAGTCAAATGATTAGAGCAAAGACACCTATCGTACAGTGCTGGCCACGGGATGGATGGAGGGGTTGGGTGTTTTAGTGCTTCTTCCCCATAATCCCCATGTATTTTACCTTCAAACCACCCCAAATAAACACTAATTCTAAGTAAATGCAGTGTACTTGCTGTGCAAATGATTTAAAATAATTCCTGCCATGTTCTTGTCACCCCAATCAAATTGTCACCAGCTTCTTTCTTTAGGAAGCCCCTCCCTGCGGGAAGTCCCAAGAGCTGGCAGTGCTTCAACAGCGGGCCCCTTCCTACCTGTGGCCTTCTCTATACTCTCATTTAGTTTCGGGGGAAGCTTGACACTATGGCTGTCCTTAGACTTCCTACCGCATTCATAACCTGGGAGATTCTCATTTGTTCTAATTCCTGAATTTTCCCAATGGGTCTTAAAAAAATAAATTACAAATATTTGAAAAGTGAAGTATTTCTTATCCGAAAGTTAGACAGCCTTGCCCTTTAGATGTTCCAGTGTGGCATGTCAAATCCTTAACTCAGTTGGTTTATCTCTGCTCCAGCTAACTGGAACATAAATTCCCCTGTTTTTTACCACTCGTCTCTATTGAAAGCAGCAATTTTCTGGCTGAGATGCTATCACAGGAACCAGCAGCCTTGGGGCCTAATCTGAGTTCCATGATAGAGTGTCTGTTGTACATGATGGGATATTTCTGAATGTATCTAGGCTTCCATTTCTCCATGGACAAAGTGAGAAGACATTGTCTCCACCCTCATCGTAAGTGGGGTGTAGAGATAAATTATGTTTTTGGAAGAATTTTGAGCTCTTAGGATGAATGTGATTTTAAAATCTGCAGAAACCCTTATTGCTGCCATTCTGTTGACCCCAAATCTTTAGTGTCCTGGATCTTTGCTTTTTGCTAATACACCAGTAATGGTTGTTTATGATGATATCTTTGAAATGCTGCAAGATTCCAAAATGTCTTCTGAGTCCCCAAAGAGACCTTCAGAATGCATCCAGTAGATTTTTACTATTTAGTAGATAGTAAAGGACATTCTAGATATTTGGACAAACAAGGGTGATATTAACTCTGCCAATCAAATATTAAATGATTAAAAACATGATAGGAGAGTCTATTCTCTATAGCAATGTCTTTCTCCCCCTCTGTCACATAGACACACATCCATAGAGAGAAACAAAGAAACCCAACACAGCATGGGATAGAACAGTAGATAACCCTTGCTTCCTTCTTCTCTACTCTTATCCTAAGAGACAGATCTTCCCTGTTCATTTTAGGATGGAACTCATTTAACAAAATCTTTATTATATGAACATCAAAGACCTAATTAACACAGATTGTGTGTGTAGATATATATATATAAGAAAATAGAATTCTTATTGTTTGTAGAATAGGACTTCCTGGTCTTGACCTGGTCTGCTGTAGCACTCAGAGGCCTTTGCTGAGCGTGTGTGTGTGTGTGTGTGTGTGTGTGTGTGTGTGCGTGTGTGTGAGGTGTGTGTGTGAGGTGCCACACGCCAGCAAGCTGACTGTAGATTATGACTCTTGAATGGGTAATGGCTCTTAGTTTATGTGTCTCTTACAGGAATGTAATTTTTCTTCACTAAGAAAATAAGTTTTGAAAATAAGTAACTTTAAGGTAGTTCATAAGTTTTACAGCTAAATTTTAGGTAGACTATGAATTTATTCTGTAAATATATAAACAGAAAATAGTGGGACATGAGAATGGGAAATATTACTGGTACTGGCAGAATCTACCAGAGCACTAGACAGATACTATTCAATGGTCATGTCCCATGGTCCTCCTGGCTTCACAGTACTTGGTAGTCCAAGGGACATCAGCACTGTGTCGGTGGAAGAAGAGGCGGCGGGAAGAGGATAATTCAGACCTCCTAACAAGTCTGTGAATTGTTTCATATCCGTTGTTTATGTGGTGAGGTCTCACAGGACCCACAGATTAGCACTGGGTGAAAGATTGTGTATGGGTATGATACGGTGTGGATGTTTGTCCCTCCAAATCTTTTGTTGAACTGTGACCTCCAATGTTGGAGGTGGGTCCCGGTGGGAGGTGTTCAGATCATGGGGGTGGCTGCCTCATAAATGGCTTGGTGTCCTCCTCACAGTAATAAATGAGTTCTCACTTTATGAGTCCTCTCAGAGAGCTGGTTGTTAAAAAGAGCCTGGCACCTTCCCTTTCTTGTCATGTGGCATATCAGCTCCTCCTTCAGCTTCTATTATGATTGGAAGCTCCCTGAGGCCTCACCAGAAGCAGATGCTGGCACCGTGCTTCTTGTACAGTCTGCAGAACCATGAGCCAAGTAAACCTCTTTTCTTTATAAATTACCCAGGACCCAGTGATTCTTCACAGCAACACAAAACAAACAGAGGGTACCACTGGGCACTCTGACTAGAGACTTCCACACTCCTTCCTCTCCCTAACCTTGTATTTCCTCATCATCCACCCTGCTGCTTTGTAAAGCCCCACTCTACACAGAAACATTCATGTTCCAGGCCCAGTTCACAACCACTATAGTGTTGTCACACACAGGGTCCGCCCCTCCCTCCTCACTTCAGGGTCCTCAGTGAGCTCACACCCTTAAATTTTTGTGTACATATGTGTGTCTCTCTGCTCAGGAGGCTCCTTCGACACTGAGAGCATTTCTCATGATAATGATTATCTTCACATCCCTGTCATCACACTTAAGACATCACTTTGTACACAGTAGGTACTTAATAAAGTTTAGTTGTTTTTAAATAATCACAAGTGTTTGTAAGGCCATGGTTAGTTGTCTTATGACTTTAAGGGTGAGAGTAATGATTTTTTTATTTTATTTTTTATTTTTTTGCTTTCCAGCATTCTTGATTTCTCTTTGAATGTTGGCAGTCCCCACTCTTCTGGCCTAGACCTCCATGTGTTCTTGCTCTCTTTCCACACCTGTCTTTCGTGGTGGGGGGTGCTATTGCACTTTTGACCACTATCTATTTTTTAATGATCCCCAAATCTGAGCTTTTGTGCTCACCTCTGTCCCAAGCACTTGTCTTGTGTTATCCCTCCACCAGACACTGCCACCCACATCAGCACAGATCCCTCATCGTCTGCTCATCAGCCCCTACCCACTGAGCTCCAGATTTTGCTCAGTGATGTTACCAAGTGCCCAATAACCTGAGCTGGAATCCCTATCTCTTTTGAATCTGCGTCTTCTTATTCGCAGTGATTCTTTGCATGCAGAATGAGTCGTCTAATTTTCTGTGTAAGACTCCTTTGCATCTTGAAGCTGTTGTTCACATCTCTTCAGCAATATGTTTGAGGCCCCTTGTAACCAGCTCACCCGGGTTTCTGCAGGATCCCTCGGGCCCAGCACAGTCATCTTTCTTTTCTCTTTGAGAGCACCTCCTTGTCTCCTGTCTCCCTGTCTTTCACCATGTGCAATGCCATTTCTGCGAACATCTGCCCAGTACCAGTCTACTCATACTTAAGACATCTGGCCCAAGGACTGTTGTACCTGTTCCCCATTCGATTTTCTCTGGGTCTCAAAGCTCTTACTTTACACACCTGCAGTAGCAGGGGCTTCTTGTAACATAATTACCTGGTTATGCTTCATCCCTTTGCTAGACTTAGTTCTCCTAGAGGAAGGACTGTGCTTAATCATACTTATGTCTATAGCATAGTTATCAGTTAGAAATAGAAACTTTATTCATTGAATATATTTGGTAATCAGGTCTCTGCACCTAAAGACATTGGTAGCACGTCACTCACCTCATCGCACCGGGGACAGAGAAGCAAATGTGTTCAGCTCAGGCTGCCGTGACAAATTACCATAGATTTGGTGGCTTGAACATTTATTTCTTGTGGTTCTGGAGGCTGCAGGTCTGAGGTCGGAGAGGCTGCACATCGGGTTCTGCTGACAGCGCTCTTCCGGATGATGTCCTCAGATGACCTTTCCTTGGTGCCTACGTGCAGGGAGAGGGTTCTCATGTCTCTTCCTCTTTTTATAAGGACACCAGTCCCATCAGGGAGGCTCCACCCTCATGACCTAATCTAACCCCAATTACCTTCCAAGGGCCCCACCTCCAAATGCCATCACACTGCGGATTAGGATGTCAGCATATGCATGTTTGGGGGACACACACGTTCAGTTTACAGCAAACTGGAAGCTCTGGGCACGTGCCCTCTGTGAACTCCATGCTCTGTGGTTTGGTTAGGACTTTTCTCTGCTCTACTCTCTTTCCATTTTGGGCCGCTGAGTTCTGCATTATTCCTGTGAGCAAGAGAGGTCCTGCCTCCCGCCTTTCAGCTTCCCACACCAGGTGACTTGTGCCTCAGGTATTTCCCTGTTTGGTCCTGTCAGAAAGGAAGCAAGATGACATAGGTTAGACAAAGTGGCATTTGAGATGGTAATTGAACAAAGATATCTTTGTTTTTAGAGGCAGAGTTCTCTCTCTGTCGCCCAGGCTGAAGTGCAATGGTGCAATCACAGCCCACTGCAGCCTTGACCTCCTGGGCACAAGCTATCCTTTCTCCTCAGCCTCCCAAGCAGCTGGGACTACAGGTACGTGCCACCATGCATATTGTTTTTGACTGGTAGAATGTGGCTAAAGGACCTTTAGCCATGGAGAAAATCGTGTGTGAAAACATGTTGAGGTCCAGGAGAGAGGAGAACAGATAAAACCAGTAGCAGATCACTAGTAGGAGAGAATGAAAGATGAGGCTGGCCAGCTCACAGATGGCTTGACTCTGAGGAAAGAGGAGGCCTTGGAAAGATGAATCCACTGCTGCTGTTGAGGTGTGGTTTTCCCAAGCTTTGTCAGATGGCGCACGTACTGAGCCTCGTTCAGCTGCAGCTGGATAAGCCCGCTGCTTCACTCTCTGGAATGAAAATGCTTAATCAAGGTTTCGGCTACAGAGTTTTGATCAACAGTGCAGTCCCCTTTGTATATTTGTGGATTATCAGATACCTGAAATAAATGATTAATTCTGGGCTGCATTTTATTTAGTGCCTAATTACAACATCTAACTTCCTGAGTGAGCTCTGGTGAGGGCTGCAAGAGGCACTGACTGCCCAAGCCCAGGTGGCCAATCTGCCGGTTCTCTGTGCGTTTCAGCTTCTTATGCTCACCCACTGTGCCCGACTTCATACAGAGCTCAGTGTAGTGTTTAGCATGAAGAAAATGATGACATTTAGTAATGGGACTTTGTGGCCTGCAGTTAGTGGTGGAAAGGAATGATGAACTCTCTGAACAATGAGACATGATGTCAGATGTTCTCTGTCAATTTCAAATCTCCACAGTGCTGATTGTGTGTGCTGTGTGTTTGTATGTGTGCATATGTGCACATGTGTTTGTGTGTGCACATTCTGTCCTGTTTACTCACTTTGAGGCTTCGCAGGGCAGGCTATTTATGAAGGATACAACTCACAATGTCAATGTTAAGCCCTAAATGGTAAGTCCATGCCAACCTAGGTCTTGGCCTGCTACAGAAATGGAGAAATGAGTACCTCGTGGTGGGTTTGCACCATGAAAGACCACGTAATGTGCTACACATGCGTGGTTCTTCCCCCGGGAAGTTGTCTGTGGCATAGCAGGTACTGGCTCTGTAGAAAAGAGTTTCACTTGGACAAGATAGTGTCAAATAAGTTTTACCTGAATGAGCAGAGTTCTCTCCTTGGGCTAAACCCAAAGTGCCGAGACGTTCCCTCTTGTGAGCCTGGCTACCCCTGCCACGTCCTGTGTTACCTGGCTCGTAAGCCTGGCTACCCCTGTGCCACGTCCAGGCTACCCCTGCCACATTTCTGTGTGTGGGGTGACCTGTTTCATGAACCTGTCTCATGATGGAACGTGTCCTTGCTGCTTCAGCATGATGCAGTCACGGTGCACTGGACCAGGGAACACTGGGACGGAAGAAGTGAACCTTGCTGTCCCCCATTCTCTGCCGGACTCTGGTCCAGAAGTGCACAGCATTTGCAGCCACAGCCACTGCCAGAGCCAGGTGCGACCCTTCATCCCCACTTCCCAGGCGAGAAAACTGAGGCCCACAGTGAAACAACACCTAGTTATTATGCATCGTGGAGGCGTCAGGAAAGGAGTATGTGTCTGTCTGTGTATATGTGTGTGTGGGTGTCTCTGTGTGGGTGTCCATGTCTGTGTATGTTTGTCTGTGTGTGTCTCTGTATTTGTCTTTGTGTGTGTCTGTCTGTGTGTATGTCCCTGTTGTCTTTCACGTGTCTGTGTATGTCTCTGTGTGTATCTGTATCTGTGTGTGCCTCTGTGTGTATGTGCACAGACACATGTGTGCTTAGGGGTAGTGCAGGAATAAGGACCTGAAGGACAACGTTCTTCTTTTCACCTGAAGCCTGTGGCAAACATCCTTCCTTGGCTTCAAGGGCAGTCGACTGTCAGCTGTCATGCGGTGGGGACAGCCTCGGACGGAGCGCGCCATGTGCGGCTCAGCTCAGCGATGAGTGCTCGCTCAGACTTTGGACATCTCACGTCTAATGTATTTGGACCTGCTTGTTTCTGTAATGAAAAAAACATGCTGCTTCTCATGGATAATAACTTTTGACTTCCTGGACAGCTCGTTTGTTTTGTTTACTTTAGCAGAAAGTATTCCACCCTTTAAAAATATTACTCTCTCTTTTATCTGTTTTAGAGGATTAAAAATACATCAATGTGTTTATATTTAAAAATGGGAAATGTCAAAAACATTTTTATAGTATCTTTCTTTTAATCTTCGTTTAAAGGACTCTGGGGGTGGGGAATAGCTTCCAGGTTATGTTCAATTTTGTCCATTTCTGAAAGGACTTATTTCTCTGTTAAGGATTCCACACCTTTTGTGTTGGACAGATGTTCAGGAGTTTTAAAAAGGCATATCACATTTCTCTGAACCTAGTAGTTTGAAGTATATGTTAATATAATATTAGACTCATTAGGATTAAAATTTGTTTGCTCATGATATTTAAATTTGTAAAAAGCATTAAACTCTTTGAATGACACCACATTCTGTTGCACGTTTTATTTTTGTTTTTAGCTATTTGGAACATAACTTGCCGTGCTCCATTATAGCATCCTGAGACAATTATGCATCTTTATCCCTGGTTGAGCCAGAGGCACCCAGAGCATGCTCCAGAGGTGCTGAAAAGAGCCTGAGTGACTAAATCCCCTCTTCCTGTGCCAAATGGTGAGAATGCTCCAGTGTGTCCCACTTCTTGGTGACATGGAAGAGAAATGGTCTTTGATGTTGGTAATTTCAGGCTGCTGCTAACAGGAGCAATGACCCCATAAAAGGTTTTCAGCTGTTGACAATGTAAACAGACAGAATTACTGGAAAGAAAAAAAAAATTCTACCTTTGAAACAGTGAAGAGCTTTTTCTCTTTCATTTGGAAGTAATGATTCGAGCACTTCGAGGAGCCACAAATGTACACAATTTAGTGATGTTTTGTAGTTTTTTTGTGTGTGGGGGGGGGAAGCACTGATGAGACTTTTTCTCTCTCTTCATCTTATAGTTTTATTCTCTCACAAAAGCATATTAAGTAAGATAAAGACCTGTGATACTATGCAATGAACACTAAAGTGACTAAAATGAAATGAAAAGATATCATTAATTTGTAAAAGTTCTACATTCAATCAAACAGAATTGCAGAGACATATCTGCAAAATAGTCTAGTTAATATAGTGGAAAGATCTAATTATCTGCAGCTAAAGTTACCTCATTAATGTTTAATGCCAGTCATAAATTCGTGCATTTATTAGAAATGAAAAAAAGAAATGGAAATAACTGGGGCTTTTGGCCATTGTGCTGACTGTTGCTGGAGACTGAGAAACTGTTCAAGGGTGGAGGTTTTTTCTTCTTTATTTCCACCTCCCCATCTCCTTCCAGACTGTCAGAGCCATGGGAGAGACAGTAAGTGTTCTTCGAATGGATGCATTGGAATTCAATGGGTCTTCTTGTTCAAATCATTTTCTGCTACACAGGAAAAGTCCTCTAAGGGTCAAAAGGATGCTCAAGTATAGTCACCCAGTGTCATTTCCCCTTGCAAACCCATTTCTCCTGTGGGGCTTCCCAGGGCAGTTTCTCTCACCTGTGATGCTTGTTATACTGAGGATGATGGAGAAAGGGCTCCTGGAACCACCCATCAAATATGTCTCCTTTCGCATTTGGACTTTCTGTCTTTAAATCTGTGTTGCCTTTACAACTGCAAGGTTGCGGTAACTCTGGTTTTCCTGAATCAGACAAATAATTTCAAAGACATTATTTGCATTTACTAACTAATTTTCCCCTGAGACCAATTGCACATAATACAGTGCATTGCCCATCTCTGTAAATGATTCCCAGAGTAAATTAGAAATCAAAGTTGGGTCCAGAAATAGTTGACGTTACTCTAGTACTCACTGTTCTAACCCCGGATGGTCTTGTTAATCCTTAGAACCTTCTGCCATTTCCTTGCTATTGCTGCCGTGGAGCTGGGTGGGTGTTCACCTAGACGTCTCTTGCTGTATGCAATTTTTATGATGTCTGTAGTTTTGACATTGTGGGCTATTACTGATGTGTCGTGTAAGACAGGATCCCCTTCAAGTCTTCCCTCAGCCCAGGTAGGTCATGTTGATTGGATGTTTTATACCCCATCCATTTGCACTGCAGTTGAATAACATATCTTCAGCCTGCAGAATCCTGCCCAAATTCACACTGTTAAGCAAGTTCCCTTGGCCACTCTTACAAGATGATTATTTGCTAATTTGAGAACTGAAAAGTAAGTAAAAAGAATTTCCCTTAGGATTCAAACCAAATACTTTCATACCAGCCAGATATCTGCACTGACATTCTCTTAAGATGTCAAAAATTGTGGAATGTTTTAAAACTATTTCAAAAGGTCTACCTTTTAAGTCTATGTCTTGCAGTGTTGAATAACCTCACAAATGCACAACAGTGGAACATCAAAGCAAATGCTGCCCATTTATCATTATAGTTTAGGCGGTCAGCACACAAACCATGCTCCTCCTTGGTGCCCGGGGTACGTGATGGATGAGTCACTGGAAAGGATGTCAGAACAGCCACCACTTAGCCAGAGGCAAGAACTTCGTAGACTAAGAAACAGATCTGGCAAACCTAGATTCTGGAACGCCTTGTTCAATTCCAATTCCCCATAACTTAGACTCAGACTTGTGACGGGAAAAATTTAGCACCAGCAGGCCTACAGAGTGCTTTAATGCTGGAGGTGTATTTAATGTTTATGAGTCCTATATAATCCAGAGACCTTGTTTGTTCCTTGGCAAGGTGGTACTGCTCATCTACTTCAAAGGCTGACTAAATTAAAAAAAAAAAGACTAGAATTGCTAGCCACCCTTCATTACCACACACTTTATGGAGGCATGCAGAATAATTTCATTTGCTTTTATTTAAGGGACTGTTACGTATCTATGTCCCATTTCATCTTCACTCTTTCAAGTTGATGCCCAGATCTCCAGAATAACTCTTATGAGAGTGCTACAGTTTCCCAGGTATCTTTCTTCTAAGTCCATTGCCCTAATTTTGGGCATGGATCTGTAATTCCAATTACTATGCACACATACATGAATACCTCTCTCTCACACACACACAAACAGACACACACAAATCATACATGTCAAAAAGATTGAAGGGAAATTAATCAAAATGTTAAGAATAGCATATTGTGTGATAAGGATATGGTAATTTACTTTCTTTCTTTTTTCTTTTTGAGACATAGTCTTACTCTGTCACCCAGGCTGGAGTGCAGTGGCACCATCTCGGCTCACTGCAAGCTGTGCTTCACGGGTTCATGCCATTCTCCTGCCTCAGCCTCTCGAATAGCTGGGACTACAGGCGCCCACCGCCACGCCCAGCTAATTTTTTGTATTTTTTAGTAGAGACAGGGTTTCATTGTGTTAGCCAGGATGGTCTCGATCTCCTGACCTCGTGATCCGCCCGCCTCGGCCTCCCAAAGTGCTGGGATTACAGGTGTGAGCCACCGCGCCCGGCTGGTAATTTTCATTTTTTTATGTTTTCTCATTTTTAAAATTCTATAATAAACATAAACCAATTTATTATCAGAAAGATACTATTAAAATGTTTCTTAGGAGGTTCAAATTTATAAATTACTAAACAAGACCTGTATGTATGCACACACATCCCCCCAGGTACTTGTGTCAATCTTATTTTTTGGCCATCTACTGCAAAACTTGAAGGATAAAAATATCTGCTAAGAGAAGAAGTTTTACTTCAATGGATAGATGTCCTAACTTACTACTATATTTCCCTGCCATTAAGGTGCCATCAGTTTTTATGGCATAACAGCATTTGGGGTATGATTAAGAAAAACCCTTTATGACACTCTATGGCGTTAAGAATCATTCTAATTGCAGAGATGTTAAAATGTACATTTTAGAACTTATAAAATATGAAATAATCCCTGTCTTACACAACTTCAGAAAGCAAATTATTAGGGAGCACCACCCAGGTTATTTAGTAAGGTTAGGGCAACCCCAATATCAAACCCTGATAGATACTGCAAGATAAAGAAACTGTAGATCAATATTTGTCATGAATGTAGGTAGATCCTTCATTATGTATTACCAAACTGAAGATAGTAATATTTTAACAAGAGAATGATACATAATGAACAAGTGGCATTTATCTCAGCACTGTAAGATTGGTGTAACTTCTGAAAATTAATCAATATAATTTGCCACAGAAAAATATGATCAGCTCAATAGATAAAGAAAAAGAACATGACAAGATTTTTTGTGAGTAAAAAACACACTTTTTAGCAAACTAGGGAAAAGACAACTTTCTTAATTTTATAAAAAGTATCTACAAAAATCCCACAGCAAACATGTACTTGATGGTGAAATGTGGAATGCTTTCTCCCTAGGATTTGGAACAAGACAAGGATGATTGATTTTATCACCCCTGCTTAACATCGTACTAGAAGTTCTAGCCAGCACAAAAAAGTGATAAAAGCAGATAAAAAGTATAAAGTTTGTTATTTGCAGATGACATGATTATGGGTTAGAAAACTCTGAGGAATTTACAAAAAACAAATCTAATGAATTTAATAAATTTTAAATTGTTGCGTTATACAAGGTCAACATATAAAAATCAGTTATATTTCTATATACCAGCAATGAACATTTAGATAATGAAATTTAAATATGCCTTTTATGATAGCATCAAAATAATTAAATTATTTGGAATCAAAGTAATAAAAAGTTAAGACCTCTACACTAAAAACTATAAAATACAGGCTGAGGATCCCTAATCTGAAAATTTAAAATCCAAAATGCTCCAAAATCCAAGACTTTTTGAATGCTGGCATGACAAGTGGAAAATTCCACATCTGACCTTATGTGATGGGTCGCAATCAAAAAGCAGATGCAGTTTATTCAGCATCTCCAAGGGAAACAAAGACACCCCCAGGCCTGTTAAGCTGCAATGTATCTCTTCTGCACAAGCTCATATTCCCCCAGACGAGCATGCCCACAAAGGGTGACAAGACTGCGCGTGTGAGGGCTGGACGTGCCAGCGGCAGGTTCCTCACAAGGCCCTATATTGGCCCAAGACCTTTGTGCATCACTCACTGTTTTTTTTTTTTTTTTTTTTTTTTTTTTTTTGCTTATTCTCTGCTCTGTGGTGTAAAGGTATTGTTAAAAATGTCAAAAAGGACGGCAGATACCCCTGCTGGCAACCGTGGTAAGAAAAAGAGGAAACATTTTTATTTCTCTGTAGTGCAGGAAGTGAAGCTGTCAGAGAAACTGGGTGGCAGTGTCATTGTGAAACATCTTACAGAAGAGTGAGGTGTTGGAATGACCACCACACAGGACCTGAATCGTTGAAGTTCTATGTTGAAAAAGATGAACAGAAGTTAATGAAAAATAGAAAAGCACTACATAAAACGAAAATAGAAGAACTTGATTATGTATTAGAAGAGTGGATTTGTCAGTATTTGCAGTGAACACATGCTGCTTAATGGTATGCTGATCATGAAACAAGCAAAAATCTATTGCGATGAACTGGAAATTGAAGAGAACAGAGACTATTAAATAGGCTGATGGCAGAAATTTGAGAAAAAACACAGCATTAAATATTTAAAGGTTTTTGGTGGTAAAACATCTGCTGATCATAAAGCAGTGGAGAAATTCATTGATGAGTTTGCCAAAGTAGTTGCTGATGAAAATCTGACCCCAGAACAAGTCTATGATGCTGATGAAAAATCCCTGCTTTGGTGTTATTGCCCCAGGAAGACACTGACTACAACTGATGAGACAGAACCTAAAGAAATTAAGGATCCCAAGGACAGAGCAACTGTGCTGAGAAGTGCTAATGCAGCAAGCACACATAACTGTAAACTTGTTAAGACAGACAAAAGCTTGTGTTCTCTCTATGTTCAAGGAGTAACTTTCTAACCAATCTCTTATTCTGCTATAAAAAGGCATGGATCACGAGGGACATCTTTTTTGATTGGTTTCACAAACGCTTTCTACCCATGGTTCCTGCTCACTGCAAGAAAACTGGGCTCGATGATGACTGCAAGCTTTGTTATTCCCTGACAGCTGTTCTGTTGATCCTCCAGCTGAAACTGTCGTCAAAAAATGTTTATAGCATGTGCCTTTCCCCAAATGTGACTTAATTAATTCAACCATATGACCAGGATATGCTTAGATCAATGAAGAGTAAATATAAACACAATTTCTGGAACAGCATCCTAGCAGCTGTGAAGAGTGTGGGTGTGAAAGGAGTTCGGCATGAGGAGTCTGTATATGCCATTGCCAGTGCTTGGAACACAGTCACTAAAGACACAGCCATGCATGCGTAGCACAACCCCCAGCCTGTGACTAGGCTCAGTGTTGATGAGTAACGAAACAGTGGTTTTGGATTCCGTATATCAAGTGAGAAAAAATGATGTCTGACCTTATCATATAGGCAAAAAAAAAAATGCCTTCCGAGTCCGTCAGCGAACTGGAAGAAGCGGATGTCAAAGAACTTTGATACCAGGCTCCAGTTGTTCACTCATTGACCCATGGCAAAATAGCTGACATTATTGTGAATCAAGGTGATCATAACAACAGTGACGATGAAGATGATGTTGAAAGTGCAGAAGACGTGCTTACAGATGACATGGTGAAAACGTGTGATGAGCTCATTGAAGGCCTAGAGCAGTGTGTGTCCATAGCAGAACAAAAAAATCCAGTCAGTTTATAAAATCAAAGAGAGATTTCTAAGACATAAAACGTTGTTAATGAGGCAGATGACTCTGGAGAAAACATTTTTAAAAAGGCACCCAGCAGAGCGCACACTCATCCCTAGAGGACCCGCTTCTTGGTCCCTCAACTGCTTCTCATGTTTCTTCTCAACTATAAAAATAAAACACAGTGCATAATAACTGCTTAATCAAAACACAGCACTGTACGTGGACACTTGGGGCCTGCCATTATTTGTGGTTGCTGTTGTTTAAAAGCTGATACAGGCATTCTGATGATGCCACTGTGCTACTTCATTGCCCTGAACATATTATTTTTCCACTGTATTAATGATTTGTCATATATTTTACTGTTAAGTACTTATGAGTGAAGAAGTGTAAGAAACTGACGGCTTATTGGTAGCATCTAAATTCAGAGTAAGGAATGATGGTGATGCCAAAAAACCACCAATCATTCAAATAGGTGGTGGAGGGAGTGGCATCTTTGTTTTCTAATGGTTCAATGTGCACAACCTTTGTTTCATGCACAATATTATTAAAAATATTTTATAAAATTATTTTCAGGCTATGTGTATAAGGTGAATGTACATAAATAAATTTTGTGTTTAGACTCGGGTCCCATGCCAAAGGTATTTATATATATATTATAATTATTGTTATTAATATTATAAAAATAAAAATAAAAATAATTATATATTATATGTAATATTTACTGATACTAATTATAACTATAATTATCATGTATTTTTATGAGTATATATATAATTATATATTTATAATTATATATTATAATTCTAATTATATATAAATATATATATTTATAAAATTATATATAATTATAACTATGAATTATAAATTATATATAATTATAACTATAAATATATAAATATTATATATTATATATATAATAGATTATATATTATATATAATATAAATTATATATAATATATAATCTATAATATATATAATATATAATATATAATATATATTATATTATATATAACATGTAATATATATTATATATTATATATTATATAATATGTATTATATATGATATATATTATATATTATATATTATATATTATATATTATATATACTCTTATATATATTATATATTATATATTATATATAATATATATTATATATATTATAGATATCTATATAGAATATATCTATAATATATATATTATATATAATATATAATATATATTATATATAATATATAAATTATATATGTTATATATTATATATAATATATAATATTTATATATTATCTGATATATAATATATAATATATAATATGATTATATATAATATATATTATATTATATATAAAATAAATAATTATGTATTATATGTTATATATAATTACAAATATATTCTAACATATAATTATAAATATGTGATATATTATCTATAATATATAAATTATAAATATATTATATATAATATATAAATATATTATATATTATATATTATATATAATGCATATAATTAATTATATATAATTATATATAAAAATTATATATAATTATATATTATATTATTATGTAATATATATTATATATAATTATATTATATATAATATAATTATATTATATATTGTATAATATGAATATATAATTATAAATATAATATATGATGTAAATGTAACATATAATGTAAATATAATATATCATATATAAATATAAGTATATATAATATAAATGTCATATATAATCTATAATACAAATATCATATATAATATATAATGTATAGTATAAATATATAAACATATTTATATCTAATATATTATATGTTAATGTAAAATATATTATATATAATATATTATATATATTAATATAACATAAATTATATACAATATATTATATATAAATATAACATATATTATATTATATATAATATAACATATATAACATATATAATATATAACATGTAATATATTATATATGCAATGTATATGCTATATTATATATTATATATTATAAATATAATATTTCTATATATTTATATTATATATTACATATTGTATTTATATATTATATATACATATCTTATATTATGATATATTGTATTATGTTATATTATAATATATAATATAATATAATATAATATATTATATTTTATATTATTATATATAATATAATATATTATATATTCTATTGTTATATATAATAATATAATATATAATATATTATGTTTTTATATATAATAATATAATATATAATATATTACATTATTATATAATACATATAATAATGTAATATATATTATATTTACATATTATATAATATAATATATTCTACATAATATTATGTAATTATATATATATGTTATATCTATATAAAATATTTATAATATGTAATATATTGTATTATATATAATACAGTATATTATATCTTATATATATTCCATATAATATATTATATCTTATATATATTAAAATATATTATATATTATGTATATTTTGCACTACAGAAAATAGAGTGCATTATATATTATATATATTTGCTATATAATATATTATATATAAATATCTTTGGCATGGGACCCAAATCTAAATATCTATATATTATTATTATAATTATTATATATAATATACATTATATATATTTTATATATAATGTATAACATGTTATACATGTATAATACATGTATAATATATTATATGTATAATATGTATTATACATAAAATATATATCATAAACATATTATATATAATATATATTATATACTATACCTGTATAATATATGTGTATAATATATATTACATATATTATATGTAATATATATTATATATTTTCTATGTATAATATATAATATATCGTATATATGTAATACATAATATATAGTACATATATAATATATAAGTGTAATATATTATACATATATAATTATATATGTAATTATACATTAATATATACAATAATTATATATATAATTATATATGCAATTATACATAATTATATATGTATAATTACATATATAATATATACACATATAATACATCACATATACATAATATATACATATATAATATATCACATAAAATATATGCATAATATATAATATATATTCTGTGTATATATTATATATTATGTATCATATATTTTCTATTATATATATAAAATATATATTATATATTTCAGATTCTTTATATATTATATATCATACATAACATTATATTTTTTATATATAATATTATATTGTTTTATATATTATATTATGTTATTTTATATATATAACATATATTATATGATATGATATATATATTATATATTATAATATGATATATTATATATTATATAAGATGTATATACATATATGTATATAATAATATGTATATACATATATGTATATAATAATATGTATATACATATATTATATAATATGTATATACCTATATGTATATAATATATGTATATAATATATGTATATAATATAAGATAATATAATTATATATCATATAATTATATTATATATAACCTGTATAATATAATATTATATTATAATATGTATGATATAATATTATATTTTATGTTATTATATAATACGCATAATATATTATATTTTGTTATTATATAATATAATATTATGTAGTATTATGTTCTTATATAATATGATATTATATAGTATTATATTATTATATAATATGATAATATTATATAATATTATAATATTATACAATATGTATAATATTATATCACATTTTATTGTATGAGATGTATAATATTATATCATATTACATTATTATATAATATGTATAATATTATACATATCATATTATTATATAATATGTATAATATTTATTATATAATATAATATTGTGCAATATTTATTATATAATATTGTAATATTGTATAATATGTATAATATATATTATATAATCTTATAGTATTATATGATATGTATAATATATATGTTATATATGGTGTATAATATATATTATATATGATGTATAATATATATTATATGTATAATATATAGCATATATTATATGTATAATATATATTATATGTATAATATATAGCATATATTATATGTATAATATATATTACATGTATAACATATAGCATATATTATATGTATAATATATATTTGTATATATTCCAAAATCCAAAAGAATCTGAAATCCAAAGCACTTATGTTCCCAAGCATTTTGGATAAGGGATACTCAATCTGTATTGCTGAGAGAAGTTCAGAAAGACAGAAGTAGTTGAAAACATATTCTATGTTTATGAATTGGAAGACAATATCATTAAGATGTAGAAATAGTTCAAATTTCTTGTAGGATTGTAGATATTCTATTATAATATATATTATAATAGAATATCATATATTATAATGTAGATTATATAATTATGTATAATATATAATAACATATTATGTATATCGATATTATATATTATAAGTTTATAATATATAATATTTAATATATAATATATAGTATTATATATAATACATTATATTATATACTATATATTATATATACAATATATAATACATTTATTATAATATAATATATATTAATTATATTATATATTATATGTATTATATTATATATTACATTATATATAACAATATGTATATTATATATAACATACTGTATTTATATACATGTATAGCATATATATTATATATAATATATATAATTTATATTATATATAATATAAATGTGTATAATTTATATAATATATATTATATATAATTTATATAATATATATTATATATGTATTATATATTATACATGTATAATGTATATTTATATGTTATACATGTATAATATGTATTTATATGTTACACATGTAGAATATATATTTATATGTTATACATGTAGAATATATATTTATATGTTATACATGTATAATATATATTTATATATTATACATGTAGAATATATATAATACATGTATAATATATATTATACATGTATATTTATTTATTATATATGTATAATGTATATATAATACATGTATTATATATATAATAATATATGTATAATGTATATTTATATATTATATATGTATAACATATGTTTATATATTCCAAAATCCAAAAAAATGTGAAATGAAAAACACTTCTAGTCCCAAGGATTTTGGATAAGGGATACTCAATCTGTATTGCTGAGAGAAGTTCAGAAAGACAGAAGTAAATGAAAACGTATATTATGTTTATGAATTGGAAGACTTAATATCATTAAGATGTACAGATCCTTCAAATTATTTGTAGATTCAATGCAATATGTATAAAATTGCCATAATTCTCCTGAAAATTTCCACAAAATAAAAAAATTCTATGTTATAGAAAATTTTAATATTTTTCTATAAATATTTCTAGTAAATATTTTATAAAATTCTTATAATTCTCCTAAAATTCCTACAGGCTTTCAATTTTTTGGTAAAAATTGATAAGTGGGATTCTAAAATTTAAATGGCAATACAAAGGATTTAGACTAACCAGAACACTCTTGAAAAAGAAGAGCTCAGTTGGAAGAATTATACTTCCTAGTTTTAAGATGTACTATAAAGCCACAATTAGAAAATTAGTATTGCATTACCATATAAATAGATAAAGACATGTATGAAACAGAATAGAAAGACCAGAATTAGAATGAAATAGATACAGTAAATTAATTTTTGACAACATTTTCAAAGCATTTTAATGCAGAAAAGAAAGTCTTCAGCAAATGGTGCTGAAACAAGTGAATAGTTGCGTGGGAAAAACATTAACCTCTACTTCATACACAAAACTTAAGTCAAATGGATCATAGAACTAATCATAAAAGCTAGAATCATCAATCTTCTAAATGAAAACATAGTTGGGACCCCAAGGTGGGCCGTGCTCGAGCCCAGGATTTTGAGACCAGCCTGGCGGCATGGTGAAACCCCATCTCTACTATAAATACAAAAATTAGCTGAGCATGGTGGCAAGCATGGTGGTGTGTACCTGTAGTGCCACCTGCTAGTGAGTCTGAGGTGTTAAGATTCCTTGAGCCCAGGAGCCAGAGGTTTCAGTGAGCTGAGATCATGCCACTGCACTCCAGCCCAGGGTACAGAGCGAAACCGTGACTCAAAAACAAACAAACAAAATAAAACAAAACAAAACTAAATGAAAACGTAGGAGAATATCTTCATGACTTTGTGGTAGACAAAAATGTCTTATATAGGTCACAGAAAGCACTGACTAGAAAAAGAAACCCACTGGGCTTCATCAAAAGTATACATGTTTGCTCATAAAGGCCCTGTTAAGAGTCACAGGCTAGGAGAAAATGTTTGCAATACATACGTCTAAAAGGGCCTGTATCCAGAAGATGTAATGAATTCTTACAAATCAATGATAAAAAAGAAAAGCCAATAAAAACAAGCAAGAAATTTGAAGACAGTATATAAAAAAGGATGTCTGAATAATCATTAGGTACATGAAAATGTGCTCAATAATCATAGTCATCAAGAAAATGTAAATTAAATTGCAGTGAGATACCACTTCACACACAACTGGAAGGGCTAAAATCAAGAGACTGTTAACACCAAAGTTGACAAAAATATGGGTCAGCCAGGACTGTCAGACATTGCTTGAGGGATTGTGAAACAGTACAAACACACTAGAAAACGAATACATTCTTACAAAGCTAAACATCCATCCCATGACCCAGCAGTCCCATTCTTGGATACTTACCCAAGAAAAATAGAAATATGCCCATAAAAAGTCCTTATCAAAATGTTTACAAAAGCCTTATTCATAATGCCCTCAAACTGGACACACCACAAATGTCCATCCCAATAGGAACGGGTAATCAAATTGTGGTGTACCCACACCATGAGATGCGACTCTGCGAGAAAATGGAAGACTACTGATAATGTTCAACAAAGCGAATGAATTTCAAAAATGTTACATTAAGTAAAAGGTGTTGGAAACAAAAGAGAACATACTGTGTGATTCCATTTATATGTCATGCAAGAGCAGGCAAAGTAGCTGTGGCGACAAACAGCAGAAAATTGTTCCTGGGTGCAGAGGGGCTGACAGAAGGGGCACAAGGGGCCTTCCTGGGGTGACGGAAGCATTCCATGTCTTGGTTTGGCTTGTAGTTACATGGGTGTATGCAACTCTCAAGGTTCATTGAAATGGACACTGAGGATATGTGCATTTTATTTCATGTAAACTCTACCTCACTGTGCACATGATAAATATCTCTTTTTCCATCTATCATTATGTAACCCATTCATCTATATGTTGTATGATATAAACCAGTTCTGATTTTTTAAAAAAGGAATAAATGCCACCAGTGTATTTTGAGAGATGTTTGAGTACTGCTGGTTTGTTCTCCATAGTACCACATGGTGAACAGTGGTGAGTATTTTGGCAGGAAGCAGACTTCAGCATAAATTTCACTCTAACTCCTTGTTAGCTGTTTCCTTCTGCAGATTACATCACCCTTTCAATACAGCTTTCTCACCTGTAAATGGGAGTATTCGTTTTTACTTTCCAGAGTTGCTATGAGGAGAAAGCAAGAAAATGCATGTTAGAACAGTGAGAGGTACATAGCAGATGTTCAAGCAATGTGGTTGCGGTAGAAGTGGTGCTGACAGTGGGGTTTTAGGAGTTGCCCCTGCACATGTATTTCCTCTGCCTGGAATATCCCTATCCTCATCCCTTCTTAATTTCCTGGTGAATTTGTACTGATTGAGTTGTAACTCAAATATTCTTTTCTCTAATCTGCCTTCTTCTTATTCCCAGCTAAAGGCTGGCCTGGGTTCACCTCACCTGCATTCCCAGACTTTGCAATTTTTTTTTTTTTTTTTTTTTTTTGAGACGGAGTCTTGCTCTGTCGCCCAGGCTGGAGTCCAGTGGCGTGATCTCAGCTCACTGCAAGCTCCGCCTCCCGGGTTCACATCATTCTCCTGCCTCAGCCTCCTGAGTAGCTGGGACTACAGGTGCCCACCACCACATCTGGCTAATTTTTTTTTGTATTTTTAGTAGAGACAGGGTTTCACTGTGTTAGCCAGGATTGTCTTGATCTCCTGACCTCTTGATCCACCCGCCTCGGCCTCCCAAAGTGCTGGGATTACAGGCGTGAGCCACCGCGCCTGGCCAGATTTTGCAATTTTTTAAAGAACCTGGATCACTTTGTCCATGATTATCTGTTTCAGCTGTGTTTTTCCATTAGATGTGCACATCTGCAGTTCAGATATTGTGACATCTCGCTGTACCAGTGCCCTGCTCATTTTTGTAGAAACACAATACACATTCGTGAAATTGCATTGAATGAAGAACTGTTACATATGCTTCCTGGGATCAGCTGAGCCACTAATGGCAGTCTGGGGTTGTCTAATGTTGTCTCAGCTGCCTAATATTTTAAGTTCTGGTCCCTCTTTAACTATAACTCCTCATATGTATGAGAATGAAGGTCCTGCTTAGTTAACAGAGACAATTGTCTTCTCTAAGCATTTGTATTTTTATAATATGTTATTTATTTTACATTATTTCCTTAGTCATACTCTATTTTTTTTTCTCAGTGAGAAATAGTCAAATGCATATCAAGAATATCTTTTAATATATGTTGCAGGAGAGGGAAAGATTCAGGTAATTTTTGATACATGCTACATTTATACTATAAAACCACAAGTTCTACAAGACCTAATGTTTTCTTCAAGAGATTGTGGGTGCCTGTAATCCTAGCTACTCGGGAGGCTGAGACAGGAGAATCGCTTGAACCCAGGAGGTGGAGGTTTCAGTGAGCTGGGATTGCGCCACCACACTCCATCTTGGGTGACAGAGCGAGACTCCATTTGAAAACAAAACAAAAAAAACTCCAAAACAAACAAACAAAAAACCTCCAAAAGTGTACATTATTAACCTCCATGTAAAGCCCATATCGTCTCTCCAGATTCACACTCATGGCTTGCCCAACGTGCTCCGAATAAGAAAGTCAATCAAGATGGGGAATGAGGTGGTTGACACTGACGTGACGAAAATCCTGAGGTGGCCCCACCGTTTCAGGAGCACTATTTCAAAGAGGGACTCCTAAAATTCTTCTGACCCCTCACTTTTTCTCTGAGGTGATGAAATTTCCCTTTTGCTGGGAATGGCGTAGATTGAGATGACATGGTCTCCACGGTTCCCGGCTGCAGTGCTCTGGGAATTCCTTACTGTTGACATCAGATGACCGGCATTTTCTTATTTTATTGGTCACCGTGTGGGTTGGGTTATGTGAAGATTGGCATGTCAGGGTCACCATGAGAGGCAGCTGAGAGTCTTTAGAAATAGTGATTGTGACCTAATGTGAGAATTTAACAGAAGAGGATGAAAATTTAACTGTTATTTTATAGGCACAGAGGGCCCAGGGGATCAAGCCACAGAGAATTTCTGATTCTGTGCCAAAGTCACTATGCCATATGGATTTCCTCTACACAGGGCATTTATTCCACACCTTCACTTGGTTTCCAGAAGAAGAAAAATATTACTCCTCTGAACATAGAGAAAGCACATAACTAAAGTTAGAGAGTGATGAGTTCTTAGAAAAAAAAAAGAGGAAGTCAGAGTAAGTAGCCTTTAATATAAAGTTTACATTTTCTGATTAATTCCATTAGCCTCCTTGGTTTGAGCTTACCAAGAAAACATCATTTCCAAAATGAGGGAGCCACTTCCCTCCCGAGTAGGAAGGTGTGCCTGCCTGCATCCAGCCTGGGGAACCACGTGTTGCCCACCCTGATTGCTCTGCTGTTCCAATTAGATGCCAAGAGAGTTTTTATTCCCAGTCCAAAACTGGGAGAGAGCTTTCCTCCTCAGCTGTGAGGCAGCCACCTTTCACATTAGGGTCATTGCCCTAGAACCTCTCACTGCACGCATAATTGTTAATCTTAATTGGTGAAACATCTTATGTAGTTATGTTGTTTAGGATGCTTGAGGGTGATTAAAGAAATGGTGGCAGCTCTGTTGCCCCCAAAATCCTTATTAGTCGCCTCTTAAGTGACGGCAGACCAGTCCTGGATGGAGCAATGACCGTGAACCCTGAGTGGGGCTGGTGGCCTCTTCGTGTTTGCCAAGCACTTAAGTCCCCTCTCCCCATTCCGTCTTTCCTCGTCCCTCAGCCTGTTTTCTATCTCAGCCTTATTCCTGTTGTTTAACAGCCACAAGAGAGTTGGAGTGAAAGTCTTTGGGAATCAAGAAAACTTCAGAAGATCCAGAAAGGAGTGATAAGAAGTACTAGCTAGAAGAGAATTCTGTTCCGACTTCCTTCCATGTTAATTAGTTCTCATTTTGAACATTTGGGAGGAATGTGAGTAGACAGGCTCTGGGACCCCAGGACCATTGCTTTGCGGGAAGGAGGGTGTGGTGCGGGAGCCCCTAAGACTCCTGTGCTGCAGCCGAAAAAGGATGCTCAGTACTAGAGAGAACCCTGATATATCTGTTTTCCAGGGGGAACCATCTGAGTTCTCCACCCAGGTGGGTTTCCTGGGAGGAACGGGCTTCAGAGGAGTCCTGTCAATGTGAGGAGGGAACACTGTCAGGGAAGCAAGTGGTACTTGGAGCTTTGGATCAGGCTGAAGCCAAAGCTTGGGTATGGGAGCAGATTGGTCAGATGAAAGGGCAAGTGAGTCAAATGTTCTGCAAGGAACAGAGGAGGCAAGGAGACCAATGTACTTTGGACTGTGTGGCAAAGGAGCTAAAAGGAGGAGAAGAAAATCTAGACGTAGGTCTACGGTGTAATGGAAAGCCAACTACAATACGTCAAGGAAGGGGTGGCATTTTCAAAATGACGAAAGCCACTTGATTTTATAGTGATTTTGAAACAAGGAAAGTTTTAAATTAAAGAATATGTCAATCTCCAGAGCCATTTGATTTTCTTTTTGGCAGCTTATTCAGAGTTGGTCTGACCAAATATTATAGCAGCTTCTCTGTTTTGCGCCAGGGCATGATTAAATGACTTCTTAAGATGGGTTTTAGCTGTGTAAGTTGCCAACCTATCTCAGGTGAGTTTATTAAACCCTTGCTGCACTGGACTTTCCTCCGTTCATCCTCAGCAGGGCACATGTGGGCAACTGTGGTCACGGGATAGCTGTCATTGGTCAGGGGACTGCGGCTGTCTGCTGTAAAAATGGCATAGGTTCTTGTGCCTCTGATAAGAACTCACAGAAGAAATAAGAACTTGGCACTGGAGTAGCTCACAATTTGATATTTTTGGTTTAAGGAACTTTTTGGCAGACTTTTTGAGATCTGTGTACCTGAGTCGTTCACCTTCCTAAGACAATTTGAAAATTTCTCCTTTGATTCTGCCACCCAAGATGTACTCAGTTTTTCCATCAGAACCAGCCAGGGAAGCCTGCTTCCCAGCTCCTTCTGGAAATTCACATCCACAGGGGCTCCCCTGCAGGTCTGTGTTGCTGCGGGCCAGCTGGTGTCTGAGCAGGTAGGGGAGGTCACACTGAAAACTGGAGTCTGCTTGATACCCTGTGGCCGCAGTCACATGCAGTCATTAAGTCAATTCCTGCTAGGTGTAGGTCGGTGCGTAGGATGCAAAGATGTATACAACATGCTCCCTGTCCTTGATTTCTTTACGACCTCTTTGGAAAGGCAGGCCATTGATACTGAGAAGGGCAGCCAGACCAAGCAGTTATGCTGTATACCCCACAAGTGGGACCAATCAAAGCAGCTATTTAGTGTTTCAGAGGAGAGAGCAGGCATTGTGGCTGAAACGCTTAGAGAAAGACACATGGAAGAGACAGGACGGGACCTGGTTTTAAAGAACAGGCTCTACTGGAACAAGTAGAGAAGGGAGAGGGAGATGCTCCCTGTCAGGGCTGGGATGGAAATGTGGCCCACTGTGTGGGTCTCAGATAAAAAGTCAAGTGCCATGAGGAAGGAGGGAATGGTTCTTGAGACCCTGGGAATCCATGGCTCCTTCTAAGACCAAACCATGTTGGGGAATCTGCAGGGCTGCAGTTGCGAGCTGGGCTGTTTGTCCTGGAGTCTGTGAGCCCTGGGGAGCCCGTGAAGGATCTCGGGCAGGTGAGTGATTTGAGCACGGTGCGGTCCGGACAATTTGGAGTCAGGATGCCAGGAGGTTGCTGTCTAGGAGAGCTGCTAAAAGACCTGTAGGGCTATAATTTCAATATCAGCCACAGTGTCACAGCCTGACCACTGGGAACTTGATGATCACAGAGTCTCTCAAGCCATTCCTGGTAAACATTTGGGATTTTCAGGTCTGAGCTCCTTCCTCCCAGTTTCTGCTCTTTCCCCTACAACTCCCTTCTAACCTCTCCCTGCCCCGGATATTAACTTCCCTGTGGGCTCCTCAGCAGCCGGCTGGGATCTGAGTTTTCTCTTTTCAGGCCTGGGAGGTCTAGAGGCTGTGCTGGTCAGTAATTTCTGGAGCTCCAACATCTTTTTCTTCTTTTGAACTCACTATAAACCAGAAGTTAAAAAGACATTTAAAAGTTTACCAGGGTGAATAATGTGATAGAAATGTGAGTACTAGTGGCAATTGGGAAAAAGAAACAAGCTTGCTGATTATAAATGATTTTATCCTTCACATTGAGCAATTTATTTTATGCTATGTATTCTTATAAAATGACCAGATTTATTACTATGTGTACTCATTTTAAAATTTTAATTTTTAAATAAAATATTTTTTTGGCTTCCATTATATTTATTTTTATAATAAGGCTTCATTTATGGCAGGAGGTTCTGTTTTCCATTTTTTGTAATGATAGAAAGTTTCCTTTTGAAATATTAATTTAAACCAAAATTTCGTCAATTTAGAATAAATTGTTAAGTAACAGTACACGATATATGGCATGTGGGTTTGCCAAAATTGTGACACACTTAAAGGACTGAAGTTTCTAAAACAATGCTCTAGATAAAGTAGACTATGCTGTCCCTGACATCTGCTACTGAAGAGGATGAAAACTGACTTGGCTTCCATTCCACCAATAAGACTATACCAAGATCCAAGAAGATGATGAATAAGGATCCGATACCTCTCATTGGAACCATGTGTCTCATCATCTGTACACTCTGTAAGAAACTTCAGGATAGGGACCAGATCTTATTGAGTTTGTGTCTAATAAGCAATCCTCTAACATGAGGCCTGCATATACTAAGTACTAAATACATTTTTGCTAGAGTAATGAATCCGTAGATTTGCATTGCAGTAAGAGCACCTCTAGACAGTTTAATTTTGTGTTTGTTTATTCTGGAACTATCAGGCTATAATTAAATAAATGTTGCCAATGAGTCTAGCTTGTCACAAGTTTCAAAAGAATAAGACAACACAGGTGCATTCAGCTGATTGGTGGGATTTGGATTCCCACAGGCTAGCTTGCTGCAGCAGGTGTGAGGAACTGTGAATAAAGGGCACAATTAGAGCTACCACGAGGATTGAGCCTGGCCAATTCCCACATATCTAACATTTTCTTTCTTCTTGTAGAAGAAAAAGATTCTTGGAAAAGAGACATAGCTGGTTCTTAGTAACTACTGGGAAAAACATCACACGGAGCCCTGGATGAAAGCCATTATTTCCAATGGAAATACTGACTCGTAGCACCATGGCCTATTGTAAAATCTAGTGAAACGTGCATAAAAATCTTGCATCTGGTTTGAGATTTATCTTTGCTACCAACTCAGTCTGTCTGCATTTTTTGACTGTATTCGGGGGTGGCTGTTCATGCAGGAATGAGGGGCTACCTTAAGGGAGACTCAAAGGAAACAATATGTGGAAGAAACATAGAGAATGAGTTGCTTTTGCTATCACAATGGCGTATGAAAAAAATTCTTTACTAAACAATTGACAAAGGATAAAGTAAATATGAGCTTATTGCAGTGACTTTCAGGGACTTTTTATTGGACAACAGTGCCTTGCCCTTCTCACAGTGAAATTCATTAAATTGGGCTTTGGTATCATGTGCGTGACTTGTAAATGAACAATACTTTAAGAAACAGCTTTGCAAAGCCCATGGCATTTGGGGTTGCAACTCTATTTAAGGCATGGTTTACTATTTCTCAGTATCTTCTATGTGAAGGCCCATTTACTTTAAAGTAAATGCTGGGAACTGCTTTGTTCTTTTTGAGATACTGATTCAGTTTTGCTCTATTGAAAAATTCTTTCACAATTATGTTCTCTACATTTGCTCACAGCCCAAGTCACCACCAGTGTAGGAGATTACGGTCTGCATATAAGCAGTTTACTGTTCCACCTGGTATTGCCAATCTATTCTAATTGAATTCCCTAGTCCTGATTTTTTATTTTCAATTGTTATTTTACCACTTTATGGTGTATATTTCTAGTTCACTGCTATTTACAATTTGTGGAATGAGGAAAGGTGTCTGAGGTGCTTGTGTGTAGCATCCAAATGCAAGAGCATCTCCTTGTTCTTCAAATGAAAATGAGAGTCGGTTATGAAAATGGATGTAGTTCTCTGATTCAAATAATGGTTGAGGACATGTATAAACGGCTTGGCTCAGTTGCGAGGCTGATAAGAGTGTGTTTGGAATAACCAGTCTCAATGCCAAGAAAAATGCCACATAATCTCAGCTTCATCTAGCAAGTGAACTTGGTGTTGGTGTGGGGTGATCTAGCATTGGTTGGGAATGTCAGGTTTGGAAATACTTCCTGGTGGTATCAGCTATGGAAACAGACGCTAGACGAGGCTACGCAGCTCATCAGCTATTCCCTGAAAGCAGAAAATCCAGGGGTTCAGAATTCAGGGCCTCCCGGTAGAGACAGCATTGTGAATATTCAGTAATACTCTCCCCATTGTCAAAAAGCCTTGCATCTTTTCTTCCCTTCCTCCTTTCTCTCTTTATACTCATCCTTCTCCTCTTTTTCTTCCTTCTCTTTCTTCTAATATATGTTGAATTTCTTTATTTCATACCTCAAATACTCATTTCCTGCCTTCCTTTTCTATAGCTGCTGTAGTGGTTCCCATAAACCCAAGAGCTCAACACAACCTTTATTTCATCGCACCTGCCATGGTTGACACTTAAACATCAGCTCTACAATTTACATACACCATAATGTACCCATTTTATTGGACAATTAGATGAATTTTGACCCGTGTGTACACCCATGTAACCATCATCATAATCAAGATTTGGAGCTTTTCCTTCATTTTCCTTGTGCCCCTTTGCCTTCATGTCCCTCCCACCCTGCCGCCCCTGCTCCTGGAAAGTGACTATCCTGCTTTCTGTGACTGCAGATCCATTTTGACAGTTAAAGAATTCCATGTAAATGGAATTGCATCATGCCTACTCCTTTGTTTCTGGCTTATTTTGCTGAGCACTGTGTTTCTGGGGCTCGTCCATCTCGCAGTGTGCATCAGAAGTTCTTTTCTTGATATCGCCAAGTAGTCCATTGTGTGGATACACTAGAGTTGGTCCATTCACCTGTTTTGGACATATGGATTGTTTCCTGTTTGGGGCTAATGTGAATAAAGCTGTTAGGAACATTTGTGCACAAGTCTTTGTATAGGAAAATGTTGTACTTTTTTGGAGAAAATACTCAGGAGTAGAATTATTTCACTTTAAGAGATTGGAAAACTATTTTCCGAAGTTGCTATACCACTCACCTTCCCACCAGCAAGGTATGGTATTTCCAGTTGGTTCATATCCTCACCAATACTTGGAATTAGTATTTTTTAAAGTTTGGGCATTCTAGTGGATGTGTTGCAGTATTTCATGATTTAGTTTACATATCCCTGATGATTAATGAAGTTGAAAAGTTTTTGATAAGCTTATTGCTCACTGTGCAAGTCTTCTTTTGTGAGCATGTGGTAGGACCTCTGCTCATTCTGAAAACTGAATTGTCTTTGTCTTATTAAGTTAAAAATTCTTTCCCTTATATTTTGGAAACAAGCTTTTGAGTTTGCATCATTTGTTGAACAGACTCTCCTTTATCAACTGAATTTCACTGACACTGAAAATCAAATTCCTATATATATGTGGGTTGTTTCTTGACTCTCTATCTTGCTCATTGTTGAATGTGTCTATTTTTAGACCACTACCACTCTTTCCATATATACAAAATCCATATATATGTGTGATGTATGTATATGCGTAATTCCTCTTTGTTCTTCTTCACAATTGTTTTGGCTCATCTTGGATTTTTGTACTTCCAAGATCCTGCTAGGATCCTGTCTGTGATGACTTGATTTTATGTGTCATTTTGGGGTGAATGGACATCTTGACTCTAGTATGCACTTCTGCTGAGGTGTCAATCACAGTGGGGAGTGTGATACAGGTGAGTGAATGTGCCAGTGGTGACAAGTGGAGCCAACTGATGGGCCATTGTGCATCTCCCAGATACTTGGAAGACTAAGTAAAAGCAGAGGTGCATACTAGAATAAAATGGCAGAAGAAAAGACTGTTTTTTTAAAATTAGCATTTAAAAATTCATACTAGTGATGTAATTAGTAGTCATCAAACTACTAAACTGATTTTCTAATTATATGTACATTTAAAATGTAGATTATTGTTGCATTTTTAAGTGACATAAATGTATGCCTTAGATGTGTGGTTGACAGACTCTAGGTCTGAGCCCTCATGTACTCAGTGTGTATCACTGCCAACAAGCCATTAATTCCAGGCTTTAGGATCCTTGTGCTGGGACTGGTGGGCCCTACGGGTGGGAGGAAATCAGAAGTGTAGCAGTGGGTCCCTGCCACCTGGTCAAATAGGACCAGACACTTGGCTGGTGACTTGGCAGAAATATGATTGAATGTGATCATTTTTGATGAGCTAAAATGCTAAAGCTGTACTTGAGGAGATCTACTGTATAATTTATGAGTAGCACTGTGTCTTTCCTCTGTCCTACTTTTCCGAAGCAATGCATTTTCTTTGATTCATTTACTATTTAGGTCTCAGTTGATGGGCCACAATTTAAGGTCTTTATTCTTGATGATTTTTTACTCTTCCTTTCTCGCATGCACGTGCCACTCCACCTGCCTGCTTTATTTCCACATCAGAAAATGATCAGGATCCACCAGTCTTCTTCACTCTGATTTCCCAGCATTGGTGGAGGATTTTTCTAATTGTTCAGTGTCCGGAATGTGTAAGCTTCAGTTTGTATTTGACTTCCACCAGCTTCCTTCCCACCCAGTATTTTTCAGTGATTCATCAATTATTTATTAAGTACCCACTATATTAGATATTTGTTTTCTTTTGTAGTGCCCTGTGCTTACCTCTTTTGCTGCATCTATCACATTAAATTATGTCTTTCCCACTACTTTAGGCCCCGAGGGCAAAGCAACGCTGGGTGTACCGTTGTATTATGGTACTTTGCAAATTCATGACACTTACTATGTACTCAATACATTTTTTTTCCTTTCTCTGAACTTAGTAGTCACACTAAACCTTTTTTGTAAATTTACGTTCTTCTGACATTATTTATTTAGTTGGTTACTTTTTTCCAGTATAAAAAATTTTAACCATGCAGAAAAGTACAGATAAATAATATAACACTTCAGTATTAATAAACACAAGGCATCTTCCGACAAACTTTGTTTAGTCTGAATACTCTTAGTTATTGAAAAAATAACTAAAAATTAGTCTGAAGTGTTTTGCTATTTTTCCTATAGAATTTTTCTTATATTTTATAATTCCTATCATTTCAGTAAGAGAAAATCTTATATAGTTGAAGGCCTTGTGTATTCTTCCCTAATCCCATGTCTCCTCCTCACCCTCCCAAAGAAATAACCATCTGAACTTGTTCTTAGTATTTTCAAGTGGGTTTTTAGGCTTCTTGTCTCTGTGTTTTTAAATGATACCTAGTATTGTTTTATCTTTTTGTAAACGATGTGTTATTCTGTATACTTCTGCAACTTGATTTTCTCAACTGATGTGATGTTTTTTGAAATTAGTCCATGTTGATAGATGTTGCTCTAGCTAGGTCATTTATTTTAATTGCAGAATGGCATTCCATTGTGTGAACAAACCTGCCATGTATTAATCAGGGCTTCTGGTGATCAGCATTTAGATGGTCTCCACTACGTCTGTGCTTACAAACAATGTGGCAATTAACATTCTTGTACATGCCCCATGCGCACATATAAAGTGCAATTACTCGGTCAAAAGAGTATACGCATCTTCAATTCTATTACTTATTGCAAAAGTGTTGTTTTTAAAAAAATCAAATCTGATAATGTTTGTCTTTTGAGTGGCAAGTCCATTTGTATTTATTAAATTCCTCCGGTATTTGGTTTCATCTCTGCTATCTTATATTGCACTTTCTATTTAGCCTGCTTTTTCTGTTTCCCCATCCTTTTTTTTTTCTGCTTCTGTCATTTTTATCATCACCTCTGCCTTCTTTCTATTTGTTTGGAGATTATATAAACACTATATTCTATTCTTCTAGTAGTTAAACTTTATAAATTTAAGAAGTGCCCTTGAAATAGTAAAGTTTAAGCTTAGCCAATTGCTTTGTTATCTTACTAAATAATGAAGGATGGTACAACACATTAACTCTTATGAACCATTTCTGGCTTTCATATCATTTTCCCCTCAATACTTTAATTCTCTGCTTGATTTTTTTGACTCTATACCAAATGTTGATAAACTAGATTTAATCACAAGTTTGACAACTTTTTTCTCACCAATTCTTCTTAAATATTAGTGCTTCCTGGCCAGGCGTGGTGGCTCATGCCTGTAATATGAGCACTTTGGGAGGCCAAGGCAGGTGGATCACAGGGCCAGGAGTTTGAGAACAGCCTGGCCAACATGGTGAAACCCCATTTCTACTAAAGATACAAAAAAAAAATTAGCTGGGGGTGGTGGTGCACACCTGCAATCCCAGCTACTTGGGAGGCTGAGGCAGGAGAATTGCTTGAACCTGGGGAGTGGAGGTTGCGGTGAGCTGAGATCACGACATTGTACTCCAGCCTGGGCAACAGAGTGAGATTCCATCTCAAAAAAAAAAAAAAAAATTGGTGCATCCTTCTGGTTTCACCTTTGTCATAAATACCTTCTCAAGTAGGTCTTTCTGTGGAGGTCAGCTAGTGAACTGGTTTTGGTTTTTGTCAAAGACTGTCTCATTTAGCCTTCATTCTTGAATACTTGCTTAACTGGGTATAGAATTCTAGGTTTTAGTTACTTTTCCGAGATGTCAAAGACACTTTTTCTGTCTTTTCCTTCTTCTGTTTTAAGGTTGGCTGTCAGCATGCTTGTATTTATTTGTGAATAGTCTGCTTTCTCTTTTATTACTTTTAAGATCATTGTCTTTGATGCCCTATATGTGCATTATGACAGGTCTAGGGGTGCCTTTATTTATCCTACTTTGGATCTTCCTTGATTCCTCAAACCGAGGATTTATGATTTTCTTCAATTCTGGAAACACTTTAGTCATATGTATTCTCTTTGAATTTTGCCATTCTTGTTCTGATCTCTACTTTGGGAAGTCTTATAAGCAAACGTTAGACTTCATGCTTCCAACCAACCTTGTGTCTCTTTCAGGTCGTTCTTATTAAATATTGACAGATGCAAAAAGATAAACATAGTAAGATATCAAGAATAGATGCAATGCACACCCAGGCACCAGCAGTGTCCTCGCAAGTCCTCCTGAGCCTGTCTCCATCCTGCCCCCCTGCCAGGTAACTGCTTCCCTGCAATGTGTGGAAAGCATCCTCATACTTTTCTTTTTAGTATTACCACAAATGTTTGTAACCCTAAACAGAGTATTGCTTAGTTTTTCAAGGTTTTCAATGTCTTGTAGATGGAATCATACTCTAGGTATTTTATGGCTTGCTTTTAATGCTTGACATTAACTGTTATCCATAATGTTAATTATTTAACTGTACTTTTTTTGGTGTATTTTCTAAATGGTAATCATTTCATAGATAAATTTGTGTTGTTTCTTTGTCTCCAATCCTCCTACTTTTTGTTTCTTTTTCTTTTTCCACTGACTGGGAAATCCAGTAAAATAGAAGTAGCAATAACCAATTTTTCTGCCTTGTCCCTCATTTTAAATGGTACATGTGCAATGTTTCTCCATTATCTGTGATGTATTCCGTAGGTTTATAAAAAGCATGTAGACTTTGTCAGTGTATCCTTTCTACTTCTAGTTTGCTGTGTGGCTTTAAAAATTGTGTATAAAGATGTTGTATTTTATCAAATGCTATTTAAAAAATCTATCAATTGATTCTATGAAATTTCTTTAATCTGTTAATAATTGGTAAATTATCTGAATTGATTTTCTGATGTTAAAAACAACATTTGCCTCCTGGAATAACTAAATTTAGCCATGAATTATTTTGACATATATTATTTTAAGGCACGTTTCTTAATTTCCAAACAAATGCACTATACCTAGTTATCTTTTCTGTTATTGATTTTTACCCTAATTTCATTGTGGTCAGAGAAAATGGTCTGGATAATACCAACCCTCTGAAAGTTATTGAGATTTGCTTTTTGGCCCAGTGTGTGGTCAGAATTGGAAAGAACCCATGAGTGCCTGAGAGGAGAATGTATTCCCTTCTTGTTGGATCATGCTTGTTAATTGTGATGCCCAAGTCTATATACACTTACTGGTGGTTTTGTTTTTGTCTTTTGATTGCTTGATCTATTACTTTCTGGAGAGAAATGTGTTAAAATTTCTGTATATGATGGTAGATTTGTTTTATTCTTTTTACATTGGTTAATTTTATGCTTAGTATATTTTGATGTTAAGTTTTAAGATTCATGCAAGGTTGATGCTATTATATATTTCTGATGACTTATTTTTCATTGTATGCGACTCTTTATCTCTAGTAATGCTTTTACCTTAAAGTCTGATAGAGCTGAAGTTTGAAAAAAAAAATCCCATCTGGTAATCTTTATCTTTTTTTTTTTTTTTTTTTTTTGAGATGGAGTCTTGCTGTGTGGCCCAGGCTGGAGTGCAGTGGTGTGATCTCGGCTCACTGCAACCCCTGCCTCCCAGGTTCAAGCAATTCTCTTGTCTCAGCCTCCTGAGTAGCTGGGATTACAGGCGCCTGCCACCACACCCAGCTAATTTTTGTATTTTTAGTAGAGACTGGGTTTCACCATGTTAGTTAGGCTGGTCTCGAATCCCTGAGTTCGTGATCCACACCCCTTAGCCTCCCAAAGTGCTGGGATTACAGGCGTGAGCCACTGCGCCCGGCCATCTTTATCTTTTAACTGAGTAGCTTTTCTATTTGTATTTTGTAACTACCGATATGTTGGGGTTTAAATTATCATCTTATGTTTTTTATTAGTCTTGACTTTTGCACTTAATTTTCCTTTTATCGTTGTCTTCTTTGGATGGATTGGGCATTTTGTTCCATTTCATTTCTCCCTTTACTCAACAAGAAACCATATCTTCAATTTGTATTGCATAATATCTTAAAGAGTTAATGTTACTCAATAGTTTTGTCCTCCTCATGAATAGTAAAAGAATCATAGAAAATAACCTCAAACACCCTCTGAGATTATATGCTTTGAGGCTAAGAAAGGCCAAAGGAAAGAAGGGAAGAAAGGAAGGAAAGAAGAAAGAAAGAGGAAAGAAAGAAGGAAAGAAAGAGGAAAGAAAGAAAAATAATCTTTTTTTAAAGTACAAAGCTTTTAAGCTTTACTTACCACTTTCTTTGCTCAACACTTTTTTTTTTCCATCTGGGATTACTTTTATTCTGCCCTTAAAATTTCCTTCAGTGAGTACCCATTGATAGCAAACTCTCAGATTTTGTTTTTCTGAAAATACTTTGCCCCATTCTTAAAAGATATTTTTACTGAGTATGCAATTCTAAGTTGACAATCATATTCTTTTTTTTTTTTTTTTTCTTTCAGAGATGGAGTTTCACTCTTATGCCCAGGCTGGAGTGAGTGGTGCGATCTCGGCTCACTGCAACCTTTCCGGCTCACTGCAACCTCTGTCCCCCAGGTTCAAGCGATTCTCCTGCTTCAGCCTCCCAAGTAGTTGGGATTACAGGCGCCCGCCACCACGCCTGGCTAATTTTTGTATTTTTACTAGAGACAGAGTTTTGCCATGTTGGCCAGGCTGGTGTCGAACTCCTGAGCTGAAGTCATCCACCCACCTCGGCCTCCCAAAGTGCTAGGATTACAGGCATGAGCCACTGTGCCTGGCCGACAAATTCTTTGAGCACTTTTGATACGTAAGGAAAGTGCTGTGAGGGAAAGAGCCTGGTCCCTTTAAATGATATGGGAGGGGGGGAAGGGAAGTGCTGGGTAGAGTAGGGCGTGGTCCCTAGCTAGGGCTCTACCCCCACGGACCTAGGTGAGGACAGGCAATTCAGGCATTTCCTGCATTTCCCAAGACCGCCCTGGCCTGCCACGCCCCTATAATGTGCCTTTAAAAGCCCAAGACCGTCGCTAGGCACAGACGGAAGTGACTGGATGTGGAGAGGAGTGTATCCGCGAAGGAACGCACAAGTGGCCTGACCTTTAGAAGAACGCTAGCTCGGCACTAGGCATGCCGGCAGGTCAGCTGAGAGCTGACCCCAGTGCAACGTGGAGGAGTTTGGTTGGGGCAGTCGGAGGAGCTCCTGGGCCGCCAAGCGGCCAGACTTCGGGGGAAAGCCATCTCTCTTTTGGCGCCTTTATCGGCTGAGAGCTACTTGTACTCAAAACCTTGCACTCATTCTCCAAGCCCACGTGGGTAAGATTCACCCACACTGCGGAGGGCGTCGGAGCTCCACAGCCTGCCCGTCTGTATGCTCCCGTAGAGGTTTGAGCAGCGGCGCACTGGAGAAGCAAGTCACACCCCCATTGCACGCCATGGGAGTAGGACAAGGTAACTTTTCCTGTTTCACTTTGACAATACGATTCACACCCCTTTTTCCTCTTCGTTCTATAGTTACTGCTGAAAAGTCAAGATAGGGTTGTTCTATTGTAAATGATCTCTCTCTTTTCTCTGACTGCTTTTAGAAATGTTCATTTAATCATTGATATTTGGTGGTTTTCCTATGTGTTTAGCCATTTATTTTCTAGGATTCTTGGGCTCCTTGATCATAAGAATTAGGGTCCTTTAATAGTTTTGGTTGGAAAATTCTCAGCTATTGTTTTTTCATATTTGCTTTCTCTTATTTTCGCCTTATGAATTCCAAGTAGATAGATGTTGGAACCTCTCATACCGTCTTTCATGTGTCTTAAACTCTTTTTACCATATTTATCTTTTGGTATCTGTGCTTATGTTAAAATGTATCCACAGGATTTTAATGTGTAGAGGTGACAGAGTGAGGACATGGAGCAGTCAGTGCCACTGGGAAGAAAAGTTTATTACTCAGTTTCCTAGAAGTGAGAGGCATTGCTTGCCATGCAGAAACACATGGGGCAGCCCCAGAGCTGGTCAGGAGGCAGGGTAGGAGTGAAAGAGAAGCACAGGCCATAGCCGTTTTTGGAGTTTCTGTGGGAAAGTCAAGGCAGGGCAGAGTAAACTTGGCTAGTTTGAGTAATTCTGGCAGGATTTAGGGCATAGCGGCTGTCTGTAATTGTCTGGTCGTTGGCCACATTGATTTGGGGCAGGGAAAATATTGGCTTGGATTGTGAGAGTTAAAGGAGAAAGTTGGGGGTATGAAGTTGGGATTGGTTGGTTTGTAGATAAAAGATATGTTCACAGGTGTTGTTTATTATCTCTAGTAATTAGCCCTGGAAGCTGCAGTCTCTCCGAAGCTGGCAGGCTCCCACTCTAAGATGTCAAAACATCATAAAATAAAAAAAACGAAATACTGTGCTGTCTTCTAGAAATTGTTTCATCTCTATTTTCTAGTTCACTAATTTTGTCTTCAGTGGAATCAAAGCCTCTATTAAATCCATTTATTGAGTTTCTAATTTTAATTAGATTATTTCCACAAGTTCTTTTTGTCTAATGAAAATTTTTTGCTTTTTGCTCATTTTTCCATTTCTTATTTTATTGGGAATCTTAAATATGACTTATATTTGTTTGTGTGTGGTAATTCTAATGATTAAAGCCACTGTGGATCTGATTCTGCTATCTGTTATTTCTGTTGGCACTTGCTCATACATACTTCCCTTGTTTTTCTTAAGTATTTTGTGATGTTTCACTGTGAGTTCATATTACTTGAAATTTAACTGGAAATTATTTGAAAATGAGATGACCGTATATTTTTCCAAAGAAAATTTGCATTTACTTTTGCTAGGTTTGTGGACACTACTGACCTAGAATTACCGTCTACATTTTTAAATTTGAGGTATTTTAACTCATTCAGTTAGGGCAACAAACTTGCATTATACTTAGCTTGTGATTACAAATTGTCAGGGAAAATACTTTTTTCTCTCCATTCGGTGCCATTTTGCTACAGATATTTTTTAGTATTTCTTAAGAGGGGTGCTGGGGGTGTGTGCAACATTTATGGTTGATTTATAATCTGGGAATTTAACTGATTAGAGTTCTGTTTTTATATAGGTGGTCTTGGATTAGATTCCACCTCTGTTGTGCCCTTGTAATTTTTCTTCTGGCCCCTAAACCCATAATGAAATTGTGTTTTGTAGTTGCATTAAGTTTAATTCAGCCGCCAGGACTCATACTTCTCTGTATCTCTTCTATCGCTTCAAGTTTTTTGGGCTTTCTTAAGCAGGCTTACATTTTTCCATCTCCAAATCAATTAAACGTTATATACTTTAAAATTATTTTATGCAGCATTTTTCTTTATGTTCAGTGGGAGATCCTATCAAAAATGGAAATTTCTCATTTTTCTATATTTACTTTTCCAATATGTGTTTTGGAATGTCATTTAGTCTTATTTTTTCAGTTAACTAAGTCTTTTCTGCTGTGTCTAATCTACTGTATCAGACTTTCTTTGAATTTTTAATTTTAATAATTATATATTTAATTTTTAGAAGTTACTTTTGATTAATTTTCAAACCTCTGAGATTTATTTTATTGTATTTTAATCTTTATGTTTAAATTTTTTCTTTAATATTTAAAAATATACTCTTCTTTCAGCCTCTATCTGAATCTTCTGGTATCTGAAGTTTTGGGAGTCTAATCACATTCTTAGATGTCTGCTGATTACAGCAAATTATTTTTATACACCTTTGCTATTTCTGATTTCGAACTTACGTACAGAGGGAATGTGCCTGGATGCCTTCTGAAAGATTTTTTTTTCCATTTGCTTCTGCCAGATCATTCAAGAATATCACTGAATCACAATTTATGTTAATTTCTTGGTCTGGAATTTCTTACTATGCAACTGTTATAAATTCCAACCTCAAAGTCAAATGAAGTGTGAGCCCATCATACAAATTCTCAAAGGACACTGTTTTTTTCCTGTACCAAGAGATGAGCATTCTTGTTTTCTTTTTCCGATCATGCATGCATTTTTCTAGTCTGTCTTTTTGTTCCCTCCCTGAGAATTCTCCTTTATGAAGCATTTTCAGTTTCAATGTCTTGCCTCCCTTAGGTTCAAGAACTCTTCTGTACCCATGTGGGCATTAAATCTTCAGCCCCAACCTCCTTTATTAGCAAGAATGATAGCCCAACCATATCTGCTGCTGTGTCTATCAGCTCACATGTCTATCTGTTTCTAGTGTCTACTTATTATTTGTTGCCTAAACATTTATCATGTTTTGTGATCTCACTATATATTTTAAAAGAATGTTGATTTTATCTAGCATTTCTGGGTGTTTTATAATGAAGACGTTTTGGGTTAGCTATCCATGTTACAAGCTATGGAAAGGCTTTGCTTACTATTTTAGTATAGAGTGCTTTCTGATTTTTGTGCCATCATTTGGTGGGGACCATACTAATCTTTATCCTTTCAGTTTTTGTGTTAATGCTAAGGAACTGGATTGTCCTTGTGAAATCTTGAATATTTCATAGAAATGCCTTTCTGTTATGGAAAACAACTGAGTAACAGTCTCTGAAAGTCCTTTGCTCACGACTGGCTGGTGTTGCTTTGTATTGTAGTTGGAATTTTTCAGAGACAGAATGAGGAACTTCAGGAGTATAATAATGGCCAAATGGAACTTCTGTGTAATATTGTGTTGATTTGAAACATGTATATTTCCATGTTTGGTGATTCTTAAGAAAACATGCCTTGGTTGTAAGGATATGATGCACAGGGATATTTCTGAATTTGATTTTATATCATTCAATATTTTCTGGTTTTAAATCCTATTTTTCAGATATGGTCAAAACCCATTCATTCATTACTCAGAATGAGTTTGCCCACTATAGAGATAATACAGGTTCTAGGAAACAGGCTTTTTCTACCCATGTAATGTAATATAATGTTCTTTGCTTCAACACTTATGAAAGTACCAAAAATTACTGTGAATGTTTTTTGTTTTTCTGTTTTGCTTTTTTTTTCTTTTGGGGGGACAGGATGGGGTTGGTGGGTGCTTGTGGAGTGAATTCTTGTCTTATCTCACTGACTCTCCTGACTGACGCTATCCTGAAGCTCTGCTTTCTTACCAAATCCTTGACATTGCAATGGCCATGTGACCTTTGGTGTGGACAGTATGATAAAGCATCAAGATTCTCTTGAGACACTTTGGAGGATATCATGCTACATTGTACAGATAAGTTAGGAGAAGGAAACAGAAAAAGAAATGACAGCGTTACTGGGAACAAGGGGGAAAGAAGAGAGTCAGTTATCTGGTGTGTTTCTAAATAGGCGTGTGTGTCTTATATATATATATTATCAGCTTAACTTCAAGTACTAGACTTACTTACTGAATGACTGATTATTGGAGGAATCAGTGAAGATCAAGAATGATCGTTCCATCAAAAGCAGGAGCTGGAGTGAAATGGCTGCAATAGAGACTTTGGAGGGAGGACACAGACCAGTAGGACTCCAGTGGAAAATTAGAATATGTAGAATAAGGTGAGATCATGGAGCCCTTGAATACCAGGCAGGTGAATGTAAACTTTATTCAGGAACCAATGGGGACCAATGAGTGGAGGAAGATGGGCTGAAATTAGAGGTTTACATGACATAGGTAAGAGATCCTGATTCTGGGAAGCTTGATAGGGAGATAAATGTGTGGGGTGATTTAGAATGAACGAGGGGACATCAGTAAAAAGGAGAAAAAAACAGGTATTTGCATTTTTAAGGGAGAATAAAAATACTAACAGTATGGTTAAGAAAAAGAACGAGCACAATTACTCACAATTTGGAATTGGATGTAAGGGGATTAACCCTTGGGAAAAGAAAAAAAAACACCGCAGGCCTTAGATGTTCAAAAACAAATTCTCAAATTAGCTTGCTCTTGTTCAAGGCATGATGATACTTGGGGAGTCACCCTGGTTCTTGCTTTGTGGAGGTCAGTCAAGAGCTAAGCAGAAAGCCCTCCTGATTATTTAAAAAAAATCAGTAGGCAGAGGCAGAGAAGCCAGGGAGGCCAGGATGTGGCAGAGGAGCCCAAGGCAGGTGTCATGCTGGGGAGCTTGGAAGCAGCCAGGGGTCCTGGTAGGAGCTGGCAGAGGTTTGTGTCCTAGTAATTTTGTTACAAAAAGGTGAAACTCAGCTTTGGTAACCAGCTTGTGATAAAGGAATTGCGTTTCATGTTACTGTAAGTCTTTTAATAGTACAAATGACCCTTGAGCAATGTGTGTTTAAACTTTGCGGGTCACTTACTTACACATGTATTTTCATCTACCTCTGCCACCCCTGAGAGAACAAGGCCTACCCCTCCTCCTCCCTGTCAGCCCACTCAACACCAAGATCACAAGGATGAAGATCTTCAGGATGATCCATTTCCACTCAATGAATAGAAAATATATTTTCTCTTCCTCATGATTTTCTTAACATTTTCTTTGCTCTAGCTTACTTTATTGTAAGAATACAACATATAATACATAAAACATGGAAAATATGTCTCCATCCACGGTTTATGTTACTAGTAAGGCTTCCGTTCAACAGTAGGCTATGAGTAATTACATTTTTGGAATCAAAAGTTATACGTGGATATTCAGCTGTGTTGTGGGGTTGGTGCCTCTGTCTCCCAGGATGTTGAAGGACTGACGGTATACTAAAACATTAAGATAAAACAGCTCTCCCTTCTCTCCTCACTCACACCTGCACTGGTGTTGCTGCCGCTTCTATGTGTGCTTTCCTCGCACTGTCTCTGATCTCCAAGCCAAGCCCCAGTCATCTGACCAGCCTCTCCAAGCCCCAGGCCTACTCAGCTTCATTCTGCTTCTGCACCCTCCTCCCTCCCACTGTATTCGTTGTTACTGATTCCTCTGCACAGCTCTTCTGTCTCTATTTTCTTCTCCCACACCCAAAATAAAGGGCTACCAAAGACCTGCCTCATACATCTCATGCCCGTCCCTGAACTTTCTTCTTTAGGGTTTTCCTTCTCCCCTTGGCTTCAGATGTCATGCCCATGAAGGCTAATCTCAAATTTGGGTGTATGTGTATTCTTGACCTCTTAGTGAAGTTCCAGCGCCACCTCATTACAACTAGAAGGTGTTCCAGTTTGGCCGTCTTAGCTGTTTTAGATTCATACTCGGCACATTGTATTTTCAGTCTATGCCTTCCAGAGAAACAGAACCAATACTATCAACGTATCTATCTATGAGAGAGAGAGAGAGAGAGAGACAGGGACAGAGAGAAGGGGAGAGGATATTTATTTTAAAGAACTGGCTCATGTGATCACGGGGGGCTGCAAGTCTGAAATCCATAGGGCAGTTCAGCAGGCTGGAAGCTCCAATAAGAGCTGATGATGCAATCTTGAACCTGAAATCTGCGGGGTTACAGGCAGGCTCTCCACTCAGGCATGATTTCTAGGTTGTAATTTTGTGGAAGAACTCTTTCTTGCCCTGGAAACCTCAGTCTTTACTCTTAAGATCTTCAATTGATTAGATGAAGCCCACTCACATTATGAAGGGTCATCTGCTTTTCTCAAAGTTGACTTTAAGTACATTTATGGTATTTTTGTTTGTTTTTAAGAGGGTCTTGCTCTGTCACCCAGGCTGGAGTTCAGTGGCCTGATGACAGCTCACTGCAGCCTTGACCTCCTGAGCTCAAGTGATCCTCCCACCTCTTTCTCCTCAGTAGCTGGGATTACAGGAGTGAGTCACTGCTCCTGGCAATAGTATTTTGTAAATGTTAATCACATCTAAGAAATACCTTCACAGCAATATCTAAACTAGTGCTTGACCAAATAGTTGGGCAGTGTAGCCTAGCCAGGTTGACACACAAAATTAGCCATCACATTCTGTGTTCAGACTTGCTTTTAATGGTATCAACCGCAAATTCCAGAGATACTGTTGAGTTCTTCTACTCCCTGTCTTTGAAGTCAGCTAAGCCTGGGGATTGAGTCTCAGTTCCGCCATCACTATCTATTTGATCTTAGGTGACTTGTCTGATCTTGTCAAGATTTAGTTTTCTGCCACGCATGGTGGTTCGTGCCTGTAATCCCAGTACTTTGGGAGGCCAAGGCGGGTGGATCACTTGAGCCCAGGAGTTCGAGACCATCCTGGACAACACGCAAAACCCCGTCTCTACAAAAAATACAAAAATTAGCTGGGTATGGTGGTGCCTGCATGTAGTTACAGCTATTCAGGAAGCTGAGGTGAGAGGATTACTTAAGCCCAGGAGTTCAAGGCTACAGTGAGCTGTGATTGTGCCATTGCACTCCAGCCTGGGTGACAGAGTGAGATCCTGTCTCAAAAAAAAGACTGAGTTTTCTTATAGGTAGGATGAGAAAAAGAGCAGTACCTGTGCATCTCACAGACTTGAAATGGGGGGAGGCATACACATTCGTGAGCTCTAGAAGCTTGGCTCACGGCATGTTCTCCCTTGAGAATGGCGGCCGGGTCACCTTACTTAGCCATCGCACCTGCATTACAGCATGGCCTCACCATGTCCATTTGGCAGATGAGGAATTGAAAGGTTAGAGTTTGCCAGTAGTAATAGAGATTGCAAACGCCAGAGCTGGAATTTGAGGTGAAAGTGTTCTGAAACCAAAGCCAGACATCCTTTTCACTGCACCAAACTGGGGGTACTCCCAAGTGCTGGAGAAGCTGAGTAGGGTGCACCTGAGGTGTGGATGCACCTGTCTGCTCTCATCCACGCATCATCCCCACCAAGCCTGGAGCACATGGTGTATGTTTCCCTGGGTTGGGGGCCACTTAAAATCTAGCTCACCAAACTTCTCACCTCACTCAAATTGCCCCTCCCTTAATGCTTAGAAGAAACAGACAAATCACACAAAACATGATGGATAACATAAGTTTCTTTTATTAACAATCGAGGTAGACAGGCTTCCCAAACATATGCCTTTGTTTTACTATGAAATACAATATTATTTGTAGTGTATGAGTCTCAAGCAGCCCATGAAGACTCGCTTGTATTATGTTTGTTTTACTTTAGGAAAAATTAAGTCAGGAGAGAAATCCAGTATATAGTTTTAAAACTCGAATCCAATAAAGATGGAATGAATGCCTTTCCTGGAAAACTGAGCTTTACTCTCATGTCTCCTACACTGTAAACTTCTCATATCCAGAGAGTGGAGTCCCACGTTGTCTGTTTGTCTTTAGTGTTGCACTTCTCTGTGGTTTTGCGATTTTTCTCTGGAAGTGTCTTGTTTTCCTCACTGCAGTGTGACCTTCCTGAAGGCAAAGGCTGGGACCCTTTCACCTTTGAAATTTCCATACTTAGGCAGGTGGTAGACACTCAAAAAATATTGAAAGAATATAAGGAAAAAGCAAGGCCAGGAAGGAGGGCATAAGGAAAAAAGGCTGCCACAGGGGGCAGAAAATGGAAGCAAACCAACCCACTTACCTGGTTCCTAAGCATTAACGCTAATTGAATTTTACTACATTTTCTTCAACCCTGTTGTGCCCATCAAATGGAGACACTCAATCACTAAGTCATATTCTTCCTGAAGGGTTACTTCTCTTTCCAGTAAGACATGAGCATGGCATGTTTAGGAGAGAGAGTGCCTCGACTTGCTTATTAATTGCAGCTTCTCTCCGGCTCATGGAGCTGGTTTGTGGCCTATCAAGCATGAAGAAATGGAGCTTGAAAGTTTGCCAGCAGACAACTTAGCTTTCTAAATAAAAGCTGAGGCCCTGAGAGCACTGAGGCCCATGAGTCTATTCACAGTGTGGGAGAGGGAAAGCTCTGCTATTTCCATATGCATAATATGAAAACAAGCTATATGACATTATCAACCTTTGCTTGCTTAGTAGTAAAAAGTACCTTGACTACAAGGATCCACCCTCCTCATCTATTGATCTAATCTAGAAGCATTGGCTATAATGATAGCTATATCCATGGATGGGTATCATGTTAATTGCTTTACTTCATTGAATCATTGGGAGAGTCCTGCAATATAGGTGGTGTTGTCATCTCCTTTTTAGTCATGAGGAGTCTTGAGACCGAGAGCACTTTCCTAACTTGCCCAGGACCTTACCTCATGGGGGAAGATCCAGAACTAGTATCCTTGGTGGTCTGGCTCCGAAGAACATGTCTGACCACCGAGCCACATACCCTATTTCTTTGTAAGGAGGAAGTATTTCAAACAAGAACACGTGGATTTCCCTAGAGACAGGAAAAAAGTCATGAAAATGATCTTCGGAGCTGGAGGTCATTATGCTTAGCAAACTAATGCAGGAACAGAAAACCGAATACCGTATATGCTCACTTAAAGTGGGAGCTAAATGATGAGAACACATAGATGTATTAGAGGCGAACAGTAGACACTGGGGTCTACCTGGGGGTGGAGGCTGGGAGGAGGGAGAGGAGCAGAAAAAATAAGTATTGGGTAGTAGGCTTAGTTAGTACCTAGGTGACAAAATCTGTACAACAAACCCCCGTGGCACAGTTGACCTATATAACAAATGTGCACATGTACCCTTGAACCTAAAATAAAAGCTTAAAATAAAAATGAAATGATCTTTGTGTATTTAGAGGACAATATGCATTTATTTGAGGAGAGCTTTTATATATATTTTTGTTAGCTTTTAAAAACTGAGCATGAACTTGATATCACCATCAGCCACTGAGATATAGACCGAGGCCTACTTACAGCGAGGGCATGTGTCTGAAGCGGTTGCCCTCTGAACTGTGGCTCTCCTGCTGGTGTTCTGGTGAGAGCTTCTTCTGGGTTCTCTCGAGGGAGGTTCCTCGTGTAGGTTATCCCTTGTGGTGACCGTTCCTAGAGTGTATCACTTGTTCTTCCACTTGTTGGTCCAGGTTTTAACTAACTGCTTTCACCTCTTTGTCAAAAGCTTCTGTCGCACACTCCAGAATCACAGATCTCAGGACGATGTGTCTGGTGCTTTCCTTCCCTGAAATTCAATAAAGAAATAAAGATTTCAAGAAACAATGTTTTTAGATATCTCAACCATTTCTCAGTGGGTGTGACTAATTCAGTTCAACTAGCATTTGTCGAGTGTCCATTCTATCAATAATCACAGTGCCTGTATTTTTGTTCAAGCTTTCCTCATTTTAAAGCACTTTTGTAAACAGTATAGGCAAGGCTGTGTGTTGTGAAGATCAGGGATGAGAGGATGTGGCATGAAAGGGCCACCACAGGAAAGGGCTGGTTACCTCTTCTGGCTTGGAGGCTTTGTCAGGGGTGTCCTCAGAGCCTGCGGTCATTTGATGGGCTGCTTGAGGAAGATGTACTCTGCATTGGCTCAAAGGAGTAGAAGCACCAGATTTTGCACCATTGAGAAGATCTTTCTTAACAACTGTTGTGTCCAGCAACAGAACGGGCTGCATATGACACTGGCAGCTCCCCAGCTAAGAAGCTGGCTAGGCTGAGTAACCAGTGTGACCGGGGAGAGGATACCAGCAGGATTCACTGTCCTTTCATTTAGCTAGGATCATGTGATCTGGGGCCAGATGACCTGAATTCTCATCTTGGCTGCACCACTGGCTTGTAGTGTGAACTTGGGAACTCACAGTCTCTCCCTCATTTGGCTGCTGAAAGGACTAGGTGGGTTAAGGTGAAGTGCTTAGAACACTTTTTAGTAAGTCAACAATAAATGTTAGTAGTTATTTTTGTTTTGTTTTTGTGTTTTTGTTTTGTTTTGTTTTTGAGATTTAGTCTCACCTGCAGCTGGGCTGGAGTGCAGTGGCACGATCTCGGCTCACTGCAACCTCCATCTCCCGGGTTCAAGCAATACTCCTGCCTCAGCCTCCCGAGTAGTTGAGACTATAGGCAAGTGCCACCACGCCCAGCTAGTTTTTGTATGTTTAGTAGAGACGGGGTTTCACCATGTTGGCCAGGATGGTCTCGATCTCTTGATCTCGTGGCCCACCCGCCTGGACCTCCCAAAGTGCTGGGATTACAGGCGTGAGCCACCACACCCGGCTCAAATGTTAGTAGTTATAAAGGACATCTTCCAACTCCATTTGTGTTTGATTATAATGTAATATGCTACAGTGGCTAGTCGTGAATAATCATTACAGAACATTGAAGAAATATGAGTTATTAATGAAAACTTTTAAATTATCATATATTAGAGGTAATAAGGTGGGAAGAGTAGGAGATGCAAACAAGCAGAGGACACACTTCCTGGGTTTTGGGGTTCCCAGTCCTGCTGGGAAAACATGATGCATAAGATGATAACTTATAATTGCAAACAGTGCGTGATAGAATGCTTCATGAGTGGTCTGGCAGTCAGTTGAGAGAGGAGATCACCAAAGCAGGCCTTGAGTTAAACACCCAGGTTTCTGTCAAATAATGGTATGTAACATACAACCCAATGTCTCACTGGCTGAAAACAACAAGCATTGATTGCTCACAGTTGGGCCTGTGGGTCAGTGACAACTCAGCTGGGCAAGGCTGCACTCGCTGCAGGCTCCTGCTGTTGGTTCAGGGCTTCTCTGCGTGGGTCTTGTCTTGAAACTCGGGCTGAGGAAGCAGCCCTTAGACGAGGTGAGTTCTCATGGTAGGGGTGGGTGTGGGGTAGGATCATTGGCAACAGGGGATCCTCCCATGGCTCTGGCTTGGAACTGGCCTAGCCATCCCTTTCCATTGTCCAAAAACGGCCACATGGCCAAGTTCAACATCAGCAGAGCAGGGATGCCTATTCTGGGGTGAAAGTGAAGCATGGCAGAGGTGAGAGAGAAGGGAAAATTGTGAGGAAATAGTGTACAGCCTACCACAGATCGCTTTCAAACGTGCACATTAACATTCAGTAGATGCCTTGAAGGAAAGAATCACAGCGTTATTCTGCACACGATGGGCATGCAGTAGTCAGGCATGGTGGCTCACACTTGTAATCTCAGCTCTTTAGGAGGCTGAGGCTGGATGCTCACTTGAGGCCAGGAATTTGAGACCAGCCTGGGCAACATAGCAAGACGCCATTTCTACAAAATTTGAAAAATTATCTGGGTATGGTGGCACGTGCCTGTAGTCCTAGCTACTTGGAAGACTGAGGCAGGAGGATCGCTTGAGCCCAGCAGTTCAAGGCTGCAGCGAGCTATGATTGCATCACTGCCCTCCAGCTTGGGCGACAGAATGAGGTGTCTCTAAAGATAGCTAGCTAGCTAGCTAGCTAGATAGGTTCGGGTGATTTTCATATGATATTCTAAGTGAAAACCCAAATCATAGGCAATTCAGCCACAGCAAAATACCCAAGAAGTTTGTAACCACAGGCCACCTGGCCCACCTGGAGATAGACTAAGATGCTGAGGAGGACGGCCCCTCCCTCCAGGGTGCTCACACTCTGATGAGGAGACAAACAGAAGGGCTGTAATTAGGTCAGAGCTGAGGTCTCTACGTCTCTTTCAATACATTGGAAATAGGCTGTTGCCAAATGTGGCTCTGAAGGCCTGTGGTAAATTGGGAAATCCTGAATGCACTGTAATTTCCAGGGGCTCTCTGTGTTGACTTTATGATAACACCCCCAGGAGAGGTCAGATAATACTTTGCCTTGTAGCAAACGGATTTTCTTACTGAAGTTTCTCTCTGCACTTTGGTCGCTGGAGGACATTCTCCTCATACCCATACCTCTGAAATGAAAGGTGCTGGGAACACATCCTTGTCTTCCAATTGATGGGTCTATGGCACATCCACACGCAACAGGCCGCAGAAGCTGGTGCCAGAGCCGTGGTTGGGAGAATTGCCTCGCTGGCTTCATCTCCAGTCTGGAAAGAGGAGGATGGGTGCCTTTGGGGGTGGACTAAAGTGTATAAACATCACAGTATCTATAGAGTATCTGTCATTTGACAAGTGTTCTGTTTGTGCCTCTGCATGCATCAGATACGGATGCCCACCATGTCCTCTGGGTGAGGAACTACTCCCCTGTACGAGGTCTAGAGAAACTGGATATCTAGGTCAGTCTACGACCAGAGGTTGGGCTTCTTCTACTTTTTCTTCCTTTTATTTAAATCAGACTGACCTTTTTAAGAGTCTGAGAGAGCAGAATGACAGATCCCAGGAACTGGGAAGGGTAGTGGGACGGGGAGGGAGGTGGTTAATGGGTATAAAAATACAGTTAGGTAGAATAAAGAAGATCTAGTGTTTGATAGCACAGCAGGGTACCAGCAGTCAGCAATAATTTATCATACCTTTGTAAATAACTAAAAGAGTATAATTGGATCGTTTGTAACACAAAGAAAGGATAAATGCTTGAGGTGATGATACCTCATTTACCCTGATGTGGTTATTATGCATTGCATGCCTGTATCAAAATATTCCGTGTACCCCGTAAATAAAGACCCTGCTATGTACCCATAAAATTTTTAAAAAGGAAACTGAGGTAAACTTTTGACCCCCTCTCCTGAACAATGTGTAAATGGACAAACACACACAAATTGCAGACAATGTCAAAGAGTTCACTGATCTTTTAAAGACAAGATGTAGATAGAGTTGTGTTCTGACTTAAGAGCTGAAGGGTGGAATTAACTTAAAACCCCTCCAACAGCTTTTTGGAAGAGAAGGTGAGGTGCTGTGAGAACAGAGTCACCTCTTTCTTTGAAAACAGTTGTGTGACTGACATAATTCACACACACACACACACATATGCATACACACATGCACATGCATGCACACAGGCATAAAAACACATACACAGACATACACATGCACACACATGTATGAGCACCGTGCACACTCCAAACCCACATTTATTGGACTGGCTGATTCTTAGAGTGGTTCTCACTGATCATGAGATGCCCAGCCCAGCATAACCTTCTTTTTATAGGAAGCGACAGACCACAAAGGCAGGGTTGTAGAAATTCTTATGAGGACATCTTATTTGAGAAGGTCCCAGTTCTTTCTCACTGATGCTAAGTCAGACGTGTGAAGAAAACCCTCTTCAGGCATTTTGGCCAGATTCAAATAGGTCAGAGGCCCAGAAAGAGTAATTAACTTGCAGAAACTTTTTTTTCAACTGAGGGGACCACATAACCTATTATCCCTTAATAAGGCCGTTTCCTTGGTGAATCATGGGAGCTTGGACAGGCTGAGGAAAAACCAAAAGGACATTTTCACTAAAGCATCATATGATCTTTCCTAATGTCTTACTACCCCAGAAATTGTGTCATCCTCTTAAAAGGGACCAAGTTAAGGCTTGATGTGCCTTTTATGCACAGTGAATATTGTTTGGCTTCAATCTTGATGAACTAGCTGTGCAAAATATATTTTGTTTCCTTGTTTTGAGTCATGCTTGATGTGGTTCCCTATCATAATTTGTATGATGATGAACAAATCACTGTGATAAAGATGGAAAATACTCCCACCTGGTAAAAATTCAGTAGAGACAAATGAGGTGAATCAAACATCCTCAAAGACTACCCCAGGTGCCTGGAAAGAGACTTTTGACATTTGTGCCATTGGTCATTCATGTCAAAGGGGGAATAGAAGCATTATGAAAGAGGAGAACCAGGAAGAATGTCAGGAATGCTGCACTGTGCTTGGAAGGGAGACGGAGGAATCAGTAGATCGATCCCTTCATCCAACAGTCTGCTCATGTTCACAGAGTCCCTGCTCTAGCCAGTCGCTAGGCTGGTCCTAGGGACAGAGGGGCAGATAATAGTGATGTGGAGCTTTCTGTCCTGCATGGGGTCACCTTAAACATATGGCGAATGGGTCTTCCTTTGGTTTGCCAAAGTGCATTCACAGTATGCCCCTGCACGTGGACCAAGTTGGGTTGAATACATATTACTTCCTCAGGAAATAGCTCCCTGAGGAGGTTATTTGTATTCATGATCTGGAGAAAGATTGAAATTGCTCAGGCAAAAACAGGGTGGTGGACAAGAGGGTGGAAGGATTTCTAGGCAAAGGAAACAACATCTATGCATCTACAATGGCCCTGAGATTGGACAAAAACAAACAAAAAAAAAAACATGGCAGAGGTGGCAAGAGGCCAATAGGTTGGATCACAGTGATTGAAGAGAAGATGAGGGGTAGGGCTGGGGCCAGAGAGGCACAGGCCCTTGTGGCCCTGGAAAGGATTTTGAAGCTGGATTGGACACAGAAGGGTTTGAGCATGGGAATTCCATAATAAGATGGTCATATTAAAAAGATCATGGAAAAATTATTGTGGACAGGATGAGAGTGTTTGCAAGAAGACAAACCAGAGCCCCAAGTGGTCATGTTTTAGCCAGAGATGCCATTGCCTTAGATGACTGTGTTGACCATGGGGGTGGAGAGAAATGGGCGCATGCAAGGGATATTTAAGAAGCAGAATTGATAGGACTTGGCCATTGATTGGATGCAGGGATGAGAGCTTTTGTTGGATGGCAGAAGTATGTGTCTTTGGGGAGACAAAAGGGAGATGAAAGGCCAACCGTGTCGTAGTAGTAGCCACAATGGACATCTATTATTTTCTATGTCTTCCGTATAGTGTTTAGTTGTTTATGTGCAATAACTTATAAAACCATTCTGTAGTTCATTACTTCTAAGAAAACTTCCTCCTAATCTAGGTCAGTGTCATTTATGTCTGTTCTACTTCTAAAGAAGAGGAAGAAGTGACTTTTTCAAGGCCGATGTGTAAGTGTCCACTGCATAGAAGCCCTGGACTGCTGCCATGGATACAAACCCAGGACAGATAGGGCTGCACTATTGCTTTTAGGAAGTCTGTCCTTCAGTAGGAAAGATAGAACCCACAGACCTGCACACAGTGAGGGACCACTTAAATGCAACACAATGCCAGTGAGAATAAGCTTTGCAGACTTAGTGCCTACGTGCAAGGAGGAGGCATAGGCTTCCCTGTGAGAAGTGAAGAGTGAGAAAGACTTTCTGGAGGGGTGGGATGTAAGCTTGTCCCCCATCAGATAAACTTTTAATTTCACAATAGTTTTAGGCTTACAGAAAGGTTGTAAAGATAGTGCAGAGAGTTCCCATATGCCACAGAAGTCCCTTACAGTTAACCATTTGCATTACTGGGGTACATTTTTCACCAAGTCATTTTTATCAACTCAAGTCCCTTCTTTATTGGACTGCATTAGTTTTGCCATAATGTCCTTTTTCCGTTCCAGAATCCCATCCAGGAGACCACGTTAACATTTAGTCATCACGTCGCTTTAGGCTCCTCTGGGCTGTGATAGTTTCTCAAACTCTCCCTGCCTTTTTTTTTTTTTTTTTCCGGCATAGTCTTGCTCTGTCGCCCAGGCTGGAGTGCAGTGGCATGATCTTGGCTCACTGCAAGCTCCGCCTCCTGGATTCACACCATTCTCCTGTCTCAGCCTCCCAAGTAGCTGGGACTACAGGTGCCTGCCACCACACCTGGCTAATTTTTTGTATTTTTTAGTAGAGACGGTGTTTCCCCGTGTTAGCCAGGATGGTCTCGATCTCCTGACCTTGTGATCCGCCCGCCTCAGCCTCCCAAAGTGCTAGGATTACAGGCACTCCCCCTGCTTTTGATGGCCTTGACAGTTTCGAAGAGTGCTGGTTATGTGCATTGCAGAATGTCTCTCAGTTTGGATTTGTCTGAGGTTTTTCTCGTGATAGAACTGGTATGATGGGGTTTTGGAAGACCACAGAGTTGAAATGCCCTTCTCAGCACATATCAAGGGTCCATACTATCAACATGTTTTATCATTGTTGATACTGACCTTGATCACCTGGTTGAGGTAGTTTGTCAGGTTTCTCCACTGTTAAGTAACTCTAATTTCCCCGTTTTCTTTTCTGTATTCTTTAGAAGGAAGTCACTCTGCCCAGCTCATACTTAAGGGATCGGGTGTGATGCTCCACCTCCCCGAGGACAGACTATTTACATAAATTATTTGGAATTTTTCTGCACGGAAGATTCTGCTTTTCTCTCATTTATTTATTTGTTAATTCAATCATTTATTTATATCAGTATGGGCTCATGGATATATATGCTATACTTTTAGTTATGTTTCAATGCTACATTATTTATTTGGTTGCTCAAATTTTTCCAGCTTTGGACCTGGGAGCCCACTCAATGGACTCCTGCTCCCTGTGACATACGCACTCATCACTGTGTGTGTTTCTGGGCACTTCCTTACTTACAGGTACTAAGAGATGCTCCAGGCCCTTCTTGCATATTTCCTGTTCCAGCCTTAGAATCAGCCATATTTCCAAGGAGCTGCAGTTTCTTTTATTAGAGAATGGTGTGAGGAACCAAGATCTGGGCATTGAATGTGTAAGCTGGGTTTTAAAGGACAGTGGACAATAGAAAGGAACAGGAATGGCATTTGGAGTAGAAAGCTTGGCATAAGCAAGTATCCTGAGAATGAAGAAAATGAATTCTATGTGGGGAAGAGCATATAACTAGATGGAAGCATTTACACTGGTGAAATAAATCTTTCAGGCTTTAGGTCCAGACTGAAGTGTAATATTATCCCATCCCCCAACCTATTTATTCATCACCTTTCTTCACAATAACTTCACCTTTTACCCATTAGCTAATGCAAAAGTCCTGGGAGCTATTCTTTACTTCACTCTCCCTTTCCACTCATATGCAATCAGTGAAAAATATTTCTTGATTCTGCCTCCCAATAATTTTTAAACCTGTCTTCCACTGTCCAGAGCCACATCTCCTGGCCAGGTACCTTCAGTGGTGGGTAAACCAGTTCCAACATCCCTGGCAGCGTCTCCTCCCTGCAGCAGCCTTGCCACATCTGGTGGTATTCTCTACCATGATCAAGGCCATTGGGCTTCCCATTGAGTTTAAGGTGAAGCCTTCTGAGGCCGATGGGCTGGGTGTGATCTTTTCCTCACCAACCTGTCTGCCTGACTCTCTGTCTTTGTAACCTGAGATCCCACAGCAAGATCTTCCATCACTCCTCAATCAAGCATTGCAGTGGGACCTTTGGAGGATGTGGCCTTTGTCCAGATGCTTTTGCCTTATCTGGCCTGGCTACCTGGTATGACTAACTTCTTTCCATTTTTGTTTTGCTGTCACTGCCTTGGGAAGACTTGTTTGCTCCATGGTCAAGTATGATCCTCAATACAGATTCTCACACCATACTAGGAGAAAATGGGCCCATATTTTCAATTTGTTGATTCTATTTAAAATTTATTCAGTAAATACTTGCTCAGCATTTATCTGTATACTAAGAGGGTGTTCAAGGCGCTAGGCATAGAGCAGTGAAATGACAGAGTAAGAATCCCCTCCTCTTGGAGCTTATAGTCCGATGAGGAAGGCAGAAAACGGGTTGAGCATTCATCTGAAAATCCAAAATCTCAAAGGCTCCAAAATCAAGCTTTTTGAGTGCCAGTGTCGCAGATGGAAAACTCCACACGGAATTACTTAACACAAACTTTGTTTTAGACACAAAATATTAAACATATTTTAATATGAAGATATATATGAAACAAATGAACTTTGTGTTTAGACTTAAGTTCCTTTCCCAAAATGTCTCATTTATGTGTATGCAAATATTCCTAAATCTGAAATCGCAAGCGCTTCTGGTCCGAGGCAGTTTGGATAAGGGATACGCAACATGTAGCAAATACATAAATATGATATGTAGTATATCTGGAGCTGATAAATACTGTGGAGGAAAAAGGCAGGGGAGGCCAACAGGTGTGCATGGAGTTGGGGGAGTCTTACATTTACGTGGGTTGATCAGAGAAAGCTTCATTCAGAAGGTCGATGCATAAGCAGAGACTTGAAGGAGGGGAAGGAAGAACCCATGCAGGTAGGAGGGGAAGAGCATTCCAGGCAGAGGCCTGAGGGAGAGGTCATGCCTGATGAGCTCCAGAACAGCCAAGAAATTTGAGTTTGATATGCCTGTGAAACACAGAGGTCTAGATATCCAGTAGACAATTTATGCATGACCTTGAGTTTAGGGTTGGAAACTTCAGGCTGGAAATTGGGAGTTGTCACCTACAGATGGCATCTGAAGACAGGAGACTAGAGGAAGTCTCAGGAGGCTAAATGTTCAGTGGCTGAGCTCTGGGACACCTGAGTTCTTTAGACTCGGGAGATCATAGTAGACCAGCAAAGGGACTGAAGAATAGCTCGGAGGAAAACCAGGTAGGTCTGGTGTCCTGGAAACCACAGGAAGAATGAGGAAGTGACCCACTACTATTAATTAGTACCATCATGTACATAGTATTTACAATGTGCCCATCACTGTTCTGAATCTTGTATGTATATTAACTATTTACATCCTCATAATCCCTATGAGGTATTTTGTTTTATTATCTCTGCTTTGCAAATGGGAAGTCAGGCCCAGAGGTAAATAAACGTGTCCAGTCACATAGCTCACAAGCACTGGAGCTGGGGTTTGAATCTAGACCATCTAGTCTCAGGGTTATTGGTCTTCAGCACCACATCATGTGTGCCCAAACACTGCAGGTGCAGGTGGAAAAGCTCAGCGCTGAGACGAAGCACTGTGGATATCTTCGGCGAGCTTAAAAGAGAAGCTTGGAGTGAGTCCTGGAGGAGATAGAATGATTAGGGGCAGTCGATGAGGCACGGGAGGAGAGATGGTGAAGATAGCAGCCAGAGACAACTCTCATGAATAGCTTGGCTGTGAAGGGGAGTGAGAAATGTTAGGAAGACTACAGGGAGATGTGCAATCAAAGAGGAATTTTAGGAAGAATGTTAGAAATTATGGTATGTTTGTAGATGGGTGGGACTGAAAGGGTAAAAAGGAAAAGAATAATGACCTAGGAGGAGAGAAGGTGAACCTTGCATTTGTAACTGTGATCTAGAGAAGAGAGAATGTGAACCCTGCATTTGTAACTGAAAAATTATTTGCTGAGCTGCTTAATGTCAGTGATCTCTGCCAAAGTATAAACTGCTAGGGTTGGGGGATTTTAGATTTCCAGGTGCTGCTGTGGCTCCATGTGCCCCACGTCCTTGCCTGGTGAATGGGGGAAGGAATCATGCCACTGAGGAAGGTCAAAGCAGGGCTCCTGGTGCCCTGAACCTCCATACCTTCCTGCCCCACCGCCGCCTGCAGACCCAGCTTTCTGCTCGCAGCCTGGGCATGCCTTCTGCCTGTATCCTCCCATGAAGGCCAACTCCAAACCCACCAGGCATTGCTGAGGAGTAAGTGGGAGGGAGAAGTCACATGGCACAGGATGCCGTGAAACTGCCCCAGAGCCCTTGGAAGTCTCCCTGGACAGCCACTTCATGCCTTTCCCTGGTTCCCAAACCTCAGTCCTGCCAGCTGCCTGGGCTCCACCTCTATGCCACTGCTCCACAGGCTGCTTGGCTCTATTCTCACTGCCCTTTGTTTCCCAGCCTTGGGTCAGGGACAGACCTCCATCCATTTCATGGGAAGACTCCCTAAGGCCCAGAACTTCTCCGTCTCAGAGGGATGAATGGTGGTCAGCAGAGATGCTTTCAGGAGTGAGGGATCAGAGGCTCTGGGAAATGCCTCACCATTTCACAGAAGCCCTTTTCCTTCTGCCAACCCCCCAGGGGCATTTATAAAATTCCAGAGTGAGATTGAGAAGCTGAACTAACTCACCTGCAGGGCTGGGTCTCCCCCACGAGGCAGCCACAATAGCCTGCAAGGCATCTGCTGAGTGTGGGAGAAATGCTGCTTTTCAACGTAGGTGTGAGGGCAGAACTCATGCGTGTTTGTCAAAAAGGCCTCCCACAGTTTTTGAGGCATCACACATACACCTACTCACACTCCCCCATGGAGGCATGCTCTCTTCTCTCACACACGCACATGCACGCAGGGACTCACACATATCACTCATCATGCCTCTCTCCCCTCCCCACACCGAGCTACCCTGCCGGCAGCACAGAGTGAACAGCGCCGTGCACCCATCTGGGCCTGACCTGCCTACATTGTTAGCCTAAAATACTTGTGAGTATATATACAGCGTGGTAAGGAACTAATTTTTGAAGCCAGTGTGGGGGCTCCAGGGCACTCCGCCATTTCCTCTTGTCCCTAAAGCTGTTAAACTAAATTATAGGACTGGGAGAATGAGAGGCCAGCTGTGCTTCAGCTGCAGGCCCCAGTTGTTGTGACAAAGTGAAAAGTGTGGGTACCAACAGATCATTAACTGTGCAGCCAAAAATAGGCTGATGATTGGATCTCACGCTCTGCTCTGAGGAGACTGTGGACCCAACTCTGGCAGGTGCTGGTTCTAGCCCAGGATGGCACTGACTCTCACAGCCAAAGGGGCATTGACAATTGCACCTAACACACCACCTCACGTTCTTCTTACTTCATTACATAAGGGCAAGTTTTATTTTTTTATAAACTGTTCTTAAAATTGACAGGGGTTTTTGTCTCTGTTTTGGTTTTGTTTTTAAAATTTCCCCACAATTTCCTGTTGCCTTGCCTCTTTGGCTGAGTTCGACTTTCCTGTTGACTATAATTACTGCGAGTCTGGTGAAGAGTTGAAAAATCTAAGTTGACATTAAAGGTGCATTACACTTGAATAAACCCAGAGACAGAATATCACACGTTGGTTTGGAGTTGCCCCTGTGTTTTGTCTAGATTAACAAATTTAGACGGCTTTTGATTTGCATAGCATTAATAACTGCTGGGGCAATCTCTGGAACTTGTAAACACTGCTCATAAATAGTCGCTAAAGTGTGAGGTTGAATAAACATTACCTCGATGGTTTGTGAAGGACTGGCCAGCATGAAACCAAATTGTGCTTTGAAATAAGACCTTTCTCATTGGGAAGGAGTGGAGAGAAAACAGGACTGGGACACTAAACAGTAGCTACTTCAATTTCTTGACTGCTTAGCAATCCACAAGTGACCACAAACGGTTGACATCATCTGCGGTGCCTCAGTTTCTCTCTCATTATTTCTAAAGTGGCAATCATAGTCTAGAAGACTGATGTTTTATGCAGTCACTCATTCATTCCATGTTGGAAGAAGAACTGAGAAAATTTTTTTGGCTGCAGCCTTGTCACATGAACGTACAAATTTTGACCTTGAAGAATCCATAGACACCTTCCAGTTCTGCGTCATTTTACACAGGGGGCATCCCAGGCCCAGGGAGCTGCATGGAGCTGGTTAGGCTCTCTGCTGCAGACCAAGCAGAGGCATCATTTCTCAAGGCTTCTGTCATCTGTGGCTATCAGCTTTGCTATCATGACTCACGTTTGCAACCTGGCCTATTTTCCGGGCAAATGTGGACTGGCCTGGACTTGGCAGAGGCTCCTAGAGGAGATGTTTGCAAATGAAGATGCATAAAAAGTTTTAAAGCTTAATGGAAATTCAAAATTTAAATTTACTTAGGAGAAAGGGTTTTAATCATACAACTTAGAATATTCTTCTTTCCACACTTTCTGAGATGTTGCTAAGTAAAGGAAAGCTAATAGCCAGAGAAGATGTAGGGAAGTGTTCCTGACCAGGCACTGGGGGCCCTGTCTTGTTCCTGACTAACTGTACTGGTCATGATAATGTTTGCTGAGCATTTACTATGTGCTAGGATTTTAGGTAATGTGGTTAACCATACAGTATCTCATTTAGACCTCACAAGGAATCTTTGAGGTAAGTGCTGTTATTGTCACTATTTTATATTTTTAAAAAGTTCAAAGGAGGCTAACATTCGCCCAAGGCCACATGACTGGTAGTGCAACCAGGATTTTAACCCTGAGATTCTGGCAACCCGTGCTGCCTGTGCTTATCTCTGTTTTGATTCTGTCACTGAGATGCCGGGGCTTTCAAGGTACCGTGCAGATGCTTGGGCTGCCCAGCGCTGGTGATTTCTTGTTGGGGAACACTCCGATGATTAACTGAATGTCTTCGCTTCTTGTTCGTGTGAAGCACACATGTTTTTGGGCACCGCGTGTGGAGGCTGTGGAAGGCTCCCAGGTGAGGGCATGTGGCACTCAGGGTTTGCCCACTTACCATTTGAGCCATCGACAGGCACGAGGATGGGAAGTTGGGCCTCAGTGAAACGCCCTGGCTGGAAATGCCTGGTCTGCTAAGCGGGGAATACTCTGGGTTGAAGCACTTGTTTTGATGACGTGTTTCACTGGTTGCATTATCATTTAAATAATGACCAGTCTCAGGGCTTATTTCTCAACAGAATTCTAGTTTTCAGTTCTGTAACGATGGGCAGATTTTCCATGACACGACTAAAGTCCAACGCCAGTGCCACTTCTCCCATGATGCTTCCCGTTCTCTCTTGTGCCCACCGAGGCCCCGTGGCTTTTCCTTGAAACTTCCCCGTGGCCCTCATCGCGTGCCTCATCTTGTGTCACAGTTATCTGCGCAGCAGAGAAAAAGGAGCACAGACCTCACAGACAGACAGATTGGGCTCAACATGCACCTGGGCCTTGAGGAGGTTAGTGTATCTCCTGGAGCTAACTTACTATTTTGTTATTTTCATTTCATAGATAATGGAAGTGAAATATTCCTTGGAAGGTTGGTATGAAGAATTAACTATAAAGTAGATTAGGCCATAGTGTGACGTCCAACATGGAGGAGGAGTCCACAAGTGGTAGCTAGTATTATTGTACTTATTAATGAGTATATTTAGGCATATCAATTAGATTTACTTGACAGGTTGCATACTTGAGAGTAGAGACCACTTATCTAGCATTATGTTATCTTCATCAGTCCTACATATTTTAGGCACTTGAAAAATGTCTCTAAAATTAAAAAATGAATACATCTATATGGGTATACATATGTGTGTATACATATATTTTTAAAAGTTCGTATATGTGTATATACATACAAATATGCATATGTGTAAATTTAAAAATGTGTGTATATGTCTGTATATATATATGTGTGTCTATATATAAAATATGCACTAGTGCTAGAACCAAATACATATGCGTGTGTATATATTTGATACATTGCTCTGTGGAATTTAAATTTCACCTGCTCTTTTTATCATTTCCTAATCTCCCACCAGTTAATTATTTGAGGACTAATATTACTTTAGGTTTTGTGGTTTTGTTGGTGGTGGCAGATGATCTTTATGTAAATTAAGAGAAAACCAGGGCTGTGGTTGGAGTCCGGCACACTCCCGTGGTGCCAGCGTTGTAGCCCAAGTGTAAGCATGCCTCCACTCACACCAATGTACCTCGACATCGGTTATTTATGACTCACTCCCCAGCCACTTATTTGTTCCTATGTCACAGAATCTGCCTGTGCAGGGAGGCTCACATGCTGACCGCGAGCAGACGGAACAATCCTCGTTTGTTCATGGAGAAACAACGTGGGCAATTGACCTGACCATGTGCCCCCTGGGGAAGGAGCCAGGGTGAGGGTGGGGGTGGAAGGCCTGGACCAGGAAATGTCTGACACCTTCCCACTTCAGGACACTTGGGCATGCACCTAATTTTTTTTGTTGTGCCTTTTGTTCTGGCGAGGCTTTAGCTGTAGGGGAGATTATATAGACAGCGCTAGTACCAAACATTTATTTAAAGTGAAATAGCACCAGCTGCCATTTCTATGTCAGTGAAATAGATTCTTTGGAGGCCCTTCCCCTCCTGAGTCTGACAAGGCAGACAAAGATAACAGCCTGCCAGGACTCCATCCCCTGTGCAAGGCGTCACTATTAAATCCCAGGAATGTGCTTCCAACTCCTCCTCTCTCTGCTGCTTGCCTTTGTTTTTTCAAATGAGCAGGATCTTGGGTGGGCAAGGGAACTTACTGGGGGATCGCTTAGCACTCCCTTTCTCAAAGCCCTGGGATATTTTAATTCTTAGCCTTGGTGCCCAGCACTTAAAGCACATGAAAAGTAAAGCTTTAGATTGAAGTTGAAAGAAAATACCAGAAATGGCATTTGGAAGCCATGAAATATGGCACTCGACAGATGAGACAGGCAATACTACAGTATTAGCTGTAGATTTCACGAGCAAATTTCAGGGTTGCATGGGCCATTAAAAGCAAAACAAAAACCATAATTGCTCCTAATCTCTATTCATTCTGCATGTGCAAATCCTGTTCAAAGGGAGATTTTGAGGAGGAAGATCAAGAGAAAAATAAGCATGAATCTTTGGACAGTGTCAGATGTGATCCTCCTTTGAAGACTTGTGAAGAATAGGGCTGGGTCCTGAGGTGTGAGCGCTCCTGAGCGGCTCATGCGAGGTGACAGTGCTTTAAAAGACCTGGCTTCCTGGCATTGCCCTTGTCAGCCTCATCTACATCCACAATCCCCTTTTGTGTAGGTGAAATACTTCTGCTGGGTTTTGGCTCATGAGCAAGATGATCTTGCCTACAGATGTGCTTTCACTTAACTTTCCTTAAAAAAAAAACAACCAACTCTGCTTAAATTACAGCAAAATTAGTTGTGCACCTAAGGGGTTACAGGTTGGGAGTGGAAACAAGAGGGAAGAGAATGGCCAATTTAATCTGGTTGTAGACCCAGGAAAAGTATCCTCCTAATAATTTATAATTCTTGTCCTCTCTTCCCCTGAGAATAAAGGTTCTTACCAGTTCTCAGTTGCCTTACTCATGCTAATACTATTTTTAAGATAGTAGACAATTGTATGCAATAATCTTGATCTTTAATCAAGCTAGATAATAAAAAGCAGTAGTAAAGTGGCAATATATTGAGGCTAAAAAAAAAAACAGTAGCTGTAGTCTGTGTAGACTAGAATGTGAAGTATTCCTACTATTGATATACTCAGACTTTGTGATCCCACTTAAGAATATTTTGAATAATCTATGGCGATTGAACCTTTTTTTAGTATTACATATGCCTTGAACAAGGTCTGGTATGTTATAATTTGCACCAGCATTAGTTTAGGCAAACACTATGCAACAAAATGATAATAATCCATTAAAACCGTATTTGTTTCCACATTCACAGAAAATTAACTTGAGTTACTGTATTGATGGGGTGAGTGGGATGCTTGAGAAAGTCCTCCTCACTCCTCCTCACCTCCATTTTTTCTTTCTCCTTCTCTGCCTCCACGTGCCATACATTTTTTTCCAAACAAAGCTCATTCATTTTCAGTGACTTACTTTTTCTTAATTTATATCACTGAAAGAAGAACAAGTGCACAGTTTCATTACACAGATATATCGCGTAGTTGTGAAGTCTGGGTTTTTAGTGTAGCCATCACCCTAATAATGTACATTGTACCCATTAAGTAATTTTTCTTTCCTCACCCCCTCCCACTCTTCCAAGTCTCCAATGTCTATCATTCCACCCTCTACTTTCATGGGTACACATTGTTTAGCTCCCACGTATAGGTGCGAACATGTGGTATTTGACTTTCTGTTTCTGAGTTGTTTCACTGAAGATAATGGCGTCCAGTTTGATCCATGTTGTAGTAAAAGACATGATTTCATTCCTTTTCATGACCAAATAGTATTCGATTGTGTATATGTGTAACATTTTCTTTATTCAGTCTTCCATTGATGGATACTTAGGTTGATTCCGTATCTTTGCTATTGTGAATAGCGCTGTGATAAACATATGAGAGCGAGTATTTTCTTCTTCGTCTTTTTTTTTTTTTTCAGAGACAGAGTCTCGCTCTGTTGCCCAGACTGGAGTGCAGTGTCACAATCATAGCTCACTCATAGTAACCTCAAACTACTGGACTCAAGTGATCTTCCTGACTCAGCTTCCCAAGTAGCTAGAATTACAGGAGCGTGCCACCAAGCCCAACTAATTTTTATTTTTATTTTTGTAGAGATGAGGTCTTGCTTGAGTTCCTTTCTCTCAGTAGGTTTAAATCAATTGTTTTGATTTAAAACAACAACAGATTGGACCTTAATGTTTGGTCTCAAAGTAAATGAAAGGTTTGAATGAAGAATATTTCCATGTGTCTTTCTGTCCTTAAAATCAAAAGTTGTGAACAGGCTGGGTGAGGTGGCTCATGTCTGTAGTCCCACCTCTTTGGAAGGCCAAGGCAGGCAGATCACTTGAGCCCGGGAGTTCAATACCAGCCTGGGCAACAAAACAAAACTGCATCTCTACAACAATGAAAAAATTAACCAGGCATGGTGGCATGTGCCTGTAGTCCCAGCTACTTGTGAGGCTGAGACTGGAGGATCGTTGAGCCCAAGAGGCAGAGGTTGCAGTGAACTGTGATTGTGCCACTGTACAACAGTGCCAGCCTGGGCAACAGAGTGAGACCCTGTCTTTAAAAAAAAACGAAAACAAAAACAAAACAAAAACAAATAAAAAGTTATAAACAAAGAGGAGGAACCTTTTCTGGTCTGATTGCTGTTGAAAGGAAACAGCTTTCTTTTAATTTGACTGAGGATCAGGTAGGCCTGAGCCTGTTTGCATGGGTGCTCAGATTCAGTGTGAAGCCTTAGTGAGTGTCTTTCTCTTTCTGATGGGTAAGTTCGAGGCAGACACTTCACTCCTGGCTTCTATCCTAACCTCCAGCTCAAAACCCTTTGCATCTTACCCTCTGTAATGGATAGGCCAGCCAGGGATTCTGACTTCTGTACATTCTGCCACTTTGATCAGCTAAACTTTAAAGGGTGATTTCTTCAAAAGATGTTGAAAGCTGCCTTAAGTTGAGTGACTTCATAGCAAAGACTAAGCTGCTATTTCTTACCAAATTTCCTCTTCAAGGAGCATATGCAACTCTTCAAAACTTTTCCTTATTCAAATTGTCACACCAAACCAGAAGATCACCCCATTACAAAAACAGAGCCCATCGCAATTACCATCTCCTTTATAAAATGAAAAATTATGCTCAGACTATTTCTCCATGAGAAATTACAATTCCTGTGCAACAGATTGTGACTTAAGCCATTACATTGGTTCTTTATGAAGTCTGGGCAGAAAGGAATTGGAACCCCTTAGAAACCCCATCAGGAGTAGCTCAGGTCTTCCATATCCTTTTTTTTAGCTCTGGAATAACCTGGCTTTTTCTTGGTGATTTTGTGATAAATAATGGGAATATTTGCAAAATATGTTGTGATAAACAACAAAAGCTTGGCTTTGCTGTAAATAATTGCTTAAAGAAATACGAGTTTAGGTAGAACTAATTTAAGATAAAATAAATAATAAGAAAACATAGGCAAATATTTATGTAATCCCTTTATGGGAAAAGACTTTCTAAAATAATAAGCAAAGAAAGGAGCCACAAAAGAGAAAACTAGCAGATTTGCTTGCATAATAAGACTTAAAAAATCTTTACATATCTTTATGCATTTAAAACTACATTGATAAAGTCAAAACAATAAAAAAAGGAAAAGGATTTTCACCAAACCTAATGGTGTGGGGTTACTCTCAATGAAAGATGAAGAATTCGTGCAAATCAGTAATTGAGTGCACAGTCAGTAAGACTATGCAAATAATGAGAGGAAATTGAAATGTCTGATAAACAACAAAAAAAAATTCAGCTGTGTTGTTAGTAATCCCAAAAGTTTAAAACTTTAAAAAACTCACCTAATATCAAAGAATTGTATGAAATGCTAATTACTGGCAAGAATTTAGTAATTGGGCATTTCTATATATTGCTAGTAGAATAAACTGATATGCCCTATTAGAAAAATAATTTAGCAGGCCAGGTGCGGTGGCTCACGCCTGTAATCCCAGCACTTTGGGAGGCCAGTGTGGGTGGATCATGAGGTCAAGAGATCCGGGCCATCTTGGCCAACATGGTGAAACCCCATCTCTACTAAAAATGCAAAAATTAGCTGGGTGTGGTGGCACATGCCTGTAGTCCCAGCTACTCAGGAGGCTGAGGCAGGAGAATCACTTGAACCCAGGAGGCGGAGACTGTAGTGCACCCAGATTGTGCCACTGCACTCCAGGCTGGAGACAGAGACTCTGTCTTGAAAAAAAAAAAAAACCAAATAATTTAGCATTATGCATTAGAACCTTACCAAACAGTTTCAAGCATTAAGTCATTCATTGCAATGTTTTTTTTTTTGCCTGCAGAAAACTAGAAATAATCAATTGATCAAGAAAATTTATAATTAAGTAGTTATCAAAGGATACTCACTGACAATTTTAGCAATAAAAGAAAATACTCATGTTAATTTTAAAAAGAATACAAAATTATATATCCAATATGCCTAGATGTGTAAAATTCTATTTTATTACAAAATTGCATAGAGATATACCAAAATATGGTGACTGTTTCTGAATTTTATTCTTTATACTTCTTACAATTCCACTATTGTGAAGTACTTAAAGTACTATTTCTAGTAGTTTCCATTAGCGTTCCCAAGCTATTTTTACATGTCAGTCTCAATTGTCTCATTTTCATCATGGGAATTAGTGTGTGGTATATAAAATTAGTCTATATATTATTACTACATATAGTTTATAAACTATAATGCACCTATACTATGTAATATAAACATTTTATTTTAATGTGTTAATATATTTGTACTTGTTAACTTGCATTTTGTTAGTATATGCATAAGTTGATATAAGCTGCATAATATCAGCAAATACATATTACATAATTTCAGCATACATCAGTATGTATTTCAGTTATATAAAATTTATTTCTGCCTACAAAAAAGGATTAATTATATTTGAACTTAATTCAGGGTGGTCTTAATGGCTGCTGCATTCTCCTCCATTCATAGTGACACACCACAGCAAGTACAAGTCCTTAAACTAATGTCAAACTCACGGATTTCCGAGCCCCACTTGAGGGCTCTCATACTTCAAACAGCATGTGCCACCACAAATCTCCACTGCAGTGGGGCCTTTGGACAGGGAGGGCCCTGGCGTTCTGTGTAATGGAGTATGACTTTTATAAGGTGTTAAGAGTTGCTGTGTGAATGGACATTGTCACCCATAACTTCAGTGCTCAGATTAGCAAAATATGTTGCCTTTGAAAAAAAGAATTAAGTTGATCTCCAAGAAAGGACAAACACACGGGAGAATCAAAGGGCTCTTTCAGATTTGTAAACCTAATATCAAAGAATTCAGAAGTCTAACCCAGCCTTACAGGTGTCCTTTGCTTTGATCATTAATTAAAATGTGACTTCTATCCAGTGTCACTGTGGGAGGACTTGACAAAACAAAGAATGTCAGGTACCTGACAATTTCTTATAATGCCCTGAAAGACAGGTGTTCATTCCTGCAAAAGCTTTGAAGCTAAAAATAAAATAAAACAAAATTTAAATTAAAGGATATTCCCAAGCACATAGTAATCATCTTAATACGTACATTTCAGGGTCTCTTTTTCTCCCTGATGATGGTAGTGGTGGTGGTGGGGGCAGGGGTGTTAAAGACAGGCAAAACCTCTGGCTGGAAAGGAATGCAGAAAATGGGGTAAAGTAAAGCCTTGTAAGTCATTTGAGATCAATCGTCAGAGAATGTGTCTCAACGGTGTCATTATCAGATTAATATTTGAGTTCCAATTTAAGCTAGAATTATTTGGATAACAAAAATCAAAAGAAAAGTTTTTACAATTTTGCCTCAGAGCAAAAGAAACGTATCGGAGGTGGGATTTTTGTGATTTTTTACCACACCTCTCAAATTCCTGTAAGCTTGTGTTGCTCTGTAGAGTCATGGATGTTGTTACCTTCACAGCCCTGTTTTGTTTTACCTTGAGTCAAAACTGGGAAAAAAAATTCTCCTAATTTATTTTGAGTTTTAGGGGTACTGTAGACTAATCATTGCAAAATGTGATTTATTTGATAAGTCACTCTACTTTGGAAAAAAGAGATGCCTCCTTGGGGATAAAAACAAACTTTTGATTAATCAGTTCCTTCTTTTTATTTTCTCATCGGCATTTACTGTGGCCAGGTCCTCTATTGTGAGTGTACTAATACAATGTTTCTGAACTTTGAAGAAACTTACAGGGTAGAATAATTGACAGTCTAAACTAAGAGCAGTCAGCAAATAAAAACATTCAGCAAAATACATAGACTAGAAAACTGTGTACAGGGGTTACAAGAAAAGTGGGGCATATTCATTATACGTAGAGTTAAATAAGTGGCATAGAGCTCCAAGAAAACATTGGGGAAGGGTACAGGCAGGGATCACATGTCTTTTAGTTAAGAAGGGATTCAAGGGCTGTGGGACTCCAGAAGTCCACAGAGAGAGAAGTTTCATGTAACAGAGTAGGTGGATGTCGCAGGTGCAGGAAGCTCTCTGTAGCAAGGTGGATTGCTACCCGTGGGACTCACCTGGAACATGCTGTGGAGGGAAAAGCCATGTAGGGGCCCTGGAGGGGCTGGGGAGCGCTAGGAAGATTTAAGCAGAAGTTAAGGGCTTAGCTGAAGGAGTGCTATCATGAGATTAACATGGTCAGTAATTTTGGTGAGAAAAATTACCTTGGTCCCAGCACAGGACACCTTAGTGAAAGAACTTCCGTCAAAAGTAGAAAGTCAGAGACACAGTGGTTTGTTCAGACTTCAGCTAGGTCAGTAAAATCAGGTTGAAGATGAATATTGGCAAGGAAAAATGTTCACAATAAGCTTATACAATATTCCCATTTTTATTAAAAAATACATTTGTGAAGAAAAAAGGGGCCATAACAGAAAACATACTGACAAGGAAAGATGTTCACAGTATACAGATGTAATATTTCCATTTGTTAAAACCTGCATTTGCAAAGGAAAAAAAAAATTCAAGCTGGAGATTGCAGCAGTGACTACTCCTTTCTTTATTCTCTGAGCGTTGAAACTTTCTCAGCTTCTGTTTCATGATTGCTTACAGAAATTGGCTCTTTTGAACGTTATTTTAGAGTTAAAGCGGTGAAATCTCCCATTTATGTGGGGGCATTTTTAAAGAAATGTCGTCTCCTCTGCACCCTCCCGGGACTTCCTGCACCATCACATCCCCTTTGGTTCTACTTCCTTCTGTGGCTTAGTTATCGTAGGGGACTTGGGCTTGGCAGAAGCTCTAGGGCCCACACACCATCCCAGACCCCCAGGCCTCCTTCCACTGGCTCACACTGACATGTTGCTGCCTCTTGACCCTAGGAGTCCACAGTCCTCACTGCTTCAGAAAACTTTGAATCAGATATTGCTGCTGAGCAGCTGTTGGTCTTGTCTGCGCTGTTCTGTCAAGCCCACCAGCGTGCAGCAAGGGCAGCCCCAGGGACAGTGGCTAGAGAGGACAGGTCTGCATTCTGCTTATCTCACTCTCAGCATGAAGGTTTCCAGTGGGTTTCCCCATAGTTTTTCATCTTTTTCTTTGGAAAGTACTAAGTCTACTTGATCGAAGAGTGAGCAACTGTCTTCTTCATAGAAACTTACAGAAGTCCTCAGAGTGTTTCTATTGGCCGACAATATCTTGACTTCATGCAGGGTCACAGCTCCATTCTTTGTCTGGAACCAGATGCAACCTAGCTGCCCTTCTGTTGATCTTTCATTATAAAAACAACCATTCTGGATAACAGCATTGCTTATGGCAATGATGATAGTACTTCTTGATATTGTTTAACACTTAATATGCATCTGTATGCACACTACACTAAAGTATGCATACTTAATATGCATACTATACCAGGAATCGTATCAGTATTCCCCACTTATCTGTGGGGATACAGTCTTAAGACCCCCTAGTGATGCTTAAAACCTCAGATAGTAATAAACCATATATACACTATGTTTTTTCCTACACATACATATCTATAAAATTTATTTTATAAATTAAACTAATAAATTAATAAGAGATTAATAATAACTAATAATAGAACAATCATAACAATATGCCAGCATCACTACTCTTGCACTTTGGAATCATGAGTAAGTCAAATAAAGCTTAAACCTCAGCCCTGTGATACTGCGAAAGTAGATCTGATGACCAACTGGGCACAAGTGACTGATGGGTGGGTGGGTGGTGCATGCAGTGTGGATCCCTGGGACAAAGGGATTATTCACGCCCTGGATGGGGAGCAGTGGGACAGGGCAAGATTTCATCCTGCTACTCAGAATGGGGCACAAGTTAAAACGTATGACTTGTTTATTTACAGAATTTTCCATTTAATATTTTCAGACCACGGGTGACTCTGGGTAACTGAGACCTCAGGAAGTGAAACCTCAGATAAAGGTGGGTAGGGGAACTACAGAAGCATTTACGTCACTTTGATTTTCTAGCAATCCTGCGAAACAGGTATTTAGTGGCCATTTTACTAATAAGAAAACTAAGCTTCAGTATTAAAGTTTACACAACTAGAAAGTGATAGATGTGAGGTCACATTGCTCTGTCTTCAATTTGGTTTATAGAGAAGCATACATCTTATGAAATGCACTTTCCTTATTTCAGTAATTTTAAGAGGTACAAGGTAGTGACACATAATAAGCTTTCAATAGTATATATTGAGTGGATAATAGAAGTTTCAGAAATTTCCACCTTAATTTTACAGCAAAGTCCAAAGACTGGTCTTGCCCCTCCCATGGGGGGCTGGCATGTCCTCTAGTAGAGGTGAGTGTGGAAACTTTCTATCCTTCTGAGATTGAGATTTATGAAAATGAGGTAGGGAAGATGGGACGGCCCATTTACTTTCCATTCCTCATTATATTTTGACTTTTTCTTCTAGAGTTGGTTTTACTAAGTGGATACCATTTGAGCACCATATTAGCCAATATCCTGGGATGATTAAAAAGATACTGTAATTGAGAAAAAAGAAGGAATTTTTTGTATTCATTTTCTCTCATTCCTATCCTTACTATAGTTTAAATGTGGTCATCAAAGAGACACCAAAGTGAAGTTCAAGAATGTACAGGAAGGCAGTGGTGTAAAATTAGTTGGAAAATAACTGCCACTACAATGTCAGAAGTGAGTCTTAAAGTACCACTCATCCCACTGAGTCCACCAATGGGTCAAATTGAAAGAGAAACCCATCTGAGGGTGGTGGCTTTAGGAGCCCATCTTCTGGGAATGAGGCTGTGTCTCAACAGTTTAGAATTATGTGATCTTGGTAATGAATTATGAAGAATTGCCTTTGCAGGATTCTGCAGGTGAAGAAACTGAGTCCCACAGAGGTGGGATGACCTGGGCAAAGGTGCACAATCATGTCAGTCTGCCTTTCCATGCACGTTATTGTGCACTAGTATTTTCTCTTTTTTCTTCTTATTTTTGTATTTTTTCTCTACTTTTTTGTTTTGTTTCTTGAAGAAAAGTCAACACAGCCCAAAGGGAAAGTTTTACCTGGCAGATCCCAGACCAGGCTGAGATTCCCCACATAGCAGGGATGCATTGCCATCCCCACAAACACTGAGAATTCTGCATTTTTATTGGCTTGTGAGGTGGCAGTGATAGCATGTAATGAATTGGTAAAATGTTTGAATGGCCTTATTTTCTTATAGCTGATGAACTCTGGGCAGGTACGTAGTTTAAGCATAGGGAAGGATTTTACATCATGACTTCCAGAGCTTTTACTGAATACAGAAAAATATTAGCATTCTTAGTTGTGTCACTGGTTTCTCCAGATATTGTAAAATTTCCACATGTAGACAGAAACTATTGGCTTGCTTGTCTTCCTTGCAGACCAGCTACAGTGTGTATTCAACAAGTTAAAACCTGGTGGGCTTCTTAACTAGGGAAAGTGTGTACATTTATCCAAGGTGAAATAAGGTTGCCATTAATTTTCTGATTTACAGGGTGATTAAATGAAAAAAAAATGGATAGAAACAATTGCAAACAGATTGGGAAAATGTTCTTTATCCTTCCCAGAATATTTCTGATTTTTATTATCATTAACATCTGAGCATTTCAATATAGGTCATATGTTTTAACAAACAGCTTAAATTGAATACATTTTTTAAAACTCTCACTTGTGAGTATTGACTAAGTAAATTTTACTCATTGTGGTAATGGTGAGAAAGCAACCTGGTTATGATCAAGTTGTCAGCATTTCATTCATTTGAAAACCCCAATACAGCCGGGAGACGTTTCCCTCCTCCCCACTCCCCGCTGCCCATCCTCACTGGATTGGATTATTCTCCCTATAGAGGGAGACTCCTCAGGCATAAGCTCACATTTAGATGCTGAAAGACAATATTCTATCTAGACTATTTCTCATCTTTACATCCAGATTTATTTTCTTCAACATTCTATATTAGTTTGAATGCCTCTGGATATATCAGCAGAACACAATCCTATAATAAATTTTGTTTTGGGAATAAAAATATCCAACAATGCCCTTATCTTTTAAAGCTTCCCAGAATCAAATTTGATTTTTTTTTTAAGTTTGGGTTTAGTTAAAACAAAACGAAACAAACCACACAGGCTTAAAAGAATCCCAGATAACTTTGGCTGATAGAACTTGTCATGCTAGAGCTGACTGTTTTGTTTTTGGCAGATAATCTTCAAGAAAAAAGCAGAGGATAGGGGCACAGTGTGAGTTTACTCCTGGATGGAGTTATTTATTATTGGGGCATTTTGTTTGAAAAGACAACTGTTTTTTAAGGGACAAAGGTGCATAGCTCCTTACATAATTATCTATTTTTATATCATGTTATAAATTGGAAGTATGTACCCCTTTTATTCATTTATTTCAAGAAATGTATATGAAATACTACTTGTTGGAAATTGTGTGATGTTCAGGAACAGTGAGGATGACTGAGACTTAGTCCGTACCCTGAAATAAAGAGATTGAAAGATAAGCGAGCTTGGTAATCAGTCAGCCAATACTCATTGAGCATGGTCTGTGCTGCCCACTTGACTAAGTTTGGGGGACATAGCAGCGAGCCAGCTGGGCATGGTCTCTGCTGTCATGAAGCTTGGGACAGAGGAGCCACCATTAAACACAGAAACAGGCGTGCTGAGTCCCAAGCAGGACAGGAACATGGCCCTGTAGGTTGGATATAGGGACATTTTGTTGGGGGAGCCAGAGAAGGGATTACTAAGGAAGAATTATTGACTCTGATTTCTGAAGTAAGAGTTATAGTCAGGGCTGAGATCAGGAGTTAGGGGGTGGTGAGTATTTCAGGCAGAGGGAATGGCTTGCACCAGGGAAGTGAGGTGGGAAAGAGTGGGTTTATCTAGGAAGCATGGAAAGTTGGGTGTGCCCAAAGGAGTAAGAGTGAGTGAGAGAGAGAGATGGGGGCCTCTTTAGAGCTGAGTTCCCTCCTGGAGGGACCTGTGTCTGCAGATTGCAAATGAGCATTGCAGTCAGCTGCTGCATTCGCTACCTAAGCAAACAAACCAACAGACCACAACATCAAGGCTCAGGATAGCTCAGTCTAAGTTCATCACCTCAAGGGATTTGGTATTATACCTCAAAGCTTTTTAGTTCATTTTACAAGCATGTACCAAAATAAAGCCAGTGCTAATGAAATACCAGCCTCTGATATCTGGCTCAGGGTTCCGCTGTTTTCAGATTTTTTTAGGTAGTCTACACTTTAGTCACATTTTGGCCCCTCTTTAGTTCTTTCAGCAAACCAGGTGTTTTGAGATTGCTCAAGCTTTTATAGACAGGGGTTGGAAAAAGTCCAGAAATGACGCACATCTCCTTGCAGGAGGTGGAAAAAGTGATAAACAAAAGTGATTATCAGTGTGTAAGAGTGAATTTGTGTGTGTGTGTGTGGGGGAACCTCAAAAACCAAACCCTCAGAGACGTAGGTCATTTTGGAAGTCTTTCCCAGGTTGAGCAATAGAATCTGTATCAGAGCTCAGTGTAGTAATTAGGTTTGGGTTTATTTACAGAGGGAGATAACAATTTTGGGAAGAATCAGTGTGACTTAAGATTTTTCAGATGAAAACAGCACACCCATATATCCACATCATCTGCAGCTATCATCTTATTTTACTCTCCTCCCATTCCCCAAAGAAAAAATAAATAAAGCACATTCTCTGGATCTTTTGGATTACATGCTAGGTATAATTAATATGTCTGTTGAGTTTCCCACGTGGGTGGCACTGTGTAACAGTTCAGGAAAAAATGTTTCTTTCAACACTTTGAACATCATCAGTCATTTGATTCAACTTTTTTTGCACGTCATTTTTTTTGAGTTTTAATAAAACATTTTAAGCACTACTGAACGTATTTGGGGGGTGACGTTGTTCACAGGTATCTCTCTTAATTTTTCTGAACCACACATATTAGTGAGATTTGCAATGCTTAAATGTCTATAGAGTGTAATGCTCTGTCTCCTAAGCTGCAACTCTCCAAAGTAAATACGTATGCATTCTCTTGTGAAGTTTGTGCTTTCATTTGTTTGACTCATTTCATTCTTTGACTCAACCCAGAATAAGTACCCTTTACATAGTTTGGGAATTGATAGTTTCATTCATTATATTTACCTTTGCTGAGTATTTACTGGTCAGAAGTCATTGATTCTCAGGCAGTCTAGGCTATAAGATAATGCTGTTGCCACAAATTGGAAAAAAAAGGTGATGACAAACCAAATAGGCTAAAAATACAATTCACTTGGACAGGTAAAACAAACAACCTGGAGGGTTAATGGAAAGCACGCATGCTGTGGGGCTCCAGATCCTGGCTTACTCCTTATTATCTTTTTGCCCTGAAGTGAGTCATTAACCTGTGCTGAGTGTTGTTTTTTTTTTCAACTATAAATGGATATAATACATACTATAAAGATTGTTGAGAGGACTGGCAATATGCATATACATGACAAGGCACCTAATAAATGGCAGTTATTCTTGTCCTTAATAGTAATGATAACATACATCATGCATGGCCAAATCTCCTCCTCCTCAGAGCTCTCACCTTCAGAGAGTGAACTAATAAGAGCACGGTAGCAAAGTATTGCCCTGAGGCCCAGCTGGACTTCAAATTAAACAAGAATTGGAGTTGGAAAGCTACTAAAATAAAAGCAAGCAAAATCTGGGAGCAGTAGGTGAGATGCACAGGAAGATACATTTAGTTGCATGTATGGATGGCTTTTCTAATGAATGGGAACATTCTAGAAAGAATGTGGCTGCCTCATGAGGCCTGTGTTCCTGGTCTAAATGATTCCCAGCAGAAGCTGATTGACATTTGGCTCACACTGATGCCAGCGAGATTTTCCCTTTGGGTGGAAATGTGGATGAATAATTTAAAATGGTTTCTCTGACTCTAAGATTCTGTGAGTCTATGGCAGGATGAATTTGTGGTGGTGGTATGGAAGGACAGGAAGACCTTTGAATCCAGCATCAGGAAGAATTATTCCCAGTGACATTTATTCTGTTCTGAAACACTCTGTTCTCATGGATTTGGAAGAAAGTAGTAGTCGAGATTCATTTATTCTGTAGTTTAGAGTCACACATTCTGTAGAGTTGGCAAGGTCCACAAAAGTCATCAGATCCAACCTTGTACTCACTTTCAGAATCTCCTGATCCATCATGAAAGGTAGCATTGAGTTGGCTCAATTGCTTCCAGGGACAGAAAACTTAGCAAGCTTGGCCTCAGAGCTCCTGAAACCAGTGCCCTGCAGATGCCAAGCACAACCGTACTCGATATTCCAGTCTTGTGTGTGTCATTTTGCATTTTTTGAAAATTTATATTTTCTAAAACCTTTCTGGTCTTCATTTGTGGCTCTCACCTGCCTCTTACTTTGACTGTGTCTCTTGAACCTTTCGGGAAATGACTGGCCTCATCAGGAGAGTTGACTAAACCCTGTTAAGTGGCCTCTTGCCATTTCTTCACAAACTTCCTTACCCTTTCTCTCTCTTCTAATGGTTTTAGAATCAACAGCCCTAGCTTGGCCCTATGGACGTCCACAAAAGCATATCTTCATCTTGGGACTTTCATGTATCTCTTTAAGAACTTTAGAAGAGAGAATGGAAATTCCTCTCTCCCTTTCTGTCTTGTCTTCCCTCTAACTTTCAATAGTTTTGCATTATATGGAAGTATACTATTGAATTACATAGTTTTGACTGTGATGAATGAATGCATGGATGAATAAGTATTTTTTTTCAATGGGTGATACCATTTTTATTCCTCCAGGCAAATTAAAAAGAGGAGAAAAACCCCTCAATGTACATGTGTAAAAAGACTTCGAGATTATTTCTTAAAAGTTGTTGAAATCTTTTTTAGGTTTGGATTTGCTAAACAACAGGGTGTGAATTCAAACACAGGCAGGAATATTTCCCTGACTTCTTTAAAAAAAATGCTTTGAGATGTTATGTGATATGCACCAGCACTTCAGAAAAATCCTGCCAAGGAAGCCCTGATTGACTGCAGTGGTGTTAGGCCGCTCTCTGCTTGTCGGGTTGCCTGATTGAGAACTGGCCCTAGTAGACTGCTATGCACCAAAATAGTCTGTCCTAACGGAAGACCTCTGTTTGCCACTGGCACATAAACAGGAGAGAGGGTGAGATGCCAGCTTCGATTGTCAAATGTGGTGGGGCCTGTGGAAAGGATTAACTTCCTTGGAGTTCACGTTTTGCAAGATTGAGCCATCCAGCATACGAGGGAAACAAGAAGAGCCCCGTGGGAGTGCAAAAGCTCCAATTGCCAGCCACGTCGCTTCTAAATGTGAACGCTCTGGTTGAGTAGGACAAGGCGGCAAGTTGAGTGAGTCTGAACATTTAGCTGAGACAGCCTGATGTGGAGGGAGAAACGGGACACCAAGGCCAAGCCAATTACCCACCCAGGCTGAGGGAAGGTGACTCGAGACCCCTGCCTGCCTTTTGGGGGGTGTTATGGGGATCAAATGAGATTATGACTACAGAATCATTTTGGGATCTTTCTTTGAATTTTAAACTAATGAAATCATATTCTTCCCTTTAGGTAGGGGATAAAATCAATAAATGAATAGTTTTCATTTTCCTAGAATGGTTCAAAATTCGGCTTGAGATTCTACCATGTTCTTTCAGTTCTCACACCTTAACTGATCTCTCACATAACTGCCCATCAAATGTATCATGCTGATCCATCCATCCTATGCTTGGATTAAGGTCCATCAAACCCTTTAATTTGAATTCCCATTAACTTTAAAAAGATAAATTCTATAAATGTTTGTAATATCTAAAAATTTCAAGGTGCTTAGGTTACTAGAGATCACTTTGGAAAATCATATTTCCCTATCTCCTCCCAAAATACCCAAAAGATTATCTTTTCAGCTGCTGATACATCTGGCCATGGCAGTGCATTTTGAGGATGCTAGAGCATCTCACAGACGTCTCAATGATGTTAAGATCATAGGTACTGTTTTCAAGTAGGGTAGCTGGTTTTCTCTACTCCATGATTAGAGGCCATACCTTTAAACCCCCAACCAGCCAGCTGCCTAATTTGTAAGTGAATGCCTCTGCAAAGATCAGGCCATGAGAAAGAACATGAGAACACAGTCATTCACTGAGCAGATGTATTGAGCCACTCTTAGGTGCCAGGCAGTCTGTTAGGTCCCTCCCCTCGCTTGGCTTAGAGACTAGAGGTAGAGACAGGCATTCCATAAGTAACTACTAGTGTGATGAATGTCATAAGGAGAAAATGCGTGGCTCAGTATACGTCCATCAACTGTGTTTGAAAAAGAAGCCATCAATATCTGCATTCTTTTCATGTGTATTTATTATTAGTTATAATATGTTTACATATTAATAATCCATGCATATGCATTATTATATTGGTTATTCATAATACATGATTTTACTTCTGTCTTCTTATAGCCCTGAGACTATTACTGTAAAGAGCAAGAATTTTGTGCTGCTCGGGGAAAGAGAGTAATCAGATACCATTTAACTCATTGGTAATTGTTGCTTATCAGTCCTCCTTTAAAAAAAAAAAAAAAAAGAAAAAAAAAACGACCCTGCTGTAGCTGGGTGCTATTTTATTTTAGTCATCTTCATCCACGGTAGACTGTGTTGAAACAATGCCAGACTGAACATTGATACCAGGTGCCTGTCCTAGCAGAATCCAATATCACACCTGCAGATAGAGTGTAAGATTACGTCATGTGTCATGCCCGAGCACCACAAATGACTCTATACTTCATCTCAAATAACATTATAATTTACACTTGGAGCCTTCAGACTATGTAGCCTTGGCCAAATGAAAGTTTTTGCAGCCAAACACATCAAACTCAATATATTTCACTGCGCCAGTGGGATTGTTTTTTTGAGAAAGTTGAACATAATTAAATCTATCAATGGCATTTCAAATAAAAAGTACCTGTCTTGGATAGGTAGGCTTATAAACATTTGGCTGTCAGTTAGGAAGATGTCACAGAGTTTTGTGCTGAAAACCAAAGAAAAATGAAAGAACTCTAGTGTGTTATGTGAATTGAATAAGAGTTCACCAATGAAAGGAGGAACAATGAGATCTTTTGTTTTACAGAAATGTCATAGTTATAAAGGTATACATTTAAACTTGGAGAATCACTTCAGGCAAAAATGAAAACCCTCCCAACTCAAACATTTTCCCAGCTCCAGGACATAATCTACAGTAATCTCTGAACTTTTGGAAATATTGTGTGGATATTTCAACACCTACTCACCTTGTCCATTCTAATTGTCACCTTTGCACTTTGGTGCCTGATAGGCTTCTCTTAGAGAGCAGGCATCGTCACCTGCTCACACTTTGATCCACTGGCTGGAAAGCAGCTGCTCTTCTTTGTTCGGAAAACCATTGCTAATGTTTATATGAATAGAGGAAGGGAAGAATGTCCTCATTCCTGTTCTTCCCCTACCACCTTCTTCAAAGGACCAGAGGAGCTTTCCACCTGGCTATTGGGTGCCTCTGACTTTTGGGTTCATTTTATCGTTCTCATATCTATGGAATTGCCCCAGCATCTTGAATCTTTCAGACAGGCTTATTTATGTTTAAGACAGGCCAATAATCTCTGTGGTCTTGAGTCTGATGGTAGGGGAGCCAGAGATCTTTGCCACTCCAATAAAAGTAACTCCCTCTTAACTCTGCCTTTGTTTTGTAGTATTGCCATGGTAGTTGAGGACTGTCTTAGAATCCTGCATTTCCTGTGCCTTGTCGCATGGGTGCAGGATGTAGAACACAGGAAGTGAGGATGTTGATTGTAGTCTATATAGGATTGTGTAACAAGGGTTCCAGGACACTTTGAAGGGCCTGGATTATTTGGCGGAAGATTGTCCTGGGAGGAGGTTGGAAAACAACTATAGGAGAAATGTGAAAGCACAGAATAGAAACTTGATTTTTATCACTCTTCTGTGTGCTATGACCACAAGCTACTGGGGAAACTGTTTTATCGTACAGCAATGAATACATCAGATAATATGGAGACATGTATGTAGAGGAAGCAGCATGCATCTTCTCACCAGGTCTTTGTCATCAATTTTTAATTGAACAGTGCTTTTCTATGAAATTATTTTCATTGATCTCATATCAGGGAACAAAATGTACTGGGCAGCTTCTCCGTGGTAACAAACAATCCCCAAGTCTCTGTGGTTTCCAAGAGTGTTCATTTCTTGCCATTTCATGTTGGTGACTACAGTTGATGGTAGGAGTCACAGTTCCGCTTGGGTCTGTTGGCTCTGCACTAAGCATCTTCTCATCCTTGCCTAGGCTAAAGACACAATATTTACTGGGGAAAAGCCATGCTGATAGAAAAAGACAAATGTAAGAAATCTGGGAAGAAATATGCAGTACCTCGGCACACAATCTCCCTTTACTCCCACTCCCTCAGTCCGATAAAGCCACACGGCCAGGCTGTACAATGGCATGGGGAGTTGTATTTTGCCGACAGGGAGGCACTGCCAGCTACATGCCAGCAGGCAGGATGTGTGACATCTTATGGGAGGGAAATAAATAGAGGGATCAATAATTCAGGTTGTCATAGCATGTCTGTTCTCATGTGGCTTCTTGCCCAACTTTAAAGAAATCCCAAGTAAATTCAGCTTTAGAGATGTTCAGAGTATTAGTGCATGGAAAGCCACACAGCCTCATACAGTTCTTGAATATGTATCCATACCTCTTTCTAGTCTACACACTGAGTGCCAATTAACATTTCCCAGGGTGCTATTTGTCATTGGTACTTTTATTTTTATTTTTTCTTATTTTTGAGACCAAGTCTCGCTCTGTCACCCAGGCTGGGGTGCAGTGGTGTGATCTCGGCTCACTGCAAGCTCTGCCTCCTGGGTTTATGCCATTCTCCTGCCTCAGCCTCCTGAGTAGCTGGGACTACAGGTGCCCGCCACCACGCCCGGCTAATTTTTTGTATTTTTAGTAGAGATGGGGTTTCACCGTGTTAGTCAGGATGGTCTCGATCTCCTGGCCTCGTGATCCACCCACCTCAGCCTCCCAAAGTGCTGGAATTACAGGCGTGAGCCACCACGCCCGGCTACTTTTATTTTTTTTTAACTGTCAGGTGAAATTCAACTAAGAGCTAAACTGAACTGAAGGAAATGTGTTTTCCTACATTTATTTTCTTTTGAGTTTAAATTTTACTTAACTATTAAATTTATGATGATGTGTTCATATTTTCTTCAAAGTGGACTCTATATAAACAGTTAAGAAATTAACTATCAAAATTATTCACACAGTTATTCGCAAGTAGTGACAGTAATTTATGTGTAGCTTTTATCCCAAAGGATGTTCTAAGGTTGCTTAGCTCCTCTGTTAATCAGTTCCCTAACACCCTAAGCCATTAGGTCATTAAAGAGCTCTTGGCACTTTAACTAAAGGCTTCAGGGTGTTAATCCTGGTTTCCTGGTCAGATTCCAAGTAGGGTAATGACTTTGTGACTTTTTAAATTACTCCTGCAATTTTGGTCAAACAGGATGTTCTTCTTGCTCTCTGTCCCATGTGGTTTCACTAAGTGGCTCGCTTGTTAGAGAGATGTGCCTCTTCCATTGCAAATGAAATGAGGATGATTTAAAAGCATTTATAACAGCTTCTGAGCTGCAGTGATGTGCTGAACTCTGTCATGAACCTAGATGTGGTTTCTCCCCTAATGGAGACCCTAAATGCCACCAAACACAGGTGTTTACCTTCTTTTCTATGATTCACTTGGATGCATTTTCCCTGGGTGAGCTCAGCTCACAGAAGATGACCGGGAGAAGGCACTTTCCGATCCTGCTTCTGAATGACGAGCACAGAGGCTCTGAGCAGCCTACCCGGGGGGTCTCCTCTCCAGCTGATCAGAGAGATTTCCTACAATCTCTCCTGGAAAGATTGGTGAAACTAAAGCTTACGGAGAAACAATTTTGGATGCTCACCAGATAGTAAACATTTTCTTGTTTTTTGAATATTTAAGGGCACATTTTATTATTTATAAGTTAAAATATATCTCACTAATAATAGAGCCTATTTAGAAAAATGTGTATTATCTGCACACATTTTTAACAGCACAAATAACTTGAATTCTATTTTTCTCATTAATAGGCTATTTTGACTTGTACAGAAATTTAAGTAAAAAACAACTGAATGGATGCTTAGTGTGTATGTATTTGATTTCGTAAGAATCACGAGTTTCCAGCATTTTCACCAATAAAGTTCACTTTTGTTAGTTTTTGCTCTATTTATTCTAGATCAGAAGGATTTTTTGCCTCCCAAATGGAGTGTATTAAGTAACAGTTAATTTTCTTGTTTAGTTTTCCCTTTTTAACATCAAAGGCATAAACAGCTAGTATCAGTTATTGAGCATTTTGGCTCACTATTAGACTGCTGGCTCCTTGAGGGCAGAAATAATGTCTTATTTTTATCCTTAGTGCTGAGCACAGCAGCTAATACATTATATAGATGCTCTCTGAGCATCATGGAGGGAGGCGGGGAAGGACAGAGGAAGGAAAAAAGGAAAGGAAGGGAAGGAAGGCAAAAAAGAAAAGGAAGAAAAGAAGGAAGGACAGAAAGAAAAGAAGGACAAAGAAGTACAGCAAGGAAGGAGAGAAAGAGGAAACAGTGAATTATTGTCTTGAGTAGATACAATCCCAGCCCCAAACAGAGCAACTGGGTGTCTGACTTACCACTGGAGACTTCTGGGGGTGTGTGTGCGCGAGTGCGTTTCACCTGTTATAGATTGGCGGTGTCCTTAGCTGTGTTTAGTGAAAGCTTTACTAGTTTTATTCATTTACTGCTGCAGTCGGAATACTGCCTTTGCTCTGTGTCTGTGTGCTTCTCCCTTCCAGCCAGATCAACTTGTTTGTGTCCATGTGAACGTCAGGAAATGGCTTTGAAAGGCTCTAGAGAGTAGCTGAAGTGCATTGTTATTAAATGTTAATAACCATAATGAACAATACTGTTAACTAATTAATTACTAACTCTCAAAAAGGGCTACAAATCAACCATTAAACAAGTAAAGTCATTATTTTTGTCAGAAGCCTTCAACATTCCACTGAGTTAGGGTCAGTGACTCCATATAGCAAATTAAGTCAGTTTCATAGGCAATCAGTTTATTCATTATCATTTTATTTATGATCAGTTTCTTTTGTAGTAGAGAACAGCATTAAATATGCTGTTGTCACTTGACTGAGATTTTCTTTGTAAGCTAAGGAGAACACCTTATTTAGTTTTTCAGACTAAAACTATTGCAGCCACCTTCTGTGGAGGAGAGCCTGGGTAGGTGGGTGGGCAGGGGAGGTTGAGTGCTCCTTTTACCAGGCACTGAAATGTGCTCTAACTGCACATGGAGAAGAATTGTGGTCCCACTTCCTGAACTCTCTACTAGAGATTCAGCTCCACAGCAGAAGAGGCTGGCATACAGCTCAGATGGGTGTCTTTGCCAGGCTCCTCAATGGACAGAAAGGCGGCAGTCACAGCTGCCACCTTAAGATGTTGCTTTCACTTGAGAGCAGTTTCATCCTGTTATGACCAACAACATGAGATCCATGTGATCCAGAAGCGTATCAGTGAACAAAACCCAAATGTCCTGATCAAGACATACATATCTAGAGTTTGGTTGAGACAAATGATGAGCCTGGAGGAGGGCATAGAATATCCTTTCATTCTCCTGAGGATATTTACACTAGGCTAGATCTTCTAAACCACTTTTTCCCAAATTGCATTATGGGATATTTATAAAAAGTGGAGCCCACTATTTTCCAAATATTTGACCAAAGAACACTTTTTTTGGGGGGGGGGGTGGTGGTAGGAGAGCTGCATTACTTTGTCTCCTGCCAAGTTGATTGTATGGAATTCTGCTTTGGAGTGGAGCCCTTGGCACATGCTCAGAGCAGCTTAGGAGAAAGACTGATGAAACTTTTTGGTGTTTGTTGCACAAATACTAAGAATCTGGTTCATTTCTCAATTCATGTCTCCTTTATGGGGTTGATAGGAGGATTTCGCCCTTCCTCAGTGCTGGAAATAGTTGTTTTAACTTAGAAACTGTTTTAATGTTACAATCTCTCACAACTGTGCAGCTGATTGGCTCCCTATGTGAGTGGGCCGATGTGAGGCTATAGACAGAAAGTCCTTTCCCCTTGAGTGAAGCCGAGGCGGTCAGTGAAATTGCAAAGGTATAAAAAAGTGCAAGAATCTAGAATGCTGTCTGGATTGTCCAAGTGGATTTGGAGGGGGAGGTCATGACCCAAGTGGAATATCTTCAATGGAACAACTGCGGGGATGGAGATGGGGCAGCAGGAAGAAGGCCGAGAAGGGGGAACAGCTGGACAAAGTGTCTCAAAGGAAGGGTTTTTATGTGAGGCTAAAAAAGGTTGAGGAATAATTTTCTGAAACTGGTTACAAAGACTAGAGGCATCTTTCACTTCCTGTGAATCCTGTGAACTTGGAGCAGGGTGGGACCCCCTGCTGCCGCTAATGGAAGAAGGTAGCAGGATCCACCTCTCGTCTTCCGCTGACAGCCTCCCTCCCTGCTCAGTGCCTCAAGCTGGTGAACTCCCCTCCGTCCTGTGCACCTCCCGCTTTTGCTCCTCACACATCCCACCGGTCCTGTATATGTGGGGTCTCCAGCCTCCTCCTTCTGTGTGATTAGCACCTCCACCTTGGTTCAAGGCTTTATCCATCATCTTTTCACTGGATTATTGCAACAACTGCAAGAACCTCCAACCTAATCTCACCGTAGCTTCTCCCCGAATCCACCAGCCTCACACTGTTGCCATAGTGATCCTTCTGAAACGTGGACTTCGCTTTGCTGATGCCCCACGCTGAGCCTGTACTGCCCAGAAGAAAATGTTTCAGCTCCTGAGTGGGCATAGAAGGCCTCCTTGGGCCCATACCTAGTGGCTGGGATCTCACTCCCTTCTCTTGCCACTCCTCCCCCAGCCTCTACCTCAGGCACACCTCATCTCACCGTTCCTCCACTCTTGGCCTCCTGACCCAGGCCCACCCTTTCTTCCACTAATAGGAAAGCTCCTCTCTCCTTCTTCATGAAGCCTGCTCTTTCTTCCCTCTCACCTCACTCCATTCATGCTGTGAGTTTAGCCCTTGCTGTCTTCTTCCTGGGGCTGTCCCTTTCACTAAAGCAAACTCCCCAAGGGCAGGGAATGAATATGATCCATGTTCTTACTTCCTAGCCTAATCTGATATATAGCACTTTTGGTGATAAACATATAAACACTTGAAAGGAGGCATGTCCCTAGTTAATCAAGTTACTTTACATTTAAAGAAGAAATCAGTGATTGAGGTAGGACCTTAAAGGCTCACTCTTAAACTCACCCTAAGAACTCAGCCACTTCTGAATGGGACACCCATTGTATACCTGGTTCCACAGTAGACAGCACAGAGGCCCTGGAAAGGAGAATGGAAGGTATTTTATGCATCAGTTTCTATGTGGTGGTGTAGCAAAAACAGTTAATTGACTTCCAGTATCTGGCCTCCTTTTCAACTCTAGTACTAGAAGTTCTAGACCCCAGTTAAAAAGGATGTTTTCTAGCCTTTTTTATACTGAGCTGTAGCCACTGTTCTGGCCCATGGAGTGTGAGTAGATGTGACATGGGCAAATTCCCAATAAAAGGAGCATGGTTTCTCCTCCTCATCTTCCTCTTTCTGTGGGCTTCAGTGGGGTAGGTAGAGCCCATGTTTGGCCAGAATAGAAGCCTGGGAATATGCAGAGAGATACGACTGAAGTAGGCTGAGTGTTCCTGTGTGGCCTACTGCAATAATCCATTGACAGATGGTGGGTAAAGACTTGGACTCAGGCAAGAGTGATGATGTTAAGGACCTAGACTCTTCCTACTGTTTCCTGACAACCAGGGCACTCTCTCCCTTGCAGTGCTGACATCTGGGTTTTTACTGTCTTGTTTAAACCACTCTGTAATATTTTGGGGTATCTTTGTTACAGCAGCTCACCATATATTCTTAATCAGTACCAATGGGCTCAGGTATTATTAAGGTTAGTCAGTAGGCATTTTTAACAAATACAGGTTGCTGTATAAAAAGATGCCAACTTACTTTATTGGCATAAGAAAAGACTCACTGTGTAGTCTAAAACTCATAATTTCAATCATTTTCTCCTGTGACCTACCTTCCCCACAGGGGGCCACTAACATTAGCCATTATTCTGGCCTCCCCTTTACTATGTTAATCTAGGCATAGACAGTTTTCTAATATGCAGCTCAAACCAGGTTTTAACAGTTAACAAGGTTTTGCTAAATATTCAGGATAATAGAAAGAGTAATTTGTATAATGAATAATATACAACTTGCCATTAGGTATGATTCTTCTCAAACCCTCAAGCAAAAACCCATCTCATAGGGTTCCCTGCAAGGAATCTTATGATGAGCTCTGAGCTCCTTATGGCAGAGGCCATCTCATCTCTCCTACCCCCTACCCAGAAGTACTCCAGAACACGTCTAGATTGGGAGAAGTTGAGGCCCAAGAGGGAGTTTGAGATCAATTTCCAGCCTAAAACCACCCTGGAAGAGTCAGCTTCTGCTTTCAGCTTCTTCTCTTCCCAGGAGATGACTGGCCTTTGCTGTCACGGAGGAACAGCCCTGTGTTTACAGGCCCAGAAGATAGAGCAACACCATATGTGGTCATCAGAACAGGGTCTTCCCACTGCTAGTGGATTTAATTCTCCCACTTTCACAGATGAGTAAATGAGGATCAGAAAGTTAAAACAACTTATCCTATGTTACATGGCTTCTAAGCTTCAGGGTCAGGATTTGAACCCAGTGTGTATGGGAGGGCTTTTCAAATGCCCACTCAGTGGCTTGCACCAAGCTGGCTGCCCAGACCCTTGAGGGAGCTTGTTAAAATAGTGATCGGTTCCTGATCCTACCTTTGAAAATATCTTTTAAGTGGTTTTGGGATGAGTTTTAAGGCTTTTTATTAATAAACTACTCTGGCGATTCCAATACACTGCAATATTTAGAGACAGTTCCTTTTTACCAAACAGGGCATGTTAGCCTCAGACATTTTTTCAGTCTTTTTCCTTTTGCCAACTCATCCTGTTTCCCCCATGTAAAACAAATGATTCAAGATGAGAGCAATATGTCTCAAAATGGAACAATTCAATATTAGTTGAGACAATGCTTTGGTGGTTATTTGTATGAATATGTTACTATTACAGCTATAATCTCCCCCAAAGTTTGATGGGTGTATTTCCACTCATCCGTTACTACTTATTGAGTGAAGCTTTGCAGCCAAGCCTGATGGGGAATGTCATAGATGAATAAGCCTCTCTTCAGATTGCCCGAGCTGTCTACAAGGGAGACCAAAGTACACCCATGAAACAATTCAAAAGTAATAAAAAACGTGGGTGGGGTGCCGTGGTTTATGCCTACAATCCCAGCACTCTGGGAGGCTGAGGCAGGAAGATTGCTTGAGCCCAGGAGTTTGAGACCAGCCTGAGCAATCTGGCAAAACCCCATCTCTACAAAAACCAGCTAGGCATGGTGGACCACACCTGTAGTCCCAGCTATTGGAGAGGCTGAGGTGGGAAGATTGCTTGAGCCCGGGAGGCAGGAGTTGCAGTGAGCCATGACCTCACCACTGCACTCCAGCCTCGGGGACAGTGAGACCCTGTCTCAAAAAACAAAACAAAAACAAATATCCAAGTAGAAAATACATATTGAGTTGTGGCAACAGGTACTAGGTGGAGTAGAAACAGAAGTGAAGAATTACACCAAGTGAGCAGGAGAAGAACAGGTGGCTTCATAAAAAAGAAAATGCTTAAATTAAATCTGGAAGCATGATTTAGGTTAGGAAAGTCAGACGCAGGATGGAAATTCATGTAGTAGGCATGGGCTAAGCAAAGGTACACTCTGTCATAAGCAACCCAAGGTACTAAGGATACTGTTCTCTACAATAGGTGCAATTTTTCTGAGCTGTTAAAAATATAACTGGGAAGATAAACAGAAACTCCAAGAATATCTTATCTGTGTCGATCCACCAGTGTGTGTCTGTGACGGAGGCCTGAATTGTATGCTGCCATGTGGGTGGCCAGAGAGGAGGTGAGCCTAGGGTGGAGAGCAGTCCTGTGGTAGGATGACAGAGAGGATGGAAGCAGCACTGGAGACCTGGGAGAACTGGGATGCCTGTTTGGAGAGAGGGTGTGGCGTTGGGCAGGTAGGTAGAGGGAAGGTCTCTGTTCAGCAGCATAGCACAGCACAGGGGACACGACCCAGAACTAGGGCCATGTGCTATGAACTGATGGGCAGCTCTAATTACTTTTCTAAATTTTGGGCCCAGTGACATTTTCTTTCCTGCCCCATGGGTCAGGTTGGTTTTAGAAGTGAGACATTTATTTTATTCTCCTTCAAAAACAAACTTTACATCATTGATCTGCCGCTAAAAAATGTTTGTGTAAAATTCCTGCCTCGAAGCCAGTGCCTGTGACTCAGATGGTGTGCATTTCAAAAGTCTCTCAACATAATTTCACATAAAAAAGAAACATCTTACGTTGGGCCAACTCTGCTGAAACCAACTGCCTTGTATCACTAATATGTAGCTGGATTGATTCATGATGTACATCTTCAAAGACCTGGATAATCATCTTTGTTTGCAAATTCCTTATTAACGTGGAGATAAATGCTATCATAAATTTGAACTTTTATATTATGAGCTGAATTTTTTGGTCTTTAAAATTTATTTCCAGAATATTCGATAGCATGACTCTAAGGCTGGATGGCTCTTTCCCAACTGGACACGGTTTGAGATTTTTTTGTCTCCTTTTTCTTTATGCGAGATGATAAACACTTAATAAGAAGATGGAACTTATGGAAAGTAGCCAGAAGAAAATAGCATTCTACCGATGGAATTCCACTTCAGATGCTGTGCTGGAAAGAAATCCTCATCCTGGGCTCCTTTTGCCTTTTGATGATGGCTTTAAAAACTGTGAAAACAGCGAAAGCCAAGTGTGTGGTCTTCAGCAATTTCGTAATAGTCTGTGCAGGAGACAGAGGGGGCGGTGGTTTGCTGGAAAAAATGATTAACTTTTTCTTTACGATGACAGAAAACAGTTGCAATTCAAAAATGCCGAGGTTTCTGCAGCCCTCCCTTTTGGCAAATTGTTAGGTAATCACTTCTTCCAGGTGGCACTTTCAATAAAGACCTTGGAAAGTCACACCCCTTCCAGAGATGTCCTCAGGGCAGAGCCATTGTCAACTGGGAGAAACTTGTAGAATGAGTGAGGGCAGGGTTAGAGGAAAGGCTCTAAATTTTTCTTGTTGGGGGTAGCGGGCTAGATTTGCTGTTGATTTCCCAGAGTGGGTTCCCATGCCTCAGTCTTGGTCTAACGCGCATTACAGTCTGCCTCTCAGCTTCTCCAGCAGAACCAAGGGAACCCTCCTCACATCCTATGATTATATTTGTTATTATTTACTTTAAGTTATCCCAGGAAGCAGCAGGCCCACCCTAATTGAGAGGTCTGTCCACATACAAGTCAGCTTAGTAAAACAGGTTCTAATTAACTAATTACCTTGATTAAAATATACCAACCATTTTTACTTTTTAATAAACATTTCCCAAGACTGGATTTTATCCTGTTATTTTGGTAGAAATTTGTTCAACCTGGTGTGGAACTGGAACCCAGAGCTAACACTGTCCACCTGTGGATATGTGTGGTTTCCCTTATTTGTAACATGGAGTAGAAACATAGCAGATGCTCTGCAAGGTGCAGGAAAAGCCAGGTGCATCTATCAGGTCAATTCAAAGTTCCTTTTTGAGTACAGTGCTGGACTTAGGTCATGTAGAGGCATAAAAGCCAATTTAACTGCACAGTCCAGTAAGGGACAGACATTTGCAAAAGTATATCAATACATGATGCAAATGTTAAGCTAGAGTTATGCAAGGTGCTCTAGATAATTGTGACATTTGAAGGCATGTATTTTGACTACATTGGTCATTCCTGTGGTAAACTGACAAGGATTGAGCCCTGCTGAGGCACATGGTCCTTGCAGACACTTGAGTCCTGGATAGTATGCAAGTAGATAAAAGAGAATCTCCGTGACTCTACCCCAGTGACTCTACCCCAAGTCGTCAAGATGTGGGCATCACCTGACTCCATCTGGTCAGCCTCCTAGCAGAGGAGGCCCTTTTCTGTTGCTGAATTTACAACTGCTTCGTGCCCATTGGCTCCTTGGAAATTCAATCCCAATTCATCTAAAACTCCTCAGGGTCAAAATAGTTCCTGAAAATGAATTTTGCTGAAGCTTGCTTTTGGGTGCCTGTGACTTCAAATCCTTATCCTCTGCATCTTCAAGATTCTGGTCTGGTTACTTAGGCAAATTTCTCAGTAGCTCTGGAAAATTCGCAACGATTTAAACCATTTTTTTTTCTTTAGCCTCTCTGGGACCTATGACTCTTTGCATGTTGAGGTTTTGAATTCCTTTGCATGACAAATTCTCTGGTGGTTACAACAGAGAAGAAGGAAGAGAGGTGATCAGGGTCTCATGAGAAAAACCATACCTAGATAGTTTGCTCAAAGAGAGTGCTGTTAATTCAAAGAGGCTGGTCTTCCTGAGAGATTCCTTAACCCAGGGCAATTCAAAAGTTGGTGTTTGAGTGTGCGAGAGAGGCCCCATGTTATGAAGGCATGTCAGAAAAATGATTATGGCTGGGTATTAACTTGAGATCTAGGCTGTGAAAGAACAGTAGGTTTTTTTTTTTTTTTTTCTTTGAGATGGAGTCTTGCTCTGTTGCCTTGGTGTGATCTGGGCTCACTGCCACCTTCACCTCCCAGGTTCAAGCAGTTCTCCTTGCCTCAGCCTCCTGAGTAGCTGGGATTACAGGCCCGCCCACCACAATGCCTGGCTAATTTTTGTATTTTTTAGTAGAGACAGGGTTTTGCCATGTTGGCCAGGCTGACCTTGAACTCCTGACCTCAGGTGATCTGTCCATCTTGGCCTCCCAAAATGTTCAGATTACAGGCCTGGCCAAGCACAGTAGATTTGTGACTTGCCTTTCATACATGGGAGGGTGACTAAGGGAAGGAGGCATGGGGGTGGAGAGAGGATGGTGCTGGAGGGAAGGTGGGCAGGTGGATAGAGTCATTTAAGACATGCAAGGAGCCCCTTGGCACTTAAGAGAAAAGGTGCCACACATCCCGAAAGCCTGGAGCAGGGGCACACTGTCTTTGGAATGTATTTTCGTTGACTAGATTAATCTGCTTTCAATTAGAGTATTTATAGACTACTTCCCCCACCAAGGCCTCCATGATTGATCCCAGCAACAGTATACTTTTGGCCTTTGAAACTTTTTTGAAGTTTTCTTGCTATACCTACCATACTGTAGCTAGTTTTATAGTAATGCACATAGTCTTTGAGCTACAGCCTCAGCTCGTTGGTGGGGCCCATGTCAGTTTTCTCCTAGGGTCTCCCATAATTCCTCAATATAGTCCTTGTAAGAAGTGCCCCATACATGTTTTTTGACTTGAGCCCTTGCCCATTCCTGGGAGTCCAGGATCCAGGCCAGACAGTGGGATTAAAGGACTGAAACAAATCACGCTACCTCCCCCTGCACAATATTTTCATGGGATAAAAATGCCCTTAAGATGAACATCAAAGGCAACTCTAAAAGTGGAAAGTAATAACAAGGCTATTTGTTATTACTAAATTGCTTGTTTGGAATAAAGAAGGGGTACCCATTCTGCATGTGCTAGTGAGAGTGCTGGTTTATAGGTCAACTCTTAGGCACAGACTTTTCAGCACTTAAAAAATCGCCAGCTGAGCATCCCCTTCCACCTCTTCTACCCTTTGAATGTCATTGACCCACCAACACCACCACAGGGCTCTGAAGACTGCTCTTGTGATACCACAGATAATCAAACACGCAACACGAGCAGTGGGGACACTCCTGACCGAGAGACAGAGTGCAGAGGACAGACACCGGACCTGTGCCCAGTATCAAAAGCACTAACAGAGCGGCGCTTCCCATGTTCACTGGACATGCAGTGTTCATATTAGGACTAGTTCTAGTTGGACATCTTGCTGTTTCCACATTTGTTTTAGTGGCTTTTCATCGTGTTTACATTTGCCTTATTTTTGGGCTATTTCTATAACCAAGTGACTATTTGATTAAGATTTATCCATTCCATAAATATGCCCATTTCATTCAACATGCTACCAACAAGTTTTTGGTAAGTCCTACTATGTGGCCAGTGGTCACACAGATTAAAGTCAAATTCATGCAGAATCCTGGCTTGCAGACAAAGTGTTTATCTTTTCTCTGCAATGACTCATCCTCACTTTCCAGAGGTACCTGGTGCAGCCATGGGTCTGCTCTCCCCATCTCCCATCAATATTTGCTCCTAGGGCAATCTCAATCATACTTTTGAAATTATATGTTGCTCAAACTGTTTGTTTAAAAACATTTAAAACATTCAGTTAAGAGGCAAGTCTAAAACAGTGTCTCTGAGCATTCATTACATTAGAATAATGGAGGTGATTTGAAACAGTAGAGGTGGGGGTAAGGAATATGTCTGGCCCCTCCAGTCTGTGGATTTCTGTCTTTGCAGATGTGTAAGTGCAGATCTGCCCAGGACTGTCCAATGTTGTGGCTTCTTTCAAGAGCAAGGTTCTAGCGTCATCAGGAGATGGAAGAAAGTTATATTGATATACACTGTTACACAAAAGGTAGTATTTTGGATGCCAAGTATAAGATATTGCAGCAAATTCTGTGTCCTCTGTCTTCGGAGCCACCTACTATTTTACCGCTCGTGATCAAAGGCTTTTTCCCCTTTTTATTCTTGTGGTGCTTTTTGGTGTCCATTCACCCTAGCCAGGATGAGCAGGTCTACCCAATAGCATTTTTTATTATAGACAGTTCTTCATACATTATTGCACTTAACAGATTTACAGAGAGCACCTTTTTTGTTTTCAAGACTGAGATTATTGTTCAATCTTTTGTACTTGTGTTGACTTACACTCTGTTGTAAAATTTGAAGGAGGGTAAATGCATAATCAGTTTTAATGACCTACGTTATGCAAGTTACAATCTGATTGGCAGTGAAGATAAGTTTAAATGCAAACAAATGGCAGATGTTAATCTCTGCCTCCTTAGCTTTCAGGTGGTAGGTGTAGGACACTTCTGGCTTGCAGTTCCCAGGTGATGCTTGCTTGACTTTGTTGTCAGCACCTGCATTAGTCCGTGCTTGCATTGGTATAAAGAAATACCTGAGACTGGGTAATTTATAAAGGAAAGAGGTTAATTGGCTCACAGTTCTGCAGGCTGTACAGGAGGCGTAATGCTGGAATCTACTTGGCTTCTGGAGAGGCCACAGGAAACTTACAATGGTCGCAGAAAGTGAAGGGGAAGCAGGTACATCTTACAAGATGGGAGCAGCTGCAAGGGGTGGTAGGAGGTGCTACGCACTTTTAAACAAGCAGATCTCACAAGAACTCACTATCACGAGAACAGCACCAAGAGGATGGTGTGAAACTATTTATGAAGGATCCACCCCCATGATCCAATCACCTCCCAGCAGGCCCCACCTCCAACAATGGAGATTACAATTGAACATGAGATGTGGTTGGGGACACAGATCCAAACCATATCAGCGCCCCTCAGTGTGTGTGGTGGAATCTGGCTCTAGAGTGGCCCATTTTGGCAAATGAACTGGAGATATTACAGATGGAACTTACTCTGATTTCCTGCACTAAACCCAGCTCTTCATATTTTCTTCATGGGTCACTTGGACATTTTTTTCCCAACATACATTTAATTGTAGTGTGATTCCTTCTGGGCAGCAGAAACTTCAGATATCCATAGATAATTTATTCCATCAAATCCATAGCTATGGGTTCTTGAGGCTTCTCCCTACATCAAATTATGAGGCAGTATGAGCCATCCACACAGAGCACTCAGAGCCCACTCCTGGGCAAGTCTGTGGAGTGTATTGCTTGGTGGAGAGTGCTTCGGACAGGAAAAGGGGAGCTTCCTCCATGCCTTCTCTTCTGATTGGTGGCCCAACCCCAGTGTCCTTTCCCATCCTGCCATGTTTTTTTATGGCATGCCCCACCTGGTCTCAGTTGTCATCTCTGGCTTCAGGCTTCATGAAGGCCCTTTATGCTCAAGATTAATGTGAACTGCTGCTCTGGACACTATAACAGGGAACTAACCTACAGACACTAGGAGGGGAACAACCTGAGTTTAGCTGCTAGACACATTTAGGACACATTTTAAAATTACGTGTGCAAAATTATGTATTCCAGTTTCCTAAAAACTTAGCAAAAGCAATGCCTTTGGGCTATGAGTTTAAAACATTACAACCATTTTAATTTTCCTTCTGCATAGAATGAGGAAATGTGGGACCATCACTCGTGATTTGGGAGGTGGGACCGTGTAAAGACCGCACACAGCGGAGTTTCTACATTGGTGGCTCATATGCAGTTTGTGTCTACTTGCTTTTCATCATCATTCTCATATAGGAGACCAGCTCTCTATCCTCGGCCAAACTGTGCTTTCAGTATAGGAAAAGTAAATGTTCTTTATTTGCATATTTAAATGTGTAATGCAAATAACATCTTTTCATCTTTGACTAAACAACTCTGCTTCTGAATTTGGGCACATCACCTAACACGTTCATGCTTTGTGAAAGAAACTCTAAAGCAGCAGTTTTCAAACATGCTTGATTTTGATTAAAAGTTAGAATTACATTTAACATCGTAATCCAATACCCATGCCTATGTGACACGTGCACTACTGAGTATTATTCTATTTTCTGTTTCATTCTATTCTACTCTACTTCATTGAAGAAATGTTATCTATGAGGCACTAACTTGATTTCATAACCTGTTAATAGGCTACGGTGTACAATTCCAATCCCCTGGAAACTGTTCTCTCTGTGACTATATACTGCTTATCGATGGTGTAGGGGAAACTCTGGGTTGAAGCAGTCAGCTCTAGAAACTCTGGGGGGCCGTGACCGGCAGAGATGCATGCACACCGGCTGTTTTGACTACTTCTCTGTGGGTTCCCAGTTGTGCACTGTGACAGGAAGGAAAAGCCAGGAAGGATTTTGCTGCCCCTTTACAGTTGCGAAAGTGTCTCTGTGCAACCTTTGAAAATGGACAAGGGATAGCTGCCCTCTGGTTAAGGCAACACACACCATGTGCACCTGAGATACACTTGCCTTGATTTTGCTGCATCCCTGAATGGGAAACATAATCTGCCTACCTTCGACAGTCATGACCACTTACCTAGTCTCTTCCATGGTAGCAGACCCGTTCCTGCCCCAGGCACTGTCTTCACACTAATGTAGAGCCTCAGACACACTGTGCTCCACACTGTGCTGCCACCTTCCTCTGAAAATCCAAATTTTGGTTCATTTGCCTGCAGTTTCCTTTGCTCTCTACCCCTTACCCCGTGCCTTAGCTAGCTGGATTGACCACTGAAACAGTGGCCCTCTGGTTCTTGCTCTGGTTACCAGCACCTGACCGCAGGGAGTGTCATGCTTCTTCATGTGCATGCTTGTCCTGAAGGATGAGCGGGCATTGCTTTCTGCTATGATCTGGGAGGCACTGAGTGTGAATACGGGCCACGGAGGAAACCAGATAGACCGACCCTGTGGACAGCAAGCCTGGGACCATCCACAGGAGCTTTTGCATTGAAGATGGCAGGAACATTATTCATGGCAGCATGTCTGTGGAGAGTGCAGGGACATGCTGCACTTTGAGCTGCACTTGGAGCCGGGAGCACCTCCAACTCCAAGAGTTACCCTCTAGATTACAAGGGAAATCCAGACATGTTTCAGAGGCCAATCCAGCTGCCTAAGGCACAGGATAAGGGGTAGAGAGCAAAGGAAACTGCTGGAAATTGAACCACACTTTGGGTTTTCAGATGAAGGTAGCCGCACAGGGTGGAGAGCAGGGCCTGTCTGAGGCTGCACATTAGTGTGAGGATAGTATCGGGGGCAGACCTTGTCTGCCAACATCATTGAATTTTTGTCATTGTGCCAACATTGATTTCTTACACCTTTTTGTCCCATATTGGGATGAAATATTTTCACCTGATAGTAGCACATGACATTGTACAGGGAGCACTTCCAGCTCCAAGAGTTCCTCTCTAGATTACAAGGAAGTTGATGGAAATAACTAGATTTGTTAGAGCATGGTCTCCTGCCCATGGAAGGGAGGAGAGTAGAGTGGGGAAGCATGCTGGCCTGCCCTCTGTCATGCATTGCAATCCACCAGTTCCTTGGGGGTGAAAATACAGGCCAGTCCTCTTCTCTGCACTCCCAACAGACATGCTACCATACATAATGTTCCTGCCATCTTCAATGCAAAAGCTTTTGTGGATGGTCCCAGGCTTGCTGTCCATAGGGTTGGTCTCCGTGGTTTCCTCTGTGGCCTGTATTCACATTCAGTGCCTCCCAGATTATAGCAGCCACTGGCCCTGAGTGCCAGTATTGCACAGAATGCATGAGGAGGTCATCAGAAGCCTATTTGAATTTGAAACCAACAAGACAAATCCCGTTTGCTTGAAACACTCAATGATCTCCCCAATAAGGCCTCACTGGACCCTGCTGAGCTTGAAGGCAATGAAGTTGTGCTGACTGTTGGCCGTGGTCCCACTAGCTGCTTTGGCATTACCTTTGACTGCCACTACCAGCACTGAAAATGCCCCTGGCCCCACATGCTTTCAGGCAGTGGCCATCTAGCATCCATGGTGATCCCCACTCACAGCTCCCAAAGAATGAGCAGGCATTGCCACCAACATTGGGAAATCATACAGTCAATACTCATTTGTCCTATATTTCTGCCAAGAAGATAACCATGAGCAATCAGTAATACTTTATAGGCCTATCTTAGGATTTCTGTAAGAGCTGTTTCTAGCTTCATTTAAAAAAGTGTTTTCTCATAGCCAAGTATGTTTTTATATGTTTCTCATGAAGTGTGAGGTGCTCTGATAGCTGTCAACAATGGCAAGGCAGTGTACTTGTTCTTAGGGAACATTGTTTAAATTGCTGTACAGAGGAATATGCATAGCTTTGAATGTAATTAGGAGGCAATGAACAATAAAGGGGAAAATATTGGGTTAACACACTTAATTTAGAACAAAGACCATCATCATTATTGTCATCATCACAAATATCATCTGCTATGCTTTGAATGTCCCCTCCAAAACTCAATGTTGAAATTTAGTTGCCCATGTTATGGTATTGGGAGGTGAGGCTTTCAAGAGGTGATCAGAGCCCTCATGAGTGGGTTAATAATGTTATTGTGGAAGTGGGTTATTGGAAAAGTGGGTCCCTGCAAAAAGGATGAGTTTGGCCCAGTTTTCTCTCTCAGCCTCATGCTTGTGCTTCCCCCTTTTGCTTTCCACCGTAGGATGACTCTTGCCAGATGCTGGCACCATGCTCTTGGACTTTCCAGCCTCCAGAACCATGGTCCAAATAAAGTTCTATTTTCTATAAAATTATCCAGTCTGTGATATTCTCTTATAGCAGCAGAACATGGACTAAGACAAAACATTGGTGCTGAGAGGTGGGCTTATTGCTGTAGCAAATACCTAAAAATGTGAAAGTGGCCTTGGCAATGGTTAATGAATAGAGGCTAGAAGAATTTGGAGGTGCAGGCTAGACAAGCCTAAATTGCTGTAAATGGAGCATTAAGGGTAATTCTGGTGAGGGCTCAGGAGAAGAGGAGACTTGTAGGGAAAGTATAAATCTTAGAGATTACTTAAGTGGTTGTGACTAGAATGTTGGTAGAAATATAAACAGTAAAGGCCATTCTGATGAGGTCTCATGGAAATGAGGAACAAAGTATTAGAAACTGGAATAAAGGCCATCCTTGTTATAAGGTGACAAATAACTTGGATGAATTCTGTCCATGCCTGTGGGTTTTATGGAAGGCAGAATGTAGGAGCAATAAAGTAGGCTATCTGGTGGAAGACATTTCTAAGCAAAATATTAAAGAAGCTGAGTGGCTATATTCAACCCATACAGTAAGATGCAAAAGGCAAGAAATGACTTAAAGAAGCCATTTATAACTTAAAAAGAAGCAGAACAGGAATATTTTGAAAATGTTCATCCTGTCATGTAAAGAATGAAAAAGCATGTTCAGAAGAGCAAACCAAGGATATGGCCAAGTGACCCTTTGCTAAGGAGATTAGTATAGATAGAAAGGATCTCAAGACAATGGGAGAGTGTTCCCAGACACATTTCAGAGAGCTTTGGGACTGCACCCCCATCACGGGCCCAGAGCTCTATAGGGGCAGAATGGTTTTGGGGAACAAGCTGGTTTTGGCATGAGCTTGTTTCCCAGAGCCCCCTAGGGTCTCTGCTCCCTGCATTCTGTCACAGTTCTCCTTGATCATCTCAGTTATGGCTCAAGTGAGTCCAGGTGCTGCTTGACCCACCAACCTGTAAGGTGTAAGCCATAAACCTTGGCAGTATCTATGTTGCTGACTCTGGAGATGGGCAGAATGCAAGGACTATGGGACCAAGGCAGCCTCCAGCTAAATTTCAGAAGATGTGGTCAACAGCTTGGAGACCCAGTCAGAGACACCACAGGGTTGGAGCCACAGCAGCGAGCTCCTGCCCGTACTTTGGCAATCCTGAGTAGTCGTTGGGGTTGGAACTACCACAGAGTTACTATTAGGGCTACCACAGAGTTACTAGTGGGGCTGTGGAAGTGGGGCTGCCCTCGAACCCCCAGAACTACAGAGCTACTAGCATGCAGCTTCAGCCTGGAAGAGCTGCCTGGCGTAAAACTAACCGTGAGAGCTACTGGGTGGACTGAGTCCAGCAAAGCCTTAGGAGAGGGACTGCCTAAGGTCTTGGGCCCAACTCCCACCCCAGCGTGCCAAGGATGTGGGAAATAAGGTCAAAAGAGCTTATTTTGGAGCTTTAAGTCTTGGGGTTGTTTTCCCTGTTGGGTTTTACACTTAATTGGAACGAGTTACCCCTTTCTTTTTGCCCTTTTCTCCCATTTGGAATGAGAATGTCTATTCTATACCCATCTCACCTTTATATTTTGGAAATAGATAACTCGTTTTGATTTTATAGGCTCATACCTAGAGAGGAGTTTGCCTCGGGATGAACCATGCCTTGAGTCTCACCCATTCCTGATTTAGATGAGGCTCTAGACTTTAGACTTTTAAAATAATACTGGAAAAAGATAAGAACTTTGAGGTTATTGGGATGGAATGAAGGTATTTTGTATATGAGAAGAACGTAAGTTTTGGGGGAGCTGGGGAGGAATGCTCTGGTTCGAATGTCTTCTTGAAAACTGATGTTAAAACAGAATTGTCAATGCAACAGTGTTGGGAGGTGGGGCCTTTAAGGGCTGATTAGGTCATGAGGGCTCTGTTCTCACGAATGGATTAATGCCAATTTTTTGAGAGTGGGCATCTAATAAAAGGATGAGTTTGGCTGTCTTTTTCTCTCTGTCTTGAGGATATTTCCCTCTTCTGTCTTCCACTGTGGAGTGACCCTCGCCAGATGTCAGCAACATGCTGTAGAATTTTTCAGCTTCCAGAAATGTGAGCCAAGCAAACTTATAAATTAGTCAGTCTGTGCTATTTTTTTATAGCAGCAGAAAAAGGACTAAGACATCATCATCTTCAAGAACTTATATTGATCATCTCTCTGTTATAGAAATTTGGCCCATTCTAAGATGATGATTTTGAATGCTTGTGATTGTTGCCAAGAAGTCTGTCCATAAATAAAACTCACAAATTTACACTGGCTCATTTTAAGTTTTCAAGATATCCAACTCATCACCAGTTTCTCTCTCTCTCTCCCTTCCTTCCTTCCTTCCTTCTTTCCTTCCTTCCTTCCTTTCTCTTTCTTTCTCTTTCTTCTTTCTGTCTCTTCCTTTCCTTTCCTTTCCTTGCAAATGCCAAACTCAAGCACAATTTTTTTTATTAATTAAAAAAATAATTCACATGTTGGTTTTATGTCAGACCTGTGGCATTTTCTTCCCTGATGTATATTCGTAGTGCACCAGGATCCCCTTACGGTCAATGGGGTGATCAGCAAGGTGCCTAGGAGCACTGCCTCATTCTGCTTCTGCTCCCTTTGGGCAGCCTTCTCTTCTGGAAAACTTTGCTAACATAATGTTTGCCCAGGAGCACAGCTGCTGATGCTGCCTACACATGTAGCAAAGATAGTAGCTCAGATCTAGCCCAGGGTAAAAGGTGAAATATTTGTCAACCAGGACACCATCAATCTCCAACCAGTAGGTAAAAAGACACACAAGTCAAAGTGCTGGGGCAAGCCTCATGAGGGCCCCCTGCTGGGGCCCTGGGATTCCCAGAAGAGTGGCTTGGCAGCAAAGGTGATAGGCGGGCACTCTGTGATTTAGGGTCAGTGGCTACTTCCCAGCCAGCACGGAAGTGCTGCAATATCTTAACACCTGGTACAGCCATCCCAGTGCCTACTGGCTGAATGGATGATACTGGATGAGCGCATTGCAATCACTGCTTCACTTCTGACGTCAATTCAGGCAGGGTTATTTTTCATCCCTAGGAATGCTAAATGCTAAACACCACTGCTGCGAGGTATGCTGATTTGGGGATTAGTTTTTAGGTTTCCTCCCAAATGACGTGGACTGATATGGCTTTTATTTTTCTGAGGTTCACCCAGACTTAAGTGGGAAGAATGGACAACCAAAGAAAACATCTGAGTCTCTGAAATACCATCTGACAATTGTCTCACTAATGTAATATTGATTCTAGGTAACAACAAATCCAAGCTATCCTCTATTTTTTAAAGTCTTGGTTATCTCATTATTGCAATGAGGTTATGACTGATCCTTCTGTCCAGCATGTTTTTGGTGAACTGCCATCTTATTTTACCAAAATGACTAATTCCTTTTGAAGGAGAAGTACCAAAAGATAGAGATGATTCTTTTGAGTGAGCCCTGTGTATGACTCGGTACTTAGTTGTGGAGGCTGTAGGGAGTGGCCTGGTAGTGCAGGCCTGGTGCAAGCTCAACCGTGGGTGAGAATAGCCCTGCTAGCTCTGCTAACTTTTCCTCGTTAGCCTTCCTGCAGCTACAGCACCAACAGGGCTCTCCGGCAGCAGTTGTGGAGACTTCCTGGCCTGACTTCTGTCTCCTGGCCGCTTGGCTTGGAGAGTAGCCATCATGGATTCTGCGTTTACTTACAACATGCACTACAAGTTTGCGCAGCTAAACGTCTGAAGAAAATCCCCAGATAGAGCCTTTAGTGCTAGCAACTGAATTGGATCTCCAATATCAAGATAGGAGCATTTTGAGTCTAATGTGAGAGATACTTAGAGGATGCCTATGCCTTTGGTTGTTTTGTTGTTGTTTTGTTTTTCTGTGTTTTTTTTTTTTTTGACCGAGTGTCGCTCTGTCACCCAGGCTGAAGTGCAGTGGCACGATCTTGGTGGTTGTCTATACCTTTGTTGTTTTTTTGTTTGTTTGTTTGTTTGTTTGTTTGAGATGGAGTCTTGCTCTGTCACCCAGGCTGGAGTGCAGTGGCTTGATCTTGGCTCACTGCAACTTCTGCCTCCTGGGTTCAAGCAATTCTCCTGCCTCAGCCTCCCAAGTAGCTGGGATTACAGGTGTCTGCCACCACGCCTGGCTAATTTCTTTTTTGTATTTTTAGTAGAGATGGGGTTTCACCATGTTGGCCAGGTTGGTCTTGAACTTCCTGACCTCAGGTGATCCGTCTGCCTCGGCCTCCCAAAGTGTGAGGATTACATGCATGAGCCACCACGGCCAGCCACCTTTGGTTTTTTAAAACAGGTTCTTATTTCTTTGCTGAATAATTTCACTTTTAACTTCTCATGATGAAGAATTTCCAAGTGTTACAAAATGAGAGAGAATAGACTAATGGACCTCCTGTGTACCGACACCCAGCTTTATCAATAATGTACACATGGCCCATCTCCTTGCACATAATCCCTACTCAGACAAATACCTCTAATACTGACTTTTTTTTGGAAGAGCCGACTGTGTTTACCAGTGATTTGGTAGAGTGAATCCATGGTAGTGCTAATATCAAGGTGCTTCTGCCATTGAGCGTAGTTGTTGTACAAGGGAGGCAGAGAAGGTGTGTGTCAGAGAAGCACAGAAAGGATGAATGACAGATACATCTAGATGGGAGCTGTTTTTTGTTTTTTGTTTTTTTTGAGACTGAGTCTCGCGCTGTCACCCAGGCTGGAGTGCTGTGGCGCGATCTCAGCTCACTGCAAGCAATGGGAACTGTTTTAGAACAAGAACTTCCAAATAGTGTCATTGAGTTGAGTAAGAACTTGAGGGAAAAAAGATGGAGGAAATGCAGCTGGCTCTGGGGAAAATAAAATACTACCTGGGACAGAAAAAGAGAAAACGTGGAGAATAGCACGAACCGGAAGAGGACAGAATTACAAAGGCACACACAGTCACAAAAGTGTGCACCTGTCTAAATGTAAATCCGGACAGCCCACTGCAAACCAGCAGGTAGAAGTACATTTTCTGAGAGCAATGAATGTAAGTCCCAGGGGCTAAAATCTGTAAAGGCCAAGCGTGCGTTTGTGTTTCCTGGAGGCCATTCCCTCTGTGAACAGGGATTAACTGTTTCCCCCAGCTACTGGTCTCTTTTCTATGTAACATCCTATCAGGTATTCTACTTGAATCTTCTGTTTCAGATTTTGTTGGCGTGTAATTGTCTTTCAATTTAGTTTGAGTGATGTTAATATTCTCAGAAAATCATCTATCTATATCTATATATCTTAACATAGCCTGCTGCATTCTCTTGGGCAATTTTACTGTATCTTCAGGATGTGTCTTTTTTTTTTTCCCAAGACAGCACATCCATAATTAATTAAATGAACACTAAAGTCTCATTCATGCCTGTATTCATTCAATAAGTGGCCACTTAATGTCTATTAAGTGCAAGATACTGGTGGAGGGAAAGATGCCTGTGAGCCATGGTCATCTGAAGAGCATAGAGGCTGCTCAGGGCATAGGCGGCTGCAGGCAGGGCCATGTGGGAATGGTGGAGCCTCCATCAGTGCTCAGCATGTGCCCCTGGCAGCAGGCGGGTGTGTTCAGGGGATCGAGGATGCACACCAAGGGTGCATCAGAGAAGCAGCGGGTAGCATGATCTTGCCTTCCAGGGTGCACTGAATTCACATTCCAGCTCTGTGGCTTATTGCTCCTGGAAATCTGGGATGAGTTAACTTCTTTCTACCTTACCTCCTTCATCTAAGATGCTCATAGTTGTATCTACCTCCTACAATTTGTGAGTTGTGAGTGAAAAAGTGAAGTGTTGTAAGGAAATGAGTGTGAAGTGTTGTAAGGAAATGAGTGTGAAGTGTTGTAAGGAAATGAGTGCCATGATCATTACTCTGCCTTGGCAAAGCGGGACCAGCTTCCGATATGGCCAGGAGGAGGACTGGGGCTAGCCCTGGTAGGGGAGCGCAGGGTGCCTGGGGAGCTCAGGGAAAGGAAAGGTGGGCCCCCATTATGACACCCTGTTCAGGGTTTGGGGAGTGGCTGGACCGCCTTTTATATAGAGCACCCTTGACAGAAGTAACTCCATTTTAGGAAAAGACTCCTTACAGCTCAAAAGGCAGTCATGCCAACAGGACTGATACTCACCTAATCAGTAGAGGCGACACCCAACCAAAGGAGGGTGTAACCAGAACCTCTCTTTCCTGTCAGCTCTCACCAGAGGACTCCAGGGCTATCAGAAGAGCAGGAGCATCATGAGTTTGACGCGGCCATCCTGCTAATTCTGTTTTGCAGTCACTCGTGGTCAGCACCTGCATTTGCCCCTGAAGTCTCTGCCCAAATCAAAAACTCTTCCTTGCAAAATGTTGGTGACCATCTGGATCAGCTAGTACACTCAGCCTAGGAGAGTGTCACATCGCTTTCCTTGGACTAGTTCATTAACTCCTTTCCCTACCGTTTTCCTCTTAATGTTAAATTTTACTCTTTTTGATGTGAAAGCTTTAACCTATAACATTTCTATATTAAGTATACTACTACGTATGGCTTGCAGTATTAACTGACTTGTGGAGTGGCTGGAGCCTGTGTGCCACCAGGTCTGACTGCCTTGTGAATGCTTTGTGAATGGCGCTAAGGAGAATCGCCTCCTTGGGAATGCCATGTATCTCCTGGCTTTTATGATTGAAATAGCATCCATAAAAGTCTGACCTTGTGGAAAGACACAAACGTGTGTGGACCTGGTTATGTTTGACCTTGCGCCGCTCATGACACATCCGGAAAAGAGAGCTAAGTCAGCTGAGTGGGGAAAGGCAATTTAAGAAGGAGAACACAGGTTGGAATGCATCTGCAAGAGATGATGAGTGGGTCAGCCAGTGGATGGAGCCCCAAAGGAGGCAGCGGGAAGTGGCCCTGGCCTGCAGGGTTCAGGCATCTGTTGCTTTGGGAACAGTGATGCTTTGATCCACTGCCTTTGAATCCTGGAGTTTTAGGAGAAGTCCTTGATAGTCACCAGCTTTCCCTTTAACAGCTTGAAAGTTGGAAAGGTGAGGTGCTGAGCCCAGGTCCACACAGCTGGTTCTGAGGAGCAGGCCAGTACTTCAGCTCAGTTTCATGCATTCCTAGTCCCTTTGCCTTTCTTGCTTTTGCTGACCGCCTTGTCAGGAGAATGAAAGAATCAATATGCGTGGAGTGCCCACCCTGTGCAAAGCAACAGCCTGTTCCCTTTAGACGAAGAAGGCAAGAATCCAGGCCAAGGGGTAAGCTGCTTCAGTGCTGTCATTCTACACGGTGACCAAGGTTGTTATTTTATATTCAACCTTCTTGTAAGGTCAGGGAATGACAACACATTATTCATCCTTTGATGTTTGCTAAGCAAATATAAAGTTTGTAAGTTGGCGTGAACCCAGTGTTGGTTTGAGAACTCTCAAATTGCAGCTTGCAGAGTTGTGGGTGAGGGTAAGAGATACAGAGATGTGATAAGGAAGGAGCATAGCAGATCTATGCAAAACTAACCATTTGTAAATTGCATGGAAAATTGTGTTTTTGCACTGATGTGTTTTCCCTAATGCCTTTCATTGCATTTGTAAATGGGGTGCAAACTTAAGCCCCCAGTATTGTGGCAGTCTTTAAAGATAGTCTGTTTTTGGTTTTGAAGAACTTCAGAACTGTGCTTCTTAACTTTATTAGGAAGACTATGCACATTTATGCTTTGAAGAAAATGAACGCGGATTAAAGATTAAGGAATTTGTGAAAATGGGAAGTCAGGGAATTTGCTCAGTTAGGACTGATGGAGAGGCTGAGTGACCTTAACATCAAAAGGAATGTCTCTATGTGATACTGTTTCCTGTCTGTTTCTGGGAGAGCATTTCAGTCACATTTTATCAAAGGCTTAATCTGCTGATTTTTGGTGAGTTTGTATGTTTTTTTCTTTCCTTTTTCTTTTTACTTCATAATAAAATTTTGAATTGACCTAAATCTGATAATTTATTCAAAATAAAGCCAAGGAGCTATTTTGCCTGAGGACACAGAGCTTGAAGAGGGGACAAGGGAACAGAGTGAGGAGAAAGGGCTTCTTTTCTTAGATTTGCTGTGACTCAGCCGAGATCCTGAGTGAATGACTCAATTTCTCTTTACTTTAGTTTCTCCATTTGTAAAACAATTTTAATAATACTCGGGATTGCTGCCTGTGAAATAACTTTATCCCCTCAGAAGAAATGAGCTATCAAAATACAATATGTGATTAGGCAGTCTGTAGCTTTTGATTGTGTACTAAGGGTCCAAGTTTAGCAGTATTTTTTTGGCCAGTGTTCTGAAGGAAATAGTTTGATTTTCACAATCAGTTGGGCTTACCAGCAAATAATGATCACAAAAGCTATGTGTCTGAGTAAAATACAAGTTATTTTCTAGCATGCTGGCTCCCACTGTTCCAGGCAGCTAAATATGTAGATGGTTGTTCAGCTTCACTGTTATTTTTTTGGTCTTGTCTCATCAGATACGCATTCCAAGAAATTAAGATTTGTTTCACCATTAAACTGACATTCTCAACTGCACTCCAATCAACTGGATAAAAGCAGAGAACCCATCAGAAGCTGTTTCTGGTTGACTATCACCTTTCAAAGAATATGTATTGGGAGAGAGCCTTCATCCTTCTCAATTAGTGATTGTTAGAAATCACTAATGATGTATTGTAAGATGCTTTTCATGCCAAAGTGTTCCAAAACCCTTTGCAAGTGCACATATAAACAGGCATTACTTCACCGCCATTGAAATGCAGCCACCTCTTGGACAAAATGTGGCCGCTGTTTAATAATGCATAGCAACATTCCAAAACAATGGAGGCCTGGAAGTAAGGGGCAAACTTGCATCCAACTCAAATCACCTGGGAAGTTTTCTGGGCTGAGTTAGTTGTGCTGTAAGGGAGCTTTTGTAACTGCAGGAGGCCAGGACATTAGTTTGACGTCTGTTTAGGAAAGTCGGCTCCATTCTGCTCAGCACCCCTGGATCACGCTCACCTGTTAAATCATCCATGTCCCAGACTGTATGTAACTTGATGGACGGTCCTCTGAAATGGGGCCAGTTTTTGATACCAGCTGACAGAGGGGCTGGGCAGTATGGAGAGGTGGCCTTTCATGAGAGACAGGGTGGGCAGACCCCTGCAACAAGATTTGGAACTGGGAATGGTCCTGGGTGATAGAAAGCAGAGATTCATCCAATTCTTTCTGGTTACTCTAAAGTGTGTTCTCCAACTTTGGAAATCTTTCCCACAAATTCATTAACCTCTGGTCTATGCCATCCTTCATACTGATCTACTCTGATGGGCCACAGATCTTGAAAAAGAGCCAGAAAAAATGTCTCTTTTTGGACCAAAATTTGATTAGCAAAAATAGCTTATCCTTTAGGCAAAAGAATAACTCAATTTACAAGTAGATTAACCTGTTCTGAATAGGAAAATCAAAGCTCCATGACCACTTGTATTGCTTTACACCTTCTGTGGTCCCCAGGGTAGTGTGATTATTTTTATGGATAAAGAGGGAAGTCAACACAGCATACTAAAACTTACGGGATGCATTAGAAGAAGTGCTCACAGGGAAATTGATCACTGTGCATGCATACATTAAAGAAAAATGAAAACCTCAATTTAATAACCTAGTCATACACCTTAAGGAACTAGGAAAAGAGGAGCAAATTAAACCTAAAACCAGCACAGGGAAAAAAATAAAGATTAGAGTGTAGAGAAGTAAAATAGAGAATAAAAAATTATAGAGAAAATCAAAACCACGAGTTGATTTTTTGGAAAGATCAAAGGGTTGACAAGCCTTTAGCTAGACTAAGAGGAGGAGAGTCCATCGTGGCAGGGTCTTTTTCTTTCATTCTGGGGGCTTGATGGGGCTGGGCTGGTCTCTTTTCTCACTCACAGAAAGATTTGGGAGTCTTTTCAGTGTTGTCTTGGATGACGGAGTGTAGTGGAGCGTCCAAGACCCTTCCTGGGAGGCTGTGTGTCACAGGTCAAAGAAAACTGTGTGTCCTCCACACCCTAAATATTCTTATATGAACAAAAAAGGAAACACAAACATCCAAGGCCATCCTACAGTGGAAAAGAGCAGCCTGGAGCTGGGGCGGGGGCTGGCAGGCAGAGCCCGGGCTGAGTCAGATTAGGAGGAACATGCGGTGGTGGGGATGATGTTTGCAGAGTGATTGTCCAGCCAAGGTCTTGGCTAGAGCCATTGGCTGGTAGGGCCACTGCGGTCCCTACCCTGAATCACCCTGGAGCCCAGCAGCTCTGTCTTCTCAACATGCAGGAACCAGGGCTGTGGTTCCAATTCACCGTATCCTGGTGACAGTTCTGATTCTCCATGGAAAATTCCGTATTTCCCAACTAGGTCCAAATTAAATATTGACTTTACTAATTTTAAATTGTTTCACCCAGAGACATGTACTTTTATAAGGACATTCTGAAGAAATATTTTGAGTGATTGCTAAGGCACTTCTGCTAGACAAGGCTTCATGGAGGTGCAGTTGTGGGGAGCAGCAGAGATGTGCCTGCAGCGAGCAACCTGGCCTGGGAGGGGCAGCAAGAGCCTGGAACCCTGAAACACTGCCCCTGACCAGGCACGGGGCACAGCTGCTGGGCTCCTGTGGGGTGTTCACCGTGCATGTCTTGCGGAAGCTGTCCCCTCTGCCCTGCAGGACATCTCAGCGTCCTCTGAGTCCTGGTGATTTGTAGGCTCTTCTTCTGCCTGGCTGTGGATACACAGTGTTTCACGCCTGGGCTAGCCTTAGGGACTACCAAGGGTCCCCCTTCTCTGGGTGTCTTTCTTACCTAATCCACATTTCACTTCATCTCTACGGTGTGTCCAAAAGCAAAATTTCAACAAATGGAGTTGACAGATTGAGTTGACTGTTATTAGTCATAGCCCATCTAAAGATTTAGACAGGTGCTCCACTGGGCATGACAGAAAAGTTGGTTTCTATAAGGCTGCTTGAGCAGGAGCAAGGAAATGGCATAATACAAAAAGCAGGTGGGCTAACATCTGGCAATTTCAGGTTGCTTTTCTCCAAAGGGTTAAAGCAGAGGGGACTTCCTTATCATGCTGGCTGAAAGTGGCTTCCTTAGAAATTTGGCTGTTATCTCTCCTGATTTCTCAGAAGGCCAGATAAACACTTTCATTTCTGTTTGGTGGCATGAAACTTTAGCCTGAGTGACTCCATTTTGGTGTGATCTGTTGAGGCGTAGTTTCGGAGCTCACTCCAAATCAATGGCCTCCCATAAGTCATATTTAGCAAGTACCAGCAACTTATGTCTCCAGCACAACTGGTGGAACCAAGTTAGTTCCGTTTGATGATTGTTAGGATGTTCTCCAGTCACCTTCCCTGCCCCTTCACTTGATGTCAGGTCAGTGTGTTATCTCACCCAGGAGAGCATTGTTCTTGAAAGCCATCCTCTACTCATAAAAAGCAGTGATTCTCCAGGGCATGTAAGGGAATTTGGTGTTTTTTCTGAATAGGAGGGAGAGACATCAACAGATGTATTGGAATGGATTGGGAGTTGGAGGTGATGAGACTGGAGTTTGGGATCCGTCCAGGAGCCTAATAAGATGATCCTATAGAGAGACGTTGGGGTCTTATCAAAAGCGTTGGCCAGAGGAAACTGTTACCGGGAGCTACCACTCTTCCCTCCAAAAATGAAACTGACATTGACAGGATGAGGGCATTTCTCCATAACGAATTCCAGGATCCTTTGTGGAATGCATGTGGCGGTGTAGGCACTGGGCTAGGAGTGGTATGCACAAGAAGGAGTGTGTCCTGGTTCTGCCCTCGGGGACCTCTCAGAAACTTGACGAAGACTTTCATGCTAACGCTGGTATAGCAAGCTCACCTGCATCGTAATTATGCGTTTCACACAGGCTTAATGAAATAGTAGACACAAAACGCAGGATAATTAACTTAAAATTGAGGCAAGACATTTTCTTGTATCCTGTAAGTATTAATGTTTAGTGACCCAGACAAGCATCTTTTAAAACTTTTTTCTTTGAGCCATTTATAATATACCAAACTTTGTCTAGGAGGAAAAAAGTCACACTAGTTAGTCCTCGTACTATCTTCTGTTCAATTAATCTACCTTAATTGTCTCTTCTAGAAATTATTTCCACACTTAGTGCAAGCACAGTAAACACATTTAGTATTTTTATTCTTTAACCTTTTTAAAAATTCTATGAATATATTAGTCATATTGTATTTTAAATATTAAAAATTATACTTATTCATTAGTAAGCAAAGCAAAAGAAAACAAAACCCAGCGAAATGTTAGGCATCTTATTCTCTAGGATTTATTCATGTTGTAAAAAAATGGCTGGGCTTGTTGCTTAGATAGGAGCACTTGACCTGTGTTTGTGAATTTTGTAGGATTTCCTACGTCTTATTCTGCAGGCAGCATTGACAATCGCCGTGCATGCACCTTAGCATCTCTCTATAGTGGATCAGCCAGGAATTGCTGACAAGGACCCCGCGTGGATAAGGTTGTATGTGTGGCCACAAGGAAATCTTTCCTGGCTGAGGCTGAGTTGGAGACCCTCTGTGTGCTTCCCTGTCACCTGGCCTCACCTGTCCTGACACTCCTGATTTGACCTGCTGCCTGAATGAGCCGCAGCTGATGGAGTGAGTAACAAAATGGAAAGCTTCCCTCTCTGTGTCCTCTCACAGGAGGGGATAAAAGCTGTTGGTTTTCCAAGAACAGGCATTCTTAGACATGACTGGGATGACAGCAATAACAGTTAATTATCGACAGAGAGGAAACTAAAAGAACTCAATGTCCTGACTTAAAGGAATGCGGGCAAAGGATAGTGGGTCAAACCCGCATTCGTAAGGGTTAGACTTTTCTATATAAGTATTGAGTTGTGGAAGTCAGAATGTAATAATTATTAGTGATAGGGCCAGTAGGGTGTTGACTTACCTCATGGATTATATAAAACCTCTGGTCTTCGGCACCTTCCTAACATTGGACATAGGTCACCCCTGCACAAGCAGCGAAGGAGCAAGTACTAAGATCTAACCTCCAAGTGCATGTCCAAGCTTAGCTTCTGTGACTTTTCTCCCAAAGCCTGACTCATCTACTCCCAGTCCCCGATGCATCTTACCTTTTGAGCGTGCTATGTAAGAATTTGCCCCCTCTCTGACTGGCAGTAAATGTTGTCAGTGAAGTGGTTCCATCAACAGGAATTCACGTAGAGCAGTGGGTTGTTGAAATACAAAACTTATTCTGATTCCTCTTTACTCAGAATTACTTCTGTTGTTCTAAGTTAGTCATGTGTAGAGACTACTGACAATGCTAAAATCATTCATTGGGCAGATTGAAATGCATTTTGTGGATGTTTTCTCTCTTAGAAAAATAATTATCATTTGAATTTTTTTCTGGGTCTTAGAAATATTTTTCTCCTTGTGTTCCTGTATGATTGGTTTGGTGCACATCTTCACTTAACTCCCCACGATTCTCTCAGGTTCTGATTATATGAGAGACTGACTCCAATACCTCTGTGTCCCTAGGAGATTGTAATTGAAATGCGAGCTCTTAGCATTTTCTCTGTTTTGAGCTTAAAACTGAAGAACTAGAAAAAAAGGAATTATTAGAGACATCATTTTAAACATTCTTCCTCAATGGGTTTTCATAGATAGAGATGCTTTACTAAATGTTGAATTATTTTGGTAAGTGATTATACATCTTTACATTCAGGACAGGAGCCTTTCAATTTGTGTTTTTGTGTTGCTGAGGTCACTGTTTTTTTTGTTTGTTTGTTTGTTTTTCCGTTTGTGGGTGGGTATTTGGAGGTAAGAAAGGTGGTGAACTCAAGAGTAGAAGTCACAGAAGTTACATGACACTTTAAGTTTGAGAAAGGACTGAATGAGCCACGTTTAACAAAGTCAGACTTGTTACAGAAAAAGAAACAGAAAACCATTAGAAAATGGCATATAGCTCATGCTTGTAATCCCAGCACTTTGGGTGGCTGAGGCAGGAAGACTGCTTGAGGCCAGGAGTTCAAAACCAGCCTGGGCAACATAGCGAGATTCTGTGTCTACAAAAAATAAAAATAAAAAATAAAAATAAAAAAAATTGGCTGGGCATGGTGGCAAACATTTATAGTCCCAGCTCCCTGTGGGGCTGAGGTGGGATTGTTTAAACCTGGGTAGTTGAGGCTACAGTGAGCCATGATCATGCTACTGTACTCCAGACTGGGTGACACAGTGAGGCCCTGTATCAAAAAAAAAAAAAAAAAAAAAAAAAAAAAATCGCAGAGTACAAAAACTAAGAGATGCATTCTGGAAAAATAACAAAACATGCCGCCAGTCCTAACACCTCTATGTTTTGTATTTTAACCCCCTCCTTGGTTAAGTGAAGGGGAAGTGAAGACCACAGTGACTCGTTTCCTTTAGAAACACTGCTTATTGGCCTGACATCATGGAAAGAAATTTCCCCAGCTATTTTGGTAGTGGTGGTAATTCAACCCTGAATGTAAGAACTGAAACCTTCTCCCACATCTGAGGTCACCATAAACCATTGTGCAAGTCACTAACTCTTTGGCCATTTCAAGTCATTGTTTGTCTTTCTAACAACAGTCTCCATAAATCAGTCACTTGGGTGTTCTCAGGCATTGGAATGAAGTGTGAGTTTTCTCATCCTTGGAAATTAATTGAAATCAACCAGGAGGATCAGATGGCAAGGTGATGAAATCAGAGTCAAAGGAGGGATGGACTAAGAAGCGGAGCCTCGGCCTCCATGCTCCTCGAGGCCTCTGGTTCCCCTTTGCTGATGTGCTCTCCCCAGTGCAATTGAGTTTGTTTTCACTTCCTGTTATTCCAATAGGTCATCACTCTTGGTGTGTGAGTGTTTGACCTCTCCCTGTTTCATTACCCAAACCACCGCCCCATCAAAACACCAGCAACAACTGCAGCTTTAGGAGAAGGATGCCAAGTTTGATTTGTTTTTTAGGTAAAGAGTCATCTGATTTTAGCAAGATGGTAACCTGGTGAATGTAAAAGTGAAAAGTTCAGCTCAACAAGGGCTATGTTTTTCTTGTAGATGTCAGAGGATATTTTTCAGATGGTTCTGAAGTGGTTTCTTTTCCTCAGGTGAATAGTAATATTTTGGACTATTTTCTTTGGGGTTATGGAGATAACCTGAAATTGCTCTTCCTTTATCTGAGTATGGTTTCCATGGTTGTACATAAAAGATGTGCTGTCATTACTGAAACACATAGAGGTAAATACCTATTTTCACTTGTATCCATTGCATGTGATTTTTTGGCTCTAGTTCATGAAATTGATCTGTCAGTGAAAAACATATTTCACTGGAGAAACGCCTAAGAAAGTGTTGTTATAACTAACATCCTATTCCTTCTGTTTCTACATCATGGAAAGGTATGATGTTTTCAGTCTATGTTAAACATTTTCCCGGAGGTGTTTTGTACTAAGACGTTTATTCATTTGGAAAATGTTAGCGTAAAGTCCAAGGACTTTAGAATCAGATCCATTCCTCTGTGTATTAACTGGGCAGATTGGCTAATCTTTCTGATCATCAGATTCCAACATTCATAAAGTAGGAAGAACAATGTCTACTGTTCAAGGTCCTTACTGGGTTTAAAGGCAGTGCAGCTAAGGACACTGCCTGGCATGTTCCGGACATTCATTCAGCCAGTGGAGGTTTTCTAGCCATGTTCTGACTCTTTTTATTTTTTTGGAGACTGAGTCTCGCTCTGTCTCCCAGGCTGGAGTAAAGTGATGCTATCTCAGCTTACTGCAACTTCCGCCTCCCAGGTTCAAACAATTCTCCTGCCTCAGCCTCTCCCAAGTAGCTGGGATTACAGGTGCACACTGCCATGCCTAGCTAATTTTTGTATTTTAGCAGAGGTGGTGTTTCACCATGTTGGCCAAGGCTGGTCTCGAACTCCTGACCTCTGGTGATCCACCTGCCTCAGCCTCCCAAAGTGCTGGGGTTACAGGGGTGAGCCACGGCACCCGGCCATTCTGACTGTACACAGTGTTCCATTGAGTTTCTTACCACAGTTGTAATGCTGCTGGTGGTATGGTTACTAATTTGCTTGTCCTTTGCCAAAATTCATTTGGCTATTTTTATCAAGGAACAAAAGGGAGATACGGAGCCCCTCTGCTTTTGATGTGTAAACTCAGAGCCTTGTGATTTTTAACATAGTTGAGGTGTTTGATATATAGAGTACTTAATGTGAAGATTCTTTTACAATTTGGGTCATGGTCTATTGCTTGACTATAAGACTGGGTGTTGAAATATCCTTATACCAATGAATTTAAAAGCCATTTCTCCTGTGATAGAGGTAAATCATTTGGAAACTGCACTTATATTGTCTCCAAAGGAATATTGCATTATTCCTGAAAAAAAAATCAGGTTATATTTCTTAGGATTTGGTAAACAATGAAGGTCACCATAGAATTTTAATGATGACAGGCTTGCAACACCCTTATCATTTTTTGTGTCTGACATTTTCTTTTTGGTGGCTTGCCCTGGTGATCTTTGTATCAGTAGTATCTGTTATCTGTGCCTTGTAGAATAAGCTTTCTGGGGTAGATGTTAATATTGAGCTCAGTACAAATTGATCCCATCGAAAAAACTTTCAAAGTCAGTTTCTTTGTTTTGATTTTCATAGTATAGTAATAAAAATGGCTTAAATCAGGGGATCTAAGGCTGGGCTTGAGCAGATAAATTAACATACTTGTGGGAATTGGCGCTTGTCTTTAGGCGCCTCAGCTGGGAGTCATTTGTTTGGAATAGGCGACATTTGGCCTCTATCTAATAGTGGGAAATGGACGAGGATTTGAGTGGGCACAGGACCCAATGGGAGCAGATGCAGATGCCCACCAGGCTTGGAGGGCTCCAGAAAGACAGGGATGGGGGTGGGAGCAAAGATTGTAATGAGCTCACTCCAAAAGAAACGGGGCAGGCAGTTCCTGAAAGTGAATCCCCAACTGATTGGAGGGCAGTGCAGCTTATTTTAGAAATTGAACACAACTGGGCTCTTTGACAGAAAAGCGTGGCTGGGTAGGGGTGTGGAATTAAAAACTATCTTACCATTGTCCAGTAGGATGGGGAAGACTTGAGGGCAGACATTAGAGAGAAGAATATTTAATTATTTAACATCCACTGGTATCATAGGGATCAACATGTCCCTTCTCTGTGGAATATAAGCCATGAAGCAGCATTGAGAAGAGATCATGCAGGTCAGACAGAGCTTCAATAAGTACTGTATAAAAGAACAGAGAGCCAAACAAACTGATGCCTCCCTGGATGCTTTTCAAGGGCGTATGGGTCCCAGGTATAAAGGTCTCTATGGCCAATGAGTTGTGGGGGATAAAGGCTTTGGATGCCATCCTGAAAATCTTATCCCTGCTGAACCATGGGACCTCAGTGTTGCCAGATGGGATGGCTTCTCTGTGGCAGGTCTGAAATGCATTTGAGGGTATGGGGTGGGAGTGTGCTGCTGAGTTGGGCTCTTAATGGACAGATGAACATCTCACCGAAATTTCCCGGTATTTGGAAGTAATTGGTGACTTGTTTCCATCCTAATTGACAGCCTCAAAACCAAGATCATGTGCATATAGTGATTGAATTAGCCCTTCCTCCCCCAGCCCTACCCCTGCCCCACCCCCAGCATCCCAGATGATTACTGTAGCTCAGGCGGACTCCAGGGCACTAATTGATGTAAGAGGATAGAAACTCTTGTGTGCCTGATAGGCCGTGAACATCTAAGCTTTGTAATATATGTGACTATAACCTTCTTAAAGGATTTATTTTCCTTATACAAGAACAAGAGGAAAAAGAAGGCCACTCCCTGATCCCTACTCCTAACTATCAGAATAGTGAATTGGAAAAGGATCTGAGACAGCCCTCGATCTGAACCTCAGTTTTGGGAAGCAGTGACATACCTCTGGGACTCAAAGCAAGTCACTTGGCCCTGCTAGACTTTGGGATGGCCCCGGCACTGTGCCAACTCTTTCAAAAACATTACCTCATTTAGTGCTGAAGCCACCCATGTCTTGCTTTCTTTTGCATAAAACTCGTTGGATGAAAAAGGACCTGGTTAAGGTTTAAAATACGATTTGTAATAATAATAGAATGATAGGCTCTGTGTTTTGAGCACATTCCACGTGCCAGGCATGTGATACTTACAATGTATGTTTCCAAACACCGTCTCATTTAATCTTTAGAGTAACCCTATGAGGCAGTTACTGATTGAGGTTGGTAAATCTCAGGTCGTAAAGATAGTATGCCATGTTGTGAAGATAGGAGTAGAAATCTAAATCCCAAATTATTTTACTTAAAATCCAGAGCATCTTTTGGCAAATCTGTATTTTAGCTTCCTAGAACTATACTGAAATTTTTTCTGGAGTAATGAAGTAGTAATGAGTAATGAAAACATTAACAATTCTAGTCATTCTTCACCACCATAACAAAGAATTCAAGATTTCTCTTCATGTGGATCTCAGAAATCTGATGACATACCTGGAGTGTTCTTCTGGAGGGAATATTTACACTTTACCTTTAGGATATCACACAACTCTCTTGTCCATTTCCAGCCAAGTCCCACAGAAGCCCTGCGGGTCACTGAGCACTGACCCCAGAAGTTCGCATTTTCTTTGTTCTCGTCTTGAAAGCTACAACCAGATGAAAATCTTAGATCCACGCATATGTGTGCTGTAGGGCTATGGCTTTCTTTACTAAATGAAGGCATCTTCAAACTTTGAGAAAACACTTTGCTTATGTAGCTGAAATCACATCAAATGTTTGCTTTCCTTTTCTTGTTGCTGCTGCTGATGCTATTTTTCAGGCAAACACTGAGCTTGAGACAGAGAAATCTTCAAGAGTATGTTTCATAGAGGTGTTTCAGCTTCTCTGGCAGAAAAGAACCCACAAGTTCAAAAATGAACATGGACCTCTTGAAACAGACTGTATTCTAGCCCCGATCTCAGGCAGGCTCCTGACCCACAGAAAGAACATGTTCTCCAGTATATCTGTTATCACAGAAGGAGAAAAAAGATGGAATCTGACATGGCTACAGCTTTAGACAGACAATATTATGTATAAGCATTTTTTTTAATAATTGACAAAGGTAGTAAAACTAAGAAAGTGATACGCTTCATTCTCTTAGTCATAAAAATGGACTTTTCTTTGGTTACTTTCACTGACTGCTTAAGTAGCTTTCCAAACTCCAAATCCTATTGAGACCTGACACGGAATTGTCTTAAGTTCTTTCTTCCCCTCTCCCTCTGGCATATCAAGGGTCAGCCTAGATGTTCCATCTCAGCGTTCTCCACATCCCTTTGCAGATGGTGGAGGAATGGGGAGGCAGGATCTTCAGTGGTAAAAGGATGTGTTAGTAGAGGAGAGCCAAGGAGAGCACACCCTTATCTGTGCTTGAAGGTGAGAGGGAAGGGGTGGTCAGTGGGTCAGCTCTGGTCCTGCTGAGGATGGCCCCGGTCTCCAGGCAGTGAGGGCTGAAGGGAGGACAGTCAAAGAGAATGGACTCAAGGCCGTCAGAGCAGGGCTGGAACCCATGACTCGCCATGAGTTTACCCGGGCATGTAGGTCCCATTTGGGACAAGGGACAGAACCTTTGAAACCAGCAGATGTCACCAGTGCATACCCAGTGACCCATGCAAGGTCAGAGGGTCCCCGTTCCCAATGGGAGGATATGTGGGTTGTCTTCTACCCTTTACACCTGGATGCCGTCTTAGGGAGCTGAGTAGGAGAGACCCACTGGTAGAGACAAGGCGTTTCTATCAGGGAGAGACTGAGGACTGCATAAAAGAGAAGGTTCCGATGATCTGATGGAAAGGCCGGGCTACTAACAATGCATATCACTTTTCAGCACATTTGAATTAAATGCTTTAAGTGGGTAAATGTTGCAGCTTCATCGTAGCTGCTAAACCCAAACAGTGAATCTCCAGCTGATGGATCCGCAGAGAGGAGACAATCTGAGTCCGTTTTTGATCTGTGTAAATTACACAGCAGGACCGGCTTCTTTGCCCACTGTACTCATGTAACCTGTGACCCTGTGACCTGTTTAATCTTTGATTGACCTTTAAGCATCATATGCTAAATGAATCAGTATCTCTAGTATATATTGGATAAACCAGAGGTCTAACTTGGAGACCTTTCTGAGTAAACAGTAAATACCTTTTGGTACACTAAATGTTTTTCTGCAAATCTTCCAGTCCTTTGCCACGGCCGTATTTAGCTCCTTCCTTTGTTTCGCTCTCACTTGGTCCCCACTAGTAATCATCTCAGACTTTATATGGAATGCCCCTGCTTTTCCAGTGTGAAATTCTTTTTGGAGGATCTGAAACAAGGAGAATGAGTCACTGACACGAACACATCTCAAACGCTAGTATTATGGCTTTAACCACCTTCCTACAAGCTGCCAGCCCTATGCCTCCAGAAAGCTGTGCGGCTGTTCCCCTGACCTCACACACAGGTCAGCTGCTTGGAGGTCGAGGTCAGGCCAGGATGCGCAAATGAAATTGTGAGGTTCATCTTGCCCTCACGCAGCCCAGAGTAGTTGAGGGAAGAGCTGCAGGTTTGGCCTTGAACTTGGGAAGCTCTGAGTGATCAGCTGGGAAACATGGCCTGGGCACAGCCCTCTGCCTAGCTGTATTACTTAAGGTCCCCTGTGAGCTCCCGGCATCACAAAGTGTAGCAATAAACCATCACCATACGTGCCATGGTACCTCTTAATGCACATTCTGGGAAATGTCTTTCAAGGAACGCTGTTGTACAATGGAATTAATTTTCACAGGTAACTTGTAGGACCAAAAGTTTTATTTTAAAAAAAAATGCTCTAAAATTTCCATGACTTCAGCACCTGGAAAAGCTGTAGAGCCTAACGGGGCATCCCATTAGACAGGCCTGAAAAAGAGCAGATGGAAATTCTGAGGGTGAAGTGAAAACAGATGGGAGCTCTGCAGGTGAAACATGAACTTGAGTATTTCAAAGTTCATATTGCTGAACGTAAAATCCCATTAAGTGCGTTCCGATAAAGAGTTAAACTGACAAGTTGCCTGGTGATCTCCCTCCTTGTGAATTTCCAACGCATTTTGCCACGGACAGTTTCTGTGGCTGGGGTTAAAAAGTACTTCCTCCGAGGCTGCCCGCTCATTTGCAAATGGCAGGTCTTCAAGCTGCACTTTCTCCTGCCTGGGACTCCAAGGTGGCGGCCTTGTAAACAGGGAGACATGGTTCAGCCTCTTTCTTTTTCTTTTTTAGCCGGTTGCTTGTCTGTCCCCTGTAATTTCCCCGTCTCCATTTAGACAGCTGTGCACCCACGGAAAGCTGTGCTGGCCAGGCAGGCCGGCTGGTGCTCTGGCCAGTCTGAAGCCTTCTGGTGTTTTGAAAAGATGTCACTTCATCCCACAAATGTCTCCTTCTGTGAAAGAGGCCAAACTGTGTGACACAGCTATCCTCCGCGCAAGAAGGGCCTGGCACTCAGCGTGGTGTTTACTAGCAGTGGGTAGTCCACCACCTGCTATTTCTTAAATGGCATAGAACTCTGCAAGTTGCAGGAGATAAATAGGTTCTAAATTTACTTGAGTCTGTGTAAGTGACCTGAACAGCCCAAAGGGAAGATTCTCTCTGATGAAGGGGCTGGCTCTTCACTTTGGTGCTTGCTTTGTGCATGCGTGTGTGTGTGTGTGTGTGTGTGTGTGTGTGTTTTAAGAGACACGGTCTTATGCTGTTACCCAGGCCAAGTGCAGTGGTACCATCATAGAGCTTACTGCAGCCTCAACCTCTTGTGCTCAAGCAATCCTCCTGCCTTGCCCTCCGAAGTAGCTGGGACTACGGGTGAGCACTACCACACCTGGCTAATGTTTATTTTTCATAGAAGCAGAGTCTCACTATGTTGCCCAAGCTGGTCTCAAACTCCTGGCCACAAGTGATCTTCCCATCTTGACCTCCTGAGTAGCTAGGAGTACAGGAGCCACTGTGTCTGGCTTGGTGCTTGCTTTATGATGTCAGACTGCAAGGGAGAACTGGAAGGGGAGTTGGGGGTTGTGTCGATCTTTTCTGTCCATTGTCCCGGCTGCTAGCTGCATGGAATCCAACACCAGGCTTTCCCAGGAGGAGGAGGATGATATGCATTTATCTAACATCATCTCTCTGGGTTCACTTTCCTGTATTCATAGAGGAAAAGTTTATAGGTATAGGGAGTTCTTAGTCAAGTGGTCAGGGGTGGGGAGGTTTGGAGGTGCAACCTTTCTGGTATTTTTCCCAAGAGTCCGAATTACCCTTCTTAAATCAAAAAGCACATGTGAATCCCAAAGGAGCTCAAATTGTAGATGTGGGTGTAGTTTGCTTAATTCACAGGGGCTGAAATGTAGGAGCTCTGAAAGAGTCCCATAAAGGAGTAAAACTCATGCATTTTTCTGAGATTTTAAATATGTGAGATGTTATACATCTAGATGCTTCCAGAAGCTATGACAATAAACGTATTTAACAATCATGCCAGCAAACAAATGATGCTGGTTTTGCACAACTGGTCCAATGACACCAGGGACACCTGTGGGAGTATCAGCCTTGCTTCAATGTGCCCACAAGGCTGCAGACTGCCTAAGTACTCTATCTGAAGCTCAGTGGTTTCGATGGTATCTTTAGAGCCAAAATTTATTGAATACTCACTCTCAATAAAATAGGAATAAAAATTTGCCTTGTAAATTTGTTGTAAAAATAATGCCTGATGCGAAGTGCTTATTAAGTAGCACTTGCTATTATTATTCAGCATTCTTCAGACTAGAACATAGTAAAAAATTTTTTTTATTATACTTTAAGTTCCAGGGTACATGTTCACAATGTGCAGGTTTGTTACATATGTATACATGTGCTGCACCAGTTAACTTGTCACTTGTTGGTGTGCTGCATCCATTAACTCGTCATTTACATTAGGTATTTCTCCTAATGCTTTCCCTCCCCCCGCCACCAACCCCACGACAAGCCCCAGTATATGACATTCCCCACCCTGTGTCCAAGTGTTCTCATTGTTCAGTTCCCTCCTATGAGTGAGAACACGCGGTATTTGGTTTTCTGTCCTTGTGATAGTTTGCTCAGAATGATGGTTTCCAGCTTCATCCATGTCCCTACAAAGGACATGAACTCATCCTTTTTTATGGCTGCATAGTATTCCATGGTGTATATGTGCCACATTTTCTTAATCCAGTCTATCATTGATGGACATTTGGGTTGGTTCCAAGTCTTTGCTATTGTGAATGGTGCCGCAATGAACGTACGTGTGCATGTGTCTTTATAGTAGCATGATTTATAGTCCTTTGGGTATATGCCCAGTAATGGGATCACTGGAAATTTTTATTTTTTATTAGTTTTTATATGTTGATGGTGACAAGATCTCTGTTTGAGATGCACCTAGCTTTGTTTGTTTTAAACCACTTTATTGAAGTATGATTAATATACTAAAAGCTGTACATATTAAATGTGTACAACTCGATGAGTTCAGGGATAAGTGTGCACCTGTGGAACTATCATGGCCATCAAGGCCATAAACATATTCATCACCTCCATCACTGAAACTTTGTACCCTCTAACCAACACCCTGTCCTCACACCAAGCTTGTTTTGAGTATTGAATGTATCATAAACAATCTAACATGTCGAATCATTTGATGGCATTTTCATTTGTTAAGCCTGGCAACCCTAGCCAGATTAGAAGCAATGGCTAGTTGTGGAGTGACCATCATGTATCTTAGGAAGGCACGTCCCTCAATATGTAGAAGATTTGGCCCTCAAAGCCTGGGTAAACCAGTGAAGGGGGCATGCGTGACTACTGGCCTGCAAGCTGAATCCCAGCAGTTTACAATTCTCTGCTCTAGAGACTCTCTGTGCTGTTTTGCTTCAAGCAATCTTGTTTAATTTGTACCTTAACAATCTAGAACCTTGCAGGAGGCCATAAATGTCTGGCCTCTGTGAAGTCGAGATGAAACAAACAGCCTCTTTAATGAAACTAGGGCAAGTGACTGAGTTAGAGTTAAAATTTGGCCATTTTTATTCCGGAATTCTTGCTTAAAATATCCAGGGGTAGACATCTCAGAAACCTAAAATTCAGCAGCCACATGAGATGTGGAACATGAGGCCAGTTCATGAGATGCTACTTGGTAAATGGAGAACTTACAAGTCTAGTGATGTATCTGATTATGTGGCTGTGTAAAAAGTGCTTGTGACTTTAAAAAAACCTTTTAGGTTTTTTCCTAGTGGCTGTGTAAAAATTGCTTGTGACTTTAAAAAAGCCTTCTAGGTTTTTTCCTACTTCCAGGTAACAATGGGAAGCCAGGGAGACATTGTTGTAATACCAAAAATGTGCAAGAAATGTTTACTAAAAGTTTTTGTTGAAAGACATTTGTAATAATGAGATTTTCCCCAAGGGGGTGATGATTCAAGTAGTGGTTGTTGTTTATGTGTGGGTACAAAGATCACTGTCACTTAGCTAAAGTTTAACACATTAGTTCAAATAACAAATAGGTCTCTGAAAAAAAAAATAGCCTGGTTTCTTAAATGGGCTTATTTGGGTAGCTGCTGTAGTCTGGTAAGACAATCATGGTGACTTTGGTCACCTGGGTTGTTGCAACAAATTACCGTAGGCTGGGTGGCTTGAACAACACACTTGTTTGTCACAGTTCTGGGGGTTGAGTGGTCCAAGATCAACTTGCCAGCAGATCCGTTGATTGCTGAGAGCCTGCACGCAGGGCTGCTTCCTGGTGGTCATCTTCTCACTGTGTCCTCATGTGGCAGAGAGCAGTCATGTCTCTTCTTTTTTTTTACCTTTTATTTTTTGAGACAGGGTCTCACTCTGTTGCCCAGGCTGGCATGCAGTGGCATGATCATAGCTCACTGCAGTCTCAAACTCCTGGGCTCAAGCAATCCTTCCACTTCAGCCTCCCAAGGTTCTGGGATTACAGGGGTGTGAGCCACCACATTCAGCCATGTCTCTTATAAGGCCACTAATCCCATTCATGAGGGTTCTATCCTCGTGAGCTAATTTCCTCCCAGAAGCTCCATCTCCGAATACCATCACATTGGGATTTAGACTTCAGCATATGAACTTTGGGAGGATAAAAACATTCAGTCCATTGCTGTGGTTAAAAACTTCTGTGTGGCCAGAGGACAATAGGGTATCCAAACATAGGAGGCAAAGGCATGGAAAAACAGAAGAAAACAGGACCTACTCAAATGGGATCTGGAACACCATCATTTGGGTCTTACAAATGGCCTCATAGGCAGGTGAAAGGAAAAACCTAGAATAAAAAATCTTTTACCAAAATTGAGGGAAGAAGGCTGACTTAAAACAAATAGTGATTTTATCTCCATGTTTTAAATATTCCATATGACAGCGCTAATATAATTGGCATTTTCACTTTATAGTTGCTGGTAAAAGGAACATACTTTCCTCGATACGTCTAGAAATCCTTGGCATAATGGGCCAGATGCTCTGTTTTTGAGGCAGATGATGTCACATCTCCTGCAGGTCACTTTGCTGCTCTTCACTGCGGGGTGGATTCTCATCAGCCATGCCTGGAAAAATGCAAGGGGGCTGAGACTTCTGTCCCATTCCCTGAAGCCAACCTGGCTCTGATAACTGCCCAGGCCAGAGTGGCTCTTCAAGGTGTGACAAAGAATGAGACCCTTCAATTCTTCCCTGGACACCAGTGATCAAACTCACCATTCAAACACAACTAATATATCCCTCAGATAGTACCTACTGTGTAGTATGCCCAGTGATACAAAGCGGGCATGTAACCTGCCTCCATGGAGTTTAATGTTTAGAGCGGGAGACAGAGAATTAGCGGGATACAGAGAATTATTGGTAAATAACAGAGTAAAACACTGAAGTCTGAGGTATTACAGATACACGGCAATGAAGGAAAACAGTAGGGCATACCTTTGAGGATGAGGAAAGGGGAATCTAAGGTGGTCGGGGAAGAAGATTTTCTGATAAACTCAAATGATTTAAGATATTTCTGGACTGCCTTGTTAACACTTCAACATTATATATGCTCCTGGAATTTTTTGCCTTTTTAGTCAGATCTCACACTTTAACTCATAATGAAAAGCAGGTAAAATGTGGGTATCTGATGAGGTTGAAAGTTCACACAAATGGAAACTGTCAATTTGAAGCATATAGCTTACCATACCTTCATTTATATATAGTGAAATTGATTGTGGTGATCAATATTAAAATCTCACAAAGTAGTTTTCATCTTCAGTGCAGTTTCAGCATTCCAACGAGGTATGTAATATTGTCTGTAATTTCTAGGAAGGAGAGGAGTAATTTCAAGTCAGAGACAGATTCTAAGTTAACACCCACTTCCGTGGTATGGCTAGCCTGATAGACCACATTTTCTCTCTCTGTCTCTCTCTCAACTTCCCCTTATTACTCTAATTCTGGTAAGCACTCCCCCAACTTCACCATCTTCCTTCCTCTGAATAATTTGTCAGTATTTTTAATGATCACAGCTGCTCCAGGTCCAGGACCCTAAAATTCTGGGAACCAGGATGGGCTTAATTGCAGGAAAACCATGGGTCTTCCCAGATGGGAGAAATGGAGGCCCTCATTGCTCAAGTCAGTAACTCCTCAGGCAGGCAGCAGAATCTGGCTTTCAGAAAGGGCCAGCACATTTCTTTCTCCATCCCAGAAAGCCTTCGAGGAACCTGCTCGAAAGTGGCAGGTATCCAGGGGTCCCTTCAATCCCTGAGGATGTGTGATTCTTGTGAGTAATGGTTCCTACGGTGCCTGCAGCCACTTAAGATTTTATTCTGGAAGCCAAATCAAAGAATGTTTCCTATTTCTTAGGTGTTTTTCTAATGAGAGGAGGTAATGAGAGCCTGAGAATTCTGGTGATGGTCCACATACCTAAACAATGTGGACAGTCTTCAGCTGCTGCTGCTTCTGCAAGCCAAGAAAATAAAAACCCTTACAAGCACCACACACACACATGCACCACAGACCACACATACACTACACACCTATGCATGCACACACACACACACACACAGAGCATACACATCCCATACACACCATACATGCCACACACATTACTCATACACACACCACACCCCTAACACCCCACACATGCCACACACAAGTGCATATACAACACACGTGTACACACAGACTACACATATACACCAAACACATACACATCATACCCACCACACACATACTGCACATGGTACACATGCCACTCACACACACCACACTCCCCACATATGTCACACACACCGCACACACTAAACATGCACATGCACCACACATCACACACATACACATGTGCACACACATGTACATGCACCACACACATAACCTGATATATCAAAAATCCCAGGGCTCACAAGCAAAGAGAGATTGCAGGTCATGGGCTTATTTTAAAACACAGATGACCACAATTCGTAGTTCTTTGCACACAGTGAACAAAAGTTTGTTTTCCTTTTTAATCTTAAAAATACCTGTCTTGCAACAAACTCTGAATGATTCATTTTTTCTCATATCACTGTTAGGTCAGCAGAGCAAATGTTATTTTTGTTTCACAGTTGGGGAAACTTGCCAAGATAGGTGGTGGCTTCTCCTCATTTTGTGTCTGGCCACGAACTCAAGACGTGTATTTCTATTCTGGTGGAATAGAATCCATGAGCATCTGCTGCTCTCTTAGAGTTAACTTATACCCAGGATTTGGGGAGACTTTCAAGTGCCCAGTTCTACAAATTTTTTTAAATCTAGGCCAGAAACCTTACCAGGCAATTTGTTGTATAGAAAATTTATAAAATAATAATGACCTATATAAACCAAACAAACAAATGACCTATCCAGTTGTAAGCTTTTCTCATGAAATTTAACTGTTTCAAAGTTAGTACATGATCAATTTGAGGCTTGGGTGTAATTCCTTAGAGTCTCATCATTGAGATCTCCCAAAAATTGAGAAGAAATATTTGAAAGGGGAAGGAATTAAAGTGATTTGTGGATTTCTATATTGGAAGATTTTTATGCTTTTCCACCCTGCTAGGTTTTTGCCTCAGCATAAAATGGATTCAGTGGAACGACTGTGTTTTGCCGATGAACAGCTGGTTTTCTCTTTTTTCCCCTCTGAATTAGTGATTCATGATTTATTTTGGTCTTGTGAAGACACATTCTCAGATTGTGATGACATACACAAACCATTTGACTGAATTCAGTAAAAATACAGTAAAGTAAACCCAAAAGGATAAACAGGACAGTTGCATTCCAGCAAACATTTGTTTTTACTGAGACAATCACAGATAACCAGTTTGATTGCGTCTCCCTCTTTTAGACGGTCATCCCAAGTCCTGAAGGACAATGATTAAACAATGGAAGTGGACCTCTCTGTGTTCCAGTCTCCTCTCCCGACAAAATGTGTTTGTGATGAAAGGGAGCTTAATTTTTAACATGGATGAATTACTAAACACTTGAATTAAACATTCTCATGAGGGCTTATCTCCTAAAGAAGGCATTCTGTTTCCTTAACACTGGAATGGGCGTTTCATGAAGTATCATAAACAGTTTACGATTTAAGAAGAAAATGTAGTAACCTCCCCTGGCTTAGGAAGGGTTCTGTGGCTGTAGCTTGTTACTGGCTGGAGACTGCTGAGATCGAAGGCCATCAACCTTGGAGATGCTGGCAGGGGAAGCTTCGCCTCTTTTCCTGGTCTATAGTGAGATGAGGTAGGACTGCAGGAAGGGCTGGAAGGTGGCCTGCAGTTAACAAGACGTCTCTCTGCCCACTGAGCTGTTTCCCTCACGTTTCACTGATGATTTCACAAGTGTGCATTTTATTTTAACGCGAGGATAATATTTACTCTTGGTGCGCATGAGGCAGGCATAGCTAGTGTGACAGACATTTGGAGAATGTTTAAAGGCTGTGAGTGCATTGAGTATCTGAAAATTAGGGAGAGAGGACCCATGAAGCCTGTTCCATTTATTACATCTGTATAAAAAATTACTCCAAGATGAAGTGGCTTAAAACAATGGCAGCATTTTATTTTGCTAATGGATTTATAATTTGGGCAGGGCTCAGGAGCAACAGCCTATTTCCGCCTTGCTTGGCCTCAGCTTGGGAGGTTCAAAGGCTGGAGCTAAAATCGTCTGAAGCGTCATTCACTCATGTGACTGTTGATGCTGACTGACTGATGTTGGCCAGAACACTTACACATGGCTCTTCATATACCTTGGGCTTCCTCACAACATGGCAGCTGGGTTGTGAGGGCAACAACCCTGCGAGAGAGAGAAAGATGACTAGGGGAAGCATATCACCTTTCTGACCCAAGCTTTGGAAGCCAGGAAGCATTACAGTGCTTCCTGTGGGTTCTGTTCTGAAGTGCTTGCAAAATCTGGCCTGGGTTTAAGGGGAGCAAAAATTGATTTCACATCTTGATGGGGACTGGTAAGTTTCTGGAGGAGGAGATGGAACTAGAAATATTGCTGCACCCCAGTTTTGGGAAAATCCTCCAGAGGGTCCATGAAAGGAGCATCTAGTAGGTCTGTAGGAAGATGGAAACACACACAGCTCTTACTTTGCCCATACCCTGGTGCCCCTGGAGCAGAAGTCCTGATGTGGTGATATCATTTCTATGCCTTCGAATAGAAATGAAATTCAGAGACACATTTTGAATTACTGTGAATCTGATAATAAACTTTCATAGCATTGTCTAACTTAAGTGACCCAAAAACTGCCTTGTGAAGTGGGAAAGGCAGGCATAAGCCTCTCCATTTTGAGGAGGAGGAAGCTGAGAACTGAAAAAGTTTAAATGACTTTTCGAATGCCATAGATTGCATAAATGTCAATATTGGGACTCAAATTCACATCTTCAGATTTCAAATCTGGTGTGTCTTTTGTTCTAACCACGTTGAACCTGAAGAAGAAAAGACTAAAGCAAATACATAATCAAATGGGTTATATTCTGAGATTACAGTAAGAAGGGGCAAGAGATTAAAGTGAGATTGACAAAGTTAAAAATATTCAGAGGGTATTTTTTGCTGTCTAATGTGTTTTTTTTTTTTGCTGAGTAATGATATATTTAAAACCTTAATGCTCATTTATTAAAAAAAAAAAAAACTTTATTAGGAGCCTACTGCATGCCCAAAATGATGGTGGTATAAGTATAAATGGCAAGATTACTGATTTCAAGGCTCTATTAAGCTCACTGGGAGAAACAGACATATAAAAGTCAATGGTGTATGTCCTTTTTAAAATGATAACAATGAAATGGTATTGTATTATGCTCCCACTCCACATCAAAATTTCCATGAACACTAGAAAAAAACCTTTGAAATGATATAATTAGAGCACTGGAGAACTTAATAGGTACCATGATTATGA